>NW_022196911.1:60833306-60891952 GCF_008632895.1 Mastomys coucha
GTGATTCCTCCTACCCTGTTTCATTGCTATTATAACCCTGACTAGCTACCTTATCTCAGTCAGGTGACCTGCTGCTTAATGTCCAGCACTTATGTCCAGCACTGGCTACCAATAATTGCTCATTCCAAGCAACCTGTAAACCCAAGAATTTTGCCTCAATCCATCTCTCCAGTGATACTGATTGTTCTTTCCTTACTGTAATTTATTCTCTAGACTAGTGTGTCCTTTCATGCCAGGGGAGTTCCTATTACAATAGCGTGACTCTTTAGTCCCACTCACAAAATTTTTACACGTCACCTAAATTACTTTTAAATACAAAGAGTGTTGTGATAACTTCCACATTGCTTCTTGCCTCTTGTCCTCCTACCTCCTCCTAAATACACCAATTTCTTTCTAAATATCTAGACCCTGGCAGAAGGCATTTCATTATTTCTCTCACCATCATCTCTCCTTGTGTCCTATACGACAATTCCTGCAATGCCTTTTTCCTTCCCTTATAAGGAATCCTCTATGGGGATAAAACTATTGACCCATATGATTTTTTTTTTTATATCTCAAGAGGTCAGACATGGTTCTTGCACATGATGGCATTTTCTGAAGAGAGAAAGTGCACTGGTCAGGGTGCCATCCTTGTCTCCTGTAAGATTGATAGGCTGGGCAGAATCTGTTTCCCTCTTTCCCAGACAAAGTTTCTGTGGGTTAGGTCCGCCAGCACCTCAAGTGTTCCCACTGGGGGCTAGAATCACTTGTCAGAGCACAAACTCAAAATGCCATCACAAGATGCTTATATTTAAGGTATCCTCCAACCCTTTCATAATGGACTCAGAATATAACCCCCCCCCAAATGAATATGAAGAACCTATATGTAAGGGTGCTGTCTTGTTGAATGAACCACATGTCCCAGCTGGACAGGGTGAGAAGAATCCCATTCTCCATGAAAGCAATGTCTCTAAATAACTTCAAATTGATTTCCTAAGAATTAACCTATAAAAGTTGTTTCTTAAGCCTTCCAGATAGAGCCGGTCTATTTTATAAACACTTTCTCAGATTTATGTCTAGCCTATAAAAACCAGGCTGGATCTTTGGTTGAGGACAGAGACTCCTTTTGGCTCCAATACGCCAGAGCTGCTCTATCATGCTTTTTACAAAGCCTGTACTGGGGGGTTGTGGGGGCTCTTCCTACGTGAAGCTTCCTAATAAGGAGGTCTGTTTTCTGTATGTTTCAATAACCGTCCCCACTCTGGAATGCCTCCAAGATGGACTGTCCATATACCTAGCTCCATAGCCAAGTGGGATCTAGTGAGGTCCCAGTTTATTTAGACAAAGCTTTGATAACCAGAATGAACTGTTCATTCTCGGCCCAAGGCTTATAGGGCAGCCAAAAGTCTTCAAGGAACAAATGCACTTGTGAGACAAAGGGTTTGGAAGCCCTTGGGGAAGCTATTACCTGTAAAACTGCTCAGGCATGTCATTTGGGTTATGGAAATGAAATCTTGATCAAAGGTGGGGTGTGAAGTAAGGAACAGGACCCTTCTAGAGCCACAGAAAGCATGTTCAGGCCTGGAGAGAAATGACTCTTTCCTGTTGGTGTCAGAGTCCACTGAAGGGATGGGAAGACATGGGAGGCATTATTGATGGAAGAACACATGTAATTTAATTCTATTCCATTCATTTGGCATTTTTCATAGATTTTTCCTGCTCTGTGGTTCATTCTGTGCAGCTTTCATCAGTAAGTGTAAAAGCTGCTTCTTAGGTACCTTATCAGAGGGAAGACCTAAGCAGGGGAATGAAAGGCAAAGCAGGCACTATGTTATACTGGGCTCTGGCTCTGGCCTTTTCCTCCCTCCCCATCAGAAAACTCACAGAAGAAAATTTAAGTGTGGTGGTCCTGACTTGTCGGTGATGTCACTCACTCACAGTCAGATGTGGCCCAAGATACCAAAGGAAAATTAACTCCACAAATAAATAATCCATAAGCTTTCAATGCAGCAGCATGTTGAAATCCCCTATTATCCTCCTCTGACCAGGCCATCCCTCCAAGAACATGTAACATCCCTTTGTCCAAAGTATCTTCCTTGGATATGTTACCCACTGCTGCCTCCTTGATTATCAACTCCAGTGTTTCAATATTAGGGTACTGCTATTGAGAGTTTAGTACTACCCTGCTTCGGGCATCTCCTGGAAGTTTTGGAGTGTGGTTTCCTGCAGACGAATGGAGGTGGGCAATAGCAGGAGCTCCTAATTATGCTAACAAATAAAAAAGAGATGCTCTCAGTAGACCAGAGTGAGACAACTTAAGACGGCAGTATTCAGAGGGCAGAAAAAGCATAATAGAGCCATCCTCCTCAACAAGACCATTGAGCTTCAGGAGAGAGGACCCTTTCACCATTGTGCTCACGCTTCAAGCACATAGTTTAAATTGATAACTTACACTTCTCTAACAGACTACCAGGGATAACCATGTCACTGCCCACCTCTCTGTGAGTAACAGTCTCTTGTAGATGTCAGATGTGTTACAAAGATCCATCACCACTGTCTAGCACTGTCCACTGCTTTACCTGGTGTTCACTTTTCTTCAAGCCTATTTCATCTTGAGGCCTCCTGTCTTGTTCTCTCCCCCCTGCCAATCTTTCCCTGGATCTCCATAGTTGTGCTCCACAGGCTCCCTTGTGTCATCAGTCTTTTTTTTTTCCTGACAGCCTTTGCCTGCTCTTCATTGCCTAGCTGGCTCCTGACACACCAGATCTGCATCTCTCAAAAGTTGGTGTTTTCTGACTCTTGCCTGCCTCCATAATGCAGACTCTATGCATGAGAAGACACATCCCCACCTTCCATCTCTGATCTGGCTTTAGCACCTTTAGCATCTGATCCATCTTCTCTACTGAACATGAGGGTGTGCAGTGTCCTTCTGTATAGTTTTGGGTTTGTTTTCATTCATTTTCCTTACAATGTTTCAATTTCTCTTATGAGAATTTATTCTTTGTTTTACTACTACTTTTTGAAAACTTCTTCCAAGTTCAGCAACCACACAGAGCACCCTCACCCAATGTGGAGGAGTCACACAAAATATAAAATACCAGAAGCCAAAGTCCTTTATTAGTCACATGACCAATCCCTCTGGTTTCAGCATCCCATGCTCTTCTCTGTTGTGTTGGTTTTCTTCTCACTTGTACTGCTGTGATCCTGGCACGATGCTCAATGGCCCATGAGTTCCAATGTGATTTTTGTTTCAACCCCATGTGTCATTTACAAGAATGTGGATTGTATCAGTTAGCTTTCTGGTTGCTGTGACAGAGTGTCTGGCACAGACGAGCTAAAGGTTGGCTCATGGTTTCAGAAATTTCCATGTATGGTCACTTTCCTTCATGTGCTTGGGCAGAACATTGAGACAGCAGGAACATGGGAAGGAAAAGGTCATCACACCATGGCATGATGGCATGCAGGTAACGGACAGTAAGGACATGACTGGACACCAGCTATGTATATCCTTCTGATCCATGTCCCCCAGTGGACTATGTCATCCAACTAGTCTCCACCAAAACCAGTGTCACCAGCTAAGGGCCAAGTGTCTCGTTCATGAGCTCACAGGGAACATTCATATTCAAACCACAGAAATGATTTTTTTACTTCCTAAAAATGATTTTTAATCTTAATCTCTGTGTCAAAGGCTACATATGTTTCGAAGCTATGCTATAAATATATCTTCTTGATTTATTAATCTCTGATAGTGACAGGTTGCCTCTGCCTGTGTTAGTTTATTTAATAATTCTATTCATTATTCATTTTATAGTTTAAGTCATTGCCATCAGAGTAGAATTTCTATAGTCTGTTCAAATGTGCCTTCCATGATCCTCAATCACGCAAACCACCCTCATTCAGTGAGGGAGGGATTGAACAGGGACTGAACTGCAGGAGTCTGAAGTCCCTAGGTGTCACCATAGGGACAGGTTACTGTCAACTGCTTGGGGGAGCAGTAGACTCCTTCACGAAGACAAATTTGACGGTAGTCTGGAGCTGACAAGCCTGAAGAATGAAGAGGAGAGGCCCAGACCTAAGTATAAATGTGGAACTCAGCAACATGAAGGGATGTGTAAATAACACTAGACAATGTCATGTAGGGGTAACTAAAGTCTTTAAAGGTGGTGTATATTGGGTCAGCAAGATGACCTGTGGGTAAAATCACTTTCCCCACAAGCCTTGTGATCTTCTGAGTTTGATCCTTTGAACCCATGGAAGAAGGAAAGAACCAAATACATATATAAGCACACATGCACAAATGAATGTGTGCATGAGTGCAAATGCCTTAGCACATGTGTGTCTGAGAGCATGTGCAAACACATACAATAATAATAATAATGGTTAAAAACTAATGTTTCTTTCAAATGGCCACTGAGAGCATTTTTACAGAGTGACTGTGTGGCTCCTCTCATGGACAGATTTTCATTCCCACTCTGTGTGCTCTGGGTTATGTATCCAGCTTCATGGGGGCTAGGGGTGCACAGGCTGGTCTATACTACAGATCCAGAGCTTGTCTGCGTGTATCCATTCTACTTATTTTTGTCACACCAAGCACACTGGCATAAACAAATAGCAGCCGCCTGGGGTTGAGTGTCTCCAGTTGACTTTACATTTCTCCTTCCCTAAGGCTTGATCCATTACACTCCCCAAGAGCAGCTTCTGGAAGCCCAGGCTTCATTCCAGGAAGGTGCAAGTCTCACTCCCCCATCCACAGTCAATCTGCAGCCTCCAATCCCAGGGCCTCAAAGGGTCAGGGTAGAATCAGCTTCCATCTCCCATTCTGACTTAGAATCGTCTTATTTTCTGGCACCTTGTGACTCTCTTTTCTTTCAAACTTGTGCAAGAATTATAAAACAGCATTTGCAATCACTTACCCAGCAGGTTTTCATGTCTGTGTCAAAAAAAAAAATGCCATTAGGGAGGGCATATGTACCAATAGATAATTTTCCTCATTGATTGATATTCTTTCTTGACAGTTTCATTCAGAAATATTGTACTTTTCTCAAACTTGCCCCCATTGCTCTCCCTTGGCCTCTTCTTCCTCACATAGTCCCCCTTCTACCTCATGTTTCATCTATGTGTAAGCAGAAGTAGGTGGAAACAATACAGACATATTCCTAAGTCTAGATTCTGCCTATGAGTGAAAATTGAAATATCGATCCATCTTTTCCTCCCACTACTCTCTCTTTCTCACCATTCCCCACACACCCACATGGCTCCCAATTCTGTGAAGAAGCGCATCTTGTCCAAGTCAAGTAGATTTGCAACTGTATTGGAAAGCTATTCCTAGGATTTTTTTTTTAAAGAAAATTAACATATGCATAGGTATGCCTAGGGTTTTAACCTTTATTTGTGTCTTAGTTTGGGTTTGGGTTTCCATTGCTGTGAAGAGACTCCATGACCAAAGCAACTCTTATAAAGATAAACATTTCATTGGGCTCTGCTTGCAGGTTCTGAGGTTTAGACCATTCTCATCATAGCAGGAAAGATGACAACACGCAGGCAGACATGGTACTGGAGAAGAAGCTGAGAGTTCTGCATCTTGATCTGAAGGTAGCCAGAAAGAGGGTCTCCAAGCTCACCCTCACAGTGACACACTTCCTCCAACAAGGACACACCTGTTCCAACAAGACCATACTTCCCAATAGTGCCACTCCCTGGGCCAAGCCTATTCAAACCACCACAACTAGTATGTATGTAGATGGATGCTTTGCCTGCATGTTTATCTGTACATCACATGCATGCTGTGCTAATAGAGGCCAGGAGAGTGTTGGCTCCTGGTGTTAAAAACAGTTGCTGGCTATCATGTAAGCACTGAGCATCGACCCCGGGTACTCTGGAAGAGTAGTCAATGCTCTTAACTGCTGAGCCATCTCTCCAGCTCCTCTGTCTTACTTTTAAGAGTTTGTGAAATGCCTTATGTGTCTCTCACCCTACAAGACACAGCTTAAAATTCACCTTCTCAACTTACCCCTTCCCGTGTTACTCTGGTATTAAGCAGCATCTCCTTTCTCTGAAGTCATTAAAAGCCAAACAGCAGCAGCAACAAAACCCATCCGTGGAAAGGCATTCAACCCTTCTACGGAAGAGACCCTGGTTCTCTCGGTTCTCCTCAAGTCACAACTGTCAAAAAGACCTTTCACAAAGGATGCTTTCTCCAAACCCTACCTTTCTTCCATAGCTATAAATGGTAAGAACTAAAGCTGCTTCTGTCATCGGCTTCAGACAAAACATTGTGAACAGCAGTTTAACTTTTTGGTCAGCTAAGAAAACAATCTTTTTGTTTATCATTGTGGGGAAAACAGTCTTTTATCTTTCCACAAAGAAGCAAAATCATGAATTTGTTTGGATAATTAGAATACATTGAGATAACTGAACTTCATGCTTAAGCCAGGCCACAATTGCTCATGACTAAACGTCAGGCTGAGATGAGGTGCCTGTGAGCACACCTTTGTTCCTTTCCAAAGAACCACAGTATTTTAAACTAGGAGGAAGACATTCTTCCTTCTCAAGGTTACTCCATGTCATATCCATGCCATACCTAACTCAGCCAGAGAGGATGTGAAGGAGGCTCTTAGAGACCCAGATGTCTGGCTCATCCAGGATGTCAAACACAGAGGCAGAGTGGTGGCTGAGAGTCAAACCCATCTGCTCCCCCAAAGCCCATGTTCTGTGGTCCAGAGCATGCCAGCAGCCCCATAATCCTAATCTGCTATGGAGCCTATGGAAGCCTGCATCCCTGGAGAAGCCAGACTGTCCACCACCTCCTGTCTCCCTGCCAGCTTGTGTTCCATAGCTCCACCCTGCTGCTCAAAGTTCTGAATTCTCCAAACAAGAAGAGACTATTCAGAACCCTTGGCCCATGACCATTTCCTACTCGAACCTGTCTCACTGCTGAGGACTCGGTTGCTCTTTCTGAAACATTGACAGCTTTCTTCCCCTAACTCCTTAGGCCTCTACACTTGACTATTCTAACCACTGCCCTCTCTGCCCCAGCACCCTTAACCACAAAGTTCATTCTTCTGTCTTCACAAGTGTCTCCCTGCAGTCACCCACAGATCTCAGCTTCCCCCTTAGTCCTTAAAGAGTTTGGTTCTGAATTCTCTCTGAAGATGCTTCTGTCACATTTTCTACTTACCCTAACAGTCAGTGATCTTCCAATAGCCCAGGTCCTAACCTCTTTGGCTATAATTACATGGTCTTAGTCTTTATATTGTCTTCCACCTTCCTTCTGCCACTCACTTCATGGCCATGTGCTACACCTGACTCATACCTACCATCATCTACTACTTCCAGATGCCTGTGTCCAATGGCTACCATGACTGTACCTTAACTTCTCAGCATATTCTCTAATGGAAACCTATTTCCACCAGGGTCTCAGGTGCTCATCCAATCAGCTCTTGTTCTCTCTCATCCAGCCCCTACCTGCCCTCTCTCTTCTCTCACAGAGCTTAGACTCCATAACCCAGTCAGTTTTACAGTCAGTTAACTATATATTCCTCAGCTCCCTTCCTTTCCCTCTGTCACTGTTTATACTCTTTGCCCTCTCTGACCTTGAACCTGTACAACACAAGATGGCTACAAAAACCACCCATCAATAGGATCAGTCACTCAAAACTTATGAGTATCAATTCTAAACTGGTGCCTGTAGCTTCTTAGCTATCCTACATTGAGACCCTACTCCAGTTACTTTTCTGTGTGCCTAACGGATTCTACATCATAATCAAACATCCTTTTTAATATCTTTTAGAAACTTTGTTTCATATATTGTTCTGAATAAGTAGAAGTAATGAGAGCCTTTCCAGATCCTCTTACCAACACATCAGCAAGGTTTCCTGTATGGGGACCTTAGATATCCCTCTTGCTTCTCCTCCCCCATTTTCAAGGATCCACTGTGCCTCTCAGCTAATCCTCCTAGTGCTGTAACAATTCCACTGACTCTCCTATGGTTAACCTTCCCTCCACACTCCACCATCTCTATCAACTATGAAACTCTTATTCTCAACCATTTGAAAAACAATAAACTAGTCCCTTCTTTGACATTTAGATCTAGCCATACTTTAAAGGGTTCTTTAAAGTCACTCTTTAGTCAGCCTTTAAAGGAGATTTTCTGAAAGAGGTGGAGATGCTGGGCAATCCCTTCTCCAGGCAGGCATCTTCCACCTACTCTACAGCTTGTTTCCTCTCCCATTTGTTCCTTCAAATTGCTCCTATCAAAGTCATCATCAACATTCACATTGCATCATTGCCACTGAGATTTCCTATATCTGTGTTTCTTGACAAGGATTCCCTGCTCATCTCCAAATCCCCTCTGCTCCAACCTTCTTGAAAACCAGTATCTTGTTTCTCCTCTTCCTCTAGAGGCCACAGAGTTTTGGTCTCCTGTTTGTTCTGGTTCATCTTCCCAAGCTCTAACTGCTGGGGCACTGGGGCATGAATTCTTGTCTCTCCTTCCCCATTTCCATAGATCCACTCCATGGATACGTGGAGATTTTCTCATCTCCATCTCTGCACACTCTGTGGGATTCTAATCCCAAACTATGGCATCACTGTTGCTGCTGGAAAGTGCATAAGACACCCCCATTCTTCATGGAGGATTCTCCTTCCACGTCCCACTGAGACCCAGTGTTTGATTTCTTCAGATCTGTGGTTCACTGGCTTTTCATCGGGCCTTGTTTATCCTTTGACTGTCCTACCTACTACTTTACTTTTGGCACGGCTTGAATTGTGTTCCCTGTAAAGTTGTTGAGGATCTAACTCTCAATACCTGCAAATGCCACCTTATTTGGTAATGGAGCCTTTAGAAGATCAGGTTAAGATGTAACCCTTTGAGTGAAATCTTATCCAAGATACCCTGTATCCTTATAGAAGGAGGATATTTGGACTTGACGCTATGGGGAGGTTGCCACTGAGACTCTGAGGTTAGCCTACCACAAGTCCAAGAGCTAACGGGAACTGTACAGATGCTTCTGATAGGTCTTTCCCTGATGATTTCAGAGGGATCAAGGTCCTGCTGACACCTTGACCTTGGGCTTACAAACCTCATGACTAAAAGACAATGCATGCCTCTTGTTTTAGTAAAGACATGAAGTTCTCAATTACATCTGGACATGAGGAAATTTATTTTCCCCGTCCCTCTATATCATACAACATCTGATATTACGACTACTACTAGTACTACTACTAGTACTACTACTACTACTACTACTATTACTATTACTACAACTACTACTACTACTATTACTACTACTATTATTGTATCTTTTTGCTGATAGCTTTCACCAAGAAAAGTAAGGAGCATGTTCTTGATATGAGGTCTTTCTTGTTAGAGGAGGGTCTTGTGCTCTGCATCTCTTCTAGGATGTGAAGAAAGAAAGAGAAATGAGGCAGGGCTTAGGGCAGTAAATTCTTCCCTGTCTGATACAACAGTGCAAATCTATACTACTGTGCTTAACCACAAGTGCTTAACCACAACCATATGAGTAGAGATTGCTTATCATCAACTGTGCTACTACAAAGGTACTGTACACTGCTATCTACATCCCCAGAGTTTGGAAGACTGCCTGCCTGCCCACTTGCCACTGAGGGATGGAAGGATGGATGGATGGCTGGATGGCTGGATGGATGGATGGATGCATGGATGGATGCATGGATGGATGCATGGGTGCATGGGTGCATGGATGGATGGATGGAACTGAGCACTGGGATACTATGAGAAAGACAAAAGTGTGTTTAGAAACAAACACTCATTCCCTCCCTCACTTCACAATCAACTCAAGCCTGGGGATTTCCATAAACTTCTTTCCTTTTCTCCTTCTGTTTCTTTCTTTCCTTTTTCTTTTGTAGACTTACAGGGATGAACCCAGAGCCAGATACATGCTAGGCAAGTTCCACAACCACTGAGCTACAACCTCAGTCCCACATTCTTAGTTTTTCATTTAAATTTTCCCATCAGGACTCAAGCAAATAAACTAATCACAGTTTCTTCCATTTCATCTCTGTTGAGTCTTTACTTGTGCATTCTCCCAGGAAGCCACCATGCCTTTCGCACACTCTGTCCTAAGAGCCCTGCACTGTTAGCCATTGCCCAACCTTGCCTGGGGGCATCATTGCTAGAGCAACACTCCTTCATTTTTCAAATTACCTCAGGATTGATGAATTACTGTTCAAAGATGAGAACCAGGTGCAAAGAAAGTTCTTTGATGTACAAATTTAATGAAGAAAAGCCAATTCAGTGAGGCTTCTTCACAATGTTCTCAGCTATATTATAGTTTCAATTTAATACCTACATATACACTGTATCAGCTGGGAAGACAGAACCTTAAATGGGAGTCCAAGAGTCTCTGGTTCTAAAGTCAACTCTCTAATCCTGTGGCAGCAATAGTGAGGTTGGCCAGGCAAAGGTTTTAAGAGTATGATTTTTTTTTCTTTTTTCCTGACTAAGAAATCATCAAAGTCTTTAAGAAAACATATCTCCACGCAGAGAGGCATTGCTCATAATCCACTGCAAATGTGTTTCCCTTCTCCAGGTGGCTCACTGAATTACATCTGAATTCAGGCTCCTTGCAGCTCGATATGACCACTGAATTTGAGCACCTTGGAATTAATCAGACCTGCTGTGGCAACTGTTGTCTTCTACATGTTCTATTGTAGTAATTATCATTACTTCTAAATAAGAAAAGTCACAAAAGATGAAGTTATCTTTTAAAATAACATCTTTTGCTAAGCATGCAAGAGACTCCCAGTAAAGATTTGGTAGGTAAGCACAAGATGAGTAAAGTAAGGAAGATCACAGGTTCAAAGCCAGTCTAGGCTACACAGTGAAATTCTGTTTCAAATAGAAAAAGATTGGAGTTGGGGGAGATGACACACATCCATTTGCTGGGTTGTTGCCTGGGAGTCTTCTGGCTGCTTCACTACTGCCTTTTCTCCAGGTCTACTGCATTTGAACCATTTCATCACAGAGGATCAATCTCCCTGCCACTAATTCCATAAGACTCTCCAAAGTGCCTCCCTGTCCTCCAATTCTGTCACTGAGTCCTTACTCTCCCAAGGACTACAACAAGCAGACCCCAAAACAGAGCATCATGGCTTAGTCTGCCTCCTCTGCAGTGAGTCATCGAGCCAAGCACTGGGGATCCTCTGGGGTTTCTTTCCAGGTGAGGCAGTGAGAGGAACTCCAGCAGAAAACAACTAGTCCCCATCCCTTGAGAATACATTTCTTTTCCTGTTCATGCAGAGGCTGCAATTCTCTTTTCCTGTGTAAGTAATACTTCCATAGAGAGAAAATATACAAACAATTAGTAGAAAGTGGAATTTAGTAATATCATTCTGCATATGACCTAAAAGGTACAAACACCATAAGTGTAAATCAACAATTTGATAAACAATAGTATAAGAAATTATGCCGGGTGGTGCACCGAGTGGTGGCGCACGTCTTTAATCCCAGCACTTGGGAGGCAGAGGCAGACAGATCTCTAATTTCGAGGCCAGCCTGATCTACTGAGTGAGTTCCAGGACAGCCAAAGCTGTACAGAGAAGCCCTGTCTCAAAAAAAACAAAACAAAAAAAATTACATATTGAAATTGTATTTAGCCTTATTGGGTTTTTTTTTTAAGATTTATTTATTATTATAAATGAGTACACTGTAGCTATCTTGAGATGCACCAGAAGAGGGCATCAGATTTCATTATGGGTGGTTGTGAGCCACCTTGTGGTTGCTGGGATTTGAACTCATGATCTTTGGAAGAGCAGACGGTTCTCTTACCCGCTGAGACATCTTACCAGCCCCCTGTATTTAGCCTTATTATAGAAGGCAATCTTGACAAATATTATGATATAGGTGAACTGTGATGATATTATGCTAAGTGAAATAAGCCATTCACTATATACACATTGAAGGATCCTGCATAGAATGAAGGATCTGTGATGCTTAAATACATAGAAACAGAATGGAGAATGAGGCTCTTTGCTTGGGACTAGGAGTAGGAGGAAATGGAGAACTAGTAGTTAGGGTTCAGACTTGCATTTTAGACTGATAAAAATATTTGCAAATGTTTTGGCATGGTGGCTAATGCCTATTATCTCAGCACTCAGAAAGGAATCTCTGAGGCAGAAGAATTGCCATGAGTTCAATTGAAGTCTAGGCTACATAGGAAGTTCTCAGTCCACCTAAGCTATGAGACCACATTTCAGATAAACCAAAACCAAAACCAAAAAAGTTGCATTTATGTGGGAGTGTGTGTGTGTGTGTGTGTGTGTGTGTGTGTGTGTGTGTGTGTGTGTTTGTAGGGACCCATGGTTAAGGATCAGGAAACCATAGGAGCTACAAGAATGGAAGAAGTACGAGGAGTGAAAGGTTCAGGAGAGTGGATAGACATGGAGAGTGGGGAGAAGAGAGTAGGAACAGAGGGTCAACCAAAATTTACAGAAATCCCATACTTGGTAAGTTATTTTTGAAAGTTTAAGTTGGGAGGAGATAGTTCAGCAGTTAGGAGCACTTACTGGTTTTTCAGGGGACCTGAGTTTGGTTCTCAGAACCTACATCTGGGTTGTTCACAACTACAGTTACAGCTGTAACGCCAGCTCTGGAAGATCTGATCAACCTTTGACCACTAAGGAAACCTGCACTCACCTGCACGTACTTACCTGCACACACACACACACACACACACACACACACACAGAGAGAGAGAGAGAGAGAGAGAGAGAGAAAGAAGAGGGGGGGGAGATGATTAAGATGATAAAAATGAATATTGAAAAGCTAAAGGTATATTTTAATAGTTTGAATATAGGTACCCTGTATGGTATATCAAACTCTTCTCAGAAGCCATAGGCTAGTAAGTAAAAACCCCAGTGCCGAAGTGGGCTCCCTCTTTACAAGTTGTTGCTCTAGTGCTTTGGAGGAGGCCACAAACCAATAAGGTAATTAGCCTACTGTTGGTTGCCCACCAGAACAAGAAGATAAGACCCTGTTGCTGAAGACAACAATACTCTGGTCATAGAACTCTGGGAAATCAAGCTGGAATTAGGCTGAAAACTTCCTCATTGGTGTCTAGTCTCATATTGTTAGATAGTCCTGTGCAGGCTACTGGGAGAGAACTGCCATTAGCTGTCTTATTCTGTGGCCCTTTGTATGTAGCACTACCAACATGTCAGGCACGTTGCATCCACTGGTACAATAATGGCAGGTTTGTTACTAGGGTAACCAGTGTCCTTGAGTTGAATATGTGGTCTCCTCCACACACACAGGAATCTTTTGCTGGTATTGTAAGCCTTATCAAAAGCCTGAGGAAGACATAGGCCTTAATCAGGGAAGATACTGCATTTATTTTGCTAATTGCTCATGATGTGCCTATCAAGTGCCTTCAAAGTAATTGTTTCCACCTGTAGAGTCAGCTTCAGTCAGAGAAGCTTTTGCTTTTCAGTGAGCAGAAGTGACTGCAATGGCTAATAGTGTTATGGGGAGCCCATCAGAGATGATCACTTAGACATAATACATAGTCAATTGAAAATCTTTATTCTTTAAAAATAAAAAAGAAAGAAAAAGAAAATCTTTATTCTAGCTGGCTGGGACCACACTGAGATATTCTGACTTAAGTATAGTCTATAATATTTACACCAAGGAGCTTTGTTGTTGTTGTTGTTGTTGTTGTTTTTGTTTGTCTTTTTTGTTTGTTTTTTGAGGCAGGGTTTCTCTGTGTAGCCCTGGCTGTCCTGGAACTCACTCTGTAGACCAGGCTAACCTTGAACTCAGAGACCCTCCTGCCTCTGCTTCCCAAGTACTGGGATTAAAGATATGTGCCACCACCACCCAGTTTAGACCAAGGGCTTTTAAAGGCAAAATCTCCATCCTGTTATCTCACTTAGCAGCTGCAGGGAGAGGTTTGCACAGGCAAACAGAAGCTAAAATAAACGAGCTTATTTATCATGACCCTGTATCTTAAAATAGAGTCAGGAAATTTTCCATGGGATTCACCACCAAGGAAACCAAATTCTAGTTAAGCTTGGCCTCAGGAAGAACACAAGATGGGAGAACCTCTGCACTCTCTTGCCCTATCGCAATAGCACTGAGAATAAGTGTCATTGAGATTATCAACCATGGGTCATGGATAACACTCCATATCACCAAGGCCCAGAGAACATGTTACAAGAAAGGGTGGAAAGATCATAGGTGCACAAAGAAGGTGAGAGAACAGGGAAATAACATGAAACAACAACTCCAACTCCAGGAAGGGGCACACTGTTGCACTATTTACTCACAGCAATGAGTGATCTGTCTTAATAGGTTCTGTCAAATCCTATCACAGACTGAATGGGGCTCATGGGATCCTACTGCTCCCACGGAGTTTAGGCACAATTAATAGATGCTAGAGGATGCAGGGACATTTAAGTGTTTATTTTTATTATCTTTATTGCATTATTGTTTATTTCTTGGAGAAGCATTGCTACCACATGCAAGTGGAGGTCAGAGGACAACTTGCAAGAGTCATTTCTCTCCTACCACCAGGGATCAAACTCTGTCAACAGTCTTGAGGAAAACTGCCTTTACCCAATGATCCATAAAATTTTGGGCCCCAAGAAAAAAACATTGTCTTCAGTAGAGTAGGCTCTGATAAGATGTCCAAGATCCTACAAACAACATTTATTCATGCTCCTGTAAGCAAATTACAAGCTCATTTAAAAGAAAGGAAGGAAGGAAGGAAAAAAGAGAAGGAAGGAAGAAAAAGAGAGAAAGAAAGGGAGAGAGAGAAAGAAAGAGAGAGAGAGAGAGAGAGAGAGAGAGAGAGAGAGAGAGAGAGAGAGAGAGAGAGAGAGAAGAAATACGCAAAGGTATTGTGGCAACTAATTGGGAAGAGGAAGAAGATCAAAAGGAGTGTGAGGGGACACAGAATGTCCTGACTAGTTTTATGTCAACTTGACACAACATGAAAGGAGGGAATTTCCATTGAGAAAAATGTCTCTGTAAGATCCAGCTATAGGACATTTTCCTAATTAGTGATTAATAACAGAGGACCCAGCCCACTGTGGGTGGTGCCATCCCTAGGCTGGTGCTCCTGAATACTATAAGGAAGTGGGGTAAGCAAGCCATGGGGAGCAAGCTAGTAAATAGCACCTCTCCATGACCTCTGCATCCACTTCTGCCTCCAGATTCCTGTCCCATTTGAGTTCCTACCCTGATTCCCTTCAACGCTGAGCAATGATATGAAAGTGTAAGCCAAATACACCCTTTCCTCCTCAACTTGCCTATTCAGTCATGGCGCTTCATCACAAAGATAGTAACCCTAAGACATAGGGTAATGGGAGTAAATATGATGATAAAACATGTGTGCATGTTTGAAATGTCATAGTAAAAAGTCACTATGTAAAATTAATGTTCTAATTAAAACCAAAATAAAAACAAATAGCACCAAAAAGGAGGTCAGAGGTTGCATTATATATACATATAATATTGATAGGAGTTACATATAATATTAATAATTAATATAGTATATCATTATATAATACATGTTATATATTAATATAAAATGGTTAATAATACATAAATTTTATTATACAGTTTATGTTATATGTATTTGCTACAATTTAGCTCATCTTTAAGTTCAAAACATAGTAATGCAGATCAGTGAAGTTGCAAAGACAGAACATAGGAGCTCACATTTCAGTACCTTTCCTGTTTTACCTTGTCAGAGTCCAACCTCAGATGCATCCAGACTGTCATTAAGACATTGTCAATGGCACTACTATTTTTAGGGAACTGGGGTTTGGGGTCTAACACCCAGATCCAGGAAGGGTCTTCTGTAAACCCTGAGATTTAACAAAGGTCATGGTTCATGGTAGCCCCTCTGGATGTTGACAGGAGACCATTAGTGGCAGCAAGTTGGTCAAAAGCACTCTAGATGGGAAGGGCAGCCTGTGCTCTTCAGGGACTGTAAGCTTCTTTTCAATCTAAAGGCCAGGGAAAGGCCTTTCCATGTCCCACCCCTACCTTACCCCAATCCACACTGTTCACATTGTCTTCACACAGTGGCTGACCTGAGCTCTTTCCTGATCATCAAAGGGCATTCTTCCCCTTTCTGGAGAAGTGACTTCTTGGAAGACAGGTCTATAGGTTTTTTTTCTTCCTCTGTGTCCTGACTAGGAAAATGGCCACAAAGCCAGTGCATGGATGAGCTCCAGGCAGCTGAGAACAGCTGCTCCTGGGTGGCACAGCTTTCCTGTCTGGCAAGCTGATATGCAGGTGGGAGTTCTCACCCACTTCCCAACAGAGAGGCTGGTATGAGAGTCTCGCAGTTTCTGGTCTCAGGCAGTGATGGAACACAGTTGACTCCAAAAGTCAGAGGAAGTTCTGTGCCTGGATGTAGGAGCCAAAGATGGTGCTGGAGACACTATGGAACATTTTAGGGCCTCCTACTATTGTTCCCTGAACTGCCTCCCTGTTTGTATGTCAAACAGCAGAAATACACAGTTACTATAGCTTAGGTTACTTTTCAGGTTTCCTTCTTGACTCTTGTTGAGTGCTGGGACTAAAACATAGCTCTGTCTAAAAATAACCATTATGACACTGACACTACTGAGAATGAGGACAAGTATTAAGCACTTGCTGTATGCTGAGTATTCTGTTTTTACATTCATATCTCACTTTTTCATCATATAACGTTAGAGGTTGCTACCATTATGGTCTCTATTTTACAGATGTGGAAGCAGCCATAGGCCAATTCAACAGTGAGCACTAGATGACACAGCTACTTAGGACTTGATTTTTTTCAGGTGTTTTTGTTTTCTTTTGACTTGGTTTGTTGGTTGGTTGATGGATGGGTATTTCAAGAAAGAGAGAGAGACAGACAGAGAGAGAGAGAGAGAGAAAGAGAGAGAGAGAGAGAGAGAGAGAGAGAGAGAGAGAGTACTCTTCTTTCCCTTGTTGCCCCTAGACAAGGTTTCAGGACCCAAGCTGTATAAGAGCATTGCCATTCAAAATGGTATATAGAATTCATTATGTAGCCAAGGCTAGATTGGTAATCCTCAGTCTCCAGAGTGCTAAGATGGTATGTGGGATGTAGGCATTTGCCACCATGCCCAAGCAGGAATGGATGCTTATAGTGTACTGTGGTTCTGATTTTTTTCCTAGGATAAAAAAATAAACACAGAGGAAAAATAGCCTCTTCAAGAAATGGTGCTGGGAAAATAAAACATTCACATGTTGAGGAAAAACTAAACCCTGTATCTCACTCTGCACCCAAACCTACTCCAAAAGAACAAGAGGCCTTACAGGACCCAAAAAGCCAGACATACTAAAAGAAAGGATACAGGATTCCAGTTGCTGGGGGTAGGGGAGTAACGTTGACAATCGACAACTGAGACCACGTGAAATTAGAATGTTTCTGGAAACAAAGGAAACAGTTAATTGCATGGAGAGGCAGCCTACAGAATGAAAGAAAATTCTTGCTAGCCATACCTCTAACCAGAGAATTAATCTAGACTACACAAACATTAAGCAACAAGAAATCAAACACTCCAGCCAATGAGTGAGCTAACGAAATGAATGGACAGTTCTCAAAAGGGGAAATATGAATGGTCCTTAGACAAGAAAAAATACTCAGTCTCGCTAGTCATCTGAGAAGTGAAGCACCTAAAGAAATGTTCAACATCCTTAGTCATCAGGAAAATGCAAATCAAAACAACCCTGAAATTCCACCTCACACCAGTCAGAATGGCTAGGATAAAAAACTCAGGTGACAGCAGATACTGGAGAGGTTGTGGAGAAAGAGGAATACTCCTTCATTGCTGGTGGGATTGCAAGCTGGTACAACCACTCTGCTCCAACATGTAATAAGGACACATGTTCCACCATGTTCATAGCAGCCTTTTTTATAATAGTCAGAAACTGGAAAAAATTTAGATGTCCCTCAACAGAGGAATGGATACAGAAATTGTGCTACATCTACACAATGGAGTACTACTCAGATATTAAAAACAATGAATTTATGAAATTCTTAGGGAAATGGATGGATCTGGAGAATATCATCCTGAATGAGGTAACCCAATCACAAAAGAACACACATGGTATGCACTCTCTGATAAGTAGATATTAGCCCAGAAGATCGGAATACACAAAGTACAATCCACAAACCACAAGAAACTCAAGAAGGAAGACCAAAGTGTGGATACTTCGTTCCTTCTTAAAAGGGGGAACAAAATATCCATGGAAGGAGTTGCAGAGACTAACTATGGAGCAGAGACTGAAAGAAGGACAGTCTAGAGACTGCTCCACCTGGGAATCCTTCCCATATTCAATCATCAAATCCAGATTCTATTGTGGATAGTATCTAACAGGAGCCTGATATAGCTGTCTCCTGAGAAGCTCTGACAATACCCAACTAATATAGAAGTAGAGACTCACAGCCACCCATTGGACTGAGTACAGGGTCCCCAAGGAAGAAGCTAGAGAAAGGACCCAAGGAACTGAGGGTCCTTTCAAAACCCAAGGTTTGCAGCCCCTTAGGACGAACAACAATATGAACTAACTAGTACCCTCAGAGCTCCCAGGAACTAAACCACCAACCAAAGAGTACACATCGTGGGACTAATGGCTCCAGCAGCATATGTATAGCAGAGAATGGCCAAGTCGGTCATCAATGGGAGGAGAGGCCCTTGGCCCTGTGAAGGTTCTATGACCCAGTATATGCCAGGGCCAGGAAGCAGGAAAGGGTGGGTTGGTGAGCAGGGGGAGGGGAGAGGGAACAGGGGTTTGCTTTTGTTTTATTTTATTTTATTTTGGGAGGCGGGGAAACTGGGAAAGGAGATATCATATGACATGTAAATAAAGAAAATATCTAATAAAAATAAATAAATAAATAAATAAATAAATAAATAAATAAATAAATAAACGAACAATCTAACTTAAGATTACCCCTTCTCCAGGAAGAAGGGTGGCCATTAGAAATGAGCAGCAGCAAACAGTCCAGACTGTGGACAGCAGGGGACCCTTAGCCACTGCTCGTGGGAGTGGAAACTCAGCCAGCCAGAATGGTGGTTTCTCAAACAAAATAAAAAAAACTGAAAGTCTATGAGTCTATGACCCAGCCGCGCCACTCCTTGGTATTTGCCTAAAGGATTCCAATGCACTCACCATAGAGACATCGGCATATCAGTGCTAACTGAAGTCCTGTTACAATAGCTATGTTATGGGGCCAAGAGGCATCCAAAGCAGGGCATGGATAAGAAGAGTGTGGTAGGTGTACACAATATGTCTGAGATTCATGGGCTTAGGACTTTCCAGAACTAAATTATGTTTGCATTACCTTCTGGTAGGAATGGAACTTTTTACACGGAACTAACTCTTCTGTGTACAGCCATACCACACTGAAAGTACCAGATTGCACAACTCTTTTTCCCACACAAATGTCATAGATTATATTGATAAAGAAAACCTGCCTAGTCACATATGAGCACCCGTTCTCACACTTTCTGCCTTTTGTTTACAGGAACTCTCTCGCATTTCTATTCTTTGGCTAACAAGAAAAGGCTAATCAAGACATATCACCATGGTAGTGGCACACCCCAAGTGATTAACTTTGGTATTAGGGTATAGTACATTTACCCAAAGTGATTAACTTTGGTATTAGGGTATAGTACATTAGGGTATATTAGGTATATTATTATATTGGGTATATAGATTAGGGTATATTGGTATACATACAAGAATCTCTACAATAAAAGTAATCTAGATGAGGGGTGGCATTGGCACTTAATAGCTTCTGGTTTGTAGTTGGAACATTTATCAGCGTGTAGTATTCACTTAGCAGTCTTGTCATTGGGGGACACTGCCACCAAGTGGCAAATGACCTGGTCACATTAAACAAACCAAGTCTGCCCCAGATTAGCAGGTCATCTGCTCAGCATACACAAAACAAGGAGCTTCTGCCTCTGAATAGCAAAACACAGCTTTCTAACAATAATTGAAGACTGTCTTTACCTACAATCTACCATTTTCTTTAGTAACACTGGGGTGGAGAATGCAAGAGGTTGGGGTCTTCTAATGCTACAATATTGACAGGCACTGATATTAGGAAGTTCTTAAGGACAGTAAAAATGATCACTCTATGAACTTCAGTGATCAATTAATTATTCCTTCATAGAAAAGGCAGTTCCTACTCAAAATACATTTCAAAGGCAGACCTGCAGTGTCCCATAGAATAAAAGAAGGCCTGAAAGAAAGTTACCAAGAAATGTGTAGCTATGAGGCCCCAGAAAGGCGAGGCTTATACAGGTAGAGATTCAAAGACATATGCTCCTAGAAGAGCATGGCTCTGAAAAGTTGTCATACTTTTAAAAGTTAAAGTTGTCAGGGGAAAATGTTGTATTCTACTGCTAAGACCCAGAAGTCAACAGTACCCAGGGAGGAGATGATTAGCCTGATTTGCCCTGGTGTGAGGACATCACCTGCAAATTTGGGCTGAATAGATACAAGGTCCAGAATTCAAAAGCTGTACTGGCTTATTTTTCTTATGTTGAGAGGTGAGTGGAAAGATAGGAAGAGAAGGAAAAAGAGGAAGAGTATTGATCCACTAGTATGAGTGCAAATGGGCTCAGTAGGATATGACTTTCTGTCACTGTAACAAAATACCTGAGATCCTCAGCATATAAAGAGCAATGGTCTAATTAGCATATAGTCTGTCCCATTGCTTTGGGCCTGTAGTGAGGTAGTAAGTCATGGCAAGAAATGGGCATGGTAGGATAAAACTGCTCACCTCAAGGTCAGGAAAGAAGAGTGAGGAAGAGAGAAAAGGCTGGACTCCCATATGCTCTTCAAGACCATCTGTCAGTGACCTGAAACCTCAAAGTTCCAATTGTGCCACCCTGGGAACTAAAACCTGTAATACATGGGCCTTTGGGACATTCCAGACAACAACAGATAGAACTCCTCCACGTTGTCTTCTGAAAGACACCAAGCTGTAAACAGGGAATGGCTCGTGTTCTTCTCTATCTATAACCGATGTCAGTGACCATGATGTAAAACAGCAGTAGACATGCTAGCTTACAGCCAGACACCTTTAAATGGAGAAAAATACTGTCTCTAGTATTCTCCAGGACTGCACCTGTTGCCCAGTGGAGATCCACAATGGACAGAAAGAGCGGCTACCACCAACAGAGCAGATGAGGCTCTGGGGTAGAGAGATACCAAACAGTTGGCAAAGACTCTTCCTTTCCACTGTCCACCTCCACTACCCTATGGGTAAAGTCAGAAGTGACATCAAAGGGCAGTGGCTCTCTTTCCTGAGAGTCTGCAGTGGGGACCCAAGCAAGAACAAGATCACAAGAAGTTCTCAGGACCCTGGCACTCTCATGTGATCTCTGACTTTACCGTGCTACAGTTCTGTACCAGGATGGGAACTATACTGCCTGCTGGACATTGTCCTGCCCTTCTTCCTGCAGGAACTCCCTCCCATCCCTAAATTCTTGGTTAAAAAAATAGAAAGGCCTGGGTGTGGCTTAGTGTGGCAGAGCACTTGCTTAGTGTGCCCAAGACCATGGGCTGTGTAAAAAGAATCAAGAAGGAGAGAAGGGAAAGAGGAAGAGAGAAGCAAGACAGGAAAAGATGAGAAGGAGCAAGGATAGGAGGAGTGGAGAGAGAAGTAGGGATGGAGGAGGAGGGAAGAAGGTGAGGCAGTGGAAGCAGAGGGAGAGAAGAAAGAAAGGGGAGGAGGGGCAAGGTAGAAGGAGGAAGAATAAGAAAGAAGGAAACAGCAGGGTGGTGGTGACACACACCTTTAACTCCAGTACTTGGGAGGCAGAGTCAAGCAGATCTCTGTGAGTTGGAGGCCAGCCTGGTCTACAGAGTGAATTCCAGGACAGCTCGGGCTACATACAGAGAAACCCTGTCTTGAGGGGAAAAAAGGAAGAAGAAGCAGTGTAACATGTATGGTTTGTGCTCCTTGACAAATGAGGAAATATAGCCCTGCTCATCCTAAAGGATTCTCTGCTCTGGTCCCCTTCAGAACCTTTTAAAAAGACAAGTTGCTGTCAGACTGTCCTATGCCTTTATTTGCCAAAGCAGAGTGAGTTTGGCATATGATTTATCATCTTCCAGCCTTGGTTACCTCTCTGCAAACACGAGAGGCTCAATATTGCAGGTTAACCGAGCTGTGAGAACAGGCAGAGAGGTGCAGATTGGTCTCTGGTGAGGCCTCCACAGAGGGGCCTGGTGTCCATAAGGTGTCATTGAATCTCAGATGACATCATGTGGAGGTAGGACTGGGATCTGGAGCCCCCAAGCTGCAGAGGGGTGCTGACTTTGAGGGCTGAGCTCTGAAGAGATCAGGCTGAAGGCTGACATCTTGGCACACATAATCAAACTCTTCACAAACTTAGCCTACCCTCGGGTTATGTGTATTGATGGAATAATAGTTGATATCACACAGTCTACTGCCCACATCTCCCTCTGAACATCAACATCTATGCAAGCATGGTGTACTTCAGTGAAACTTTCTTTTTGAACCCTGTATCTTTGTATGACTGTATGCTGATATGAAAATTGAGAGGGAGAGAATCAACGCAAGAAGCAGTGTGGAGAGCTTTTGCAGGCCAGCCAGGCCACCCACAGAGTTCTTGTATCATTCACATAATCTTCCCAACTCAAACCAACAGATGATGCTTCAGCCATTTGTTGCCTCCTACTCCTTCAAGGAACATGTGAGTGATGGCATCCTCTTGACCCTAGGTCCCATAAGCAAGCTGCTGGGTTAGGATACTCCCTCCATTGCATAGCCAGGCCCTGTTCACCCCAAGGCCAGTGCTTTCCCAAGCACCATGGAACAGGAGCCGCCCCTAAGTTGCCTGCTGGTGATGGAGACACCTCTGGCAGATTGCAGGTAACTACATGTTCCAACCCAGGTAGGTCTCTTTCCTCTATCCCTGTATCAGGATGAGTAGGACTGCTTTTTCCAAGAGGAAAACTCCTTTTACACCTTTACAGCATCTCATAGCTCTTGTCTTGGACCCTAGAACCACTGAGCAGCTATGTTGAAACCTGACTTTCTGCTGGAGAGCCCACATGGAGAATCCCCGAGAGCCAAAGCTGCCACCTGTTTCTGCAATGGGCTGTGGCTCTAAAGCCATCTTGAGCAGAAAGCATCAACTGGATGCTATGGAATGACCCAATAGATGTCATTTGAGGTCAAGGACTCTCCCAACCAAAGCCTCTCTAGTTTCTTAACACACAAATCCTGAAGAACTGATAAAATGCTGTTGCCCAGAAACATGAACAACACTCCTAAGCCATGACTCCCCTTTCAGCAGATTTGGCTATCCACAGTCAACTGTCACCTAGCAATATTGAATTCTAGAAAGAAAGAGGCCTAAAATAAAATTTAAAGTAACTTAAGTATGCTGTTATATTATTATTCTATTCTATAATTGCTACTGTTTTCAGTTTCTTACTATGTGTAATCTATATACTAAATTGAACCACAGGTGTATATGTGAGCAGGAAAAAGTTATTTGAATAGTGAATAATCTTGTGTGCAGTTTCCGAAAAATCACAGGGACTAGGGGAGGGGTCTTGGAAAATATCTCCTGTGACTAAAACAACAATTAGAATGGAAGCCACTTCTCCTCAGTTCTGCTGTTCGGCTCTAGCACCAATGCTCTGTCAGTCTGCTTCCTGACTTGCTAGAGACTTCATGCACCTAATGGACATTTTATGTCCACAGTCCATTAGAGATGCATGGTACCCTTCATCCACTCACACATGGAAAAAAAATGGGCTATGAAATAAATACAAAGAGCCATACTGTTCTTGGAAGTCTTTTAAAGGCAACAAAGGATGTGTTCAACCCTAATGCTCACGATCTGTTTTCTCAGTTTAAGGTCCCTAGGCTCTCAAGCAAAAACCCCACTGAAAGGCCCACATCCCATTAGGGGACCAAGCTCAAGAATAAGCAACGATTTTCCACCCCTTAGTGAAGGCCATACCTAACAATGCCCAAGGCTCAGATCCTCCATCTATCTATCTTTCTGGCAAGAGAAGGGAGACACTGTGGAGGCTTCCCTCTTTCCTCTCAGGATGTGCCTGAGTTCCAAGGACTTGAAAAGGTGCTATTAGCACAGTCCAGGCCTGGGATTTTCAAAAGGTTTTGGCACATCAGCTGAACACGTCTCGATATTGTCAACACAGATTCTGGAGCAACTCAGGGCTGTGCATAGGGGCAACAATGGGTCAGATAAGATCTGTTTGGCATTTAGTATGCTGAAAAGCATGAAGTCCTCTTGACTCAGTGACTGTCTGTTTCAAGATAAATAGAGGCTATAGGTAAATAAAGGGTTTTTTTTTTTTTTTGCAGTACTTTATAGTTAATGATACAAATGCTGACGACTGTGTCCGATCCGCTCCATTTAGGGCTGTGGAAGCTGATACGTTTTAAGCTAGAGTACACTGCATTTTAACAGAATCCTTAAAGTTTCCATGGTTTTCTAATGAGTCAGCACATATGTTCAAAAGGATGCAGCAACTCACATGCTAAGAGACAGTGGGGACTCAGAAACAGAAGGAACACTGCCCTTTGCACCAATATGCATGAATTGTAGTGAAATACCATTCTTCCAGACCTTTTGTGTTATTGGTCCCCACAACATGACAAGGTGGGTATCATTGCTCTGTGTGTTATAGATGAGATGACAAGAGCATGTAGCCACCATGACCAAAACAATAAGTAGCAGAGATAGAACTCAATACTCAAATACTCAAATACGGCTTTTGGTGAAGTTAGAACTCAATGTTCTTGGTCATCCATCTCCCTGTAGTGAACATATGTTATTTTTGACCTACGTTTGTGTTTCTTCCTTTGTTGTGTGGTAGGAAACCATGCCTACTCCTTTGAAAAACTCTTTACTTATTATTTTATTACACTGGTTGATAGACTGATTGATTTTGTGGGGAGAGCTGATGCCATGGCACATGGTTGGAGTTTAGAGGGTGACTTGGGGGAGTTGCTTTTCTCTTTGGCCCATGTGGGTGAGAGGATAGAACTCAGATGACCATACTTGACGTCAAGTTTCTTTACAGACTAAGCCATCACTCTGGCCCCTCCTTTCAAACACCCCTGATTAGTATGCCAGTCAAAATCCCCCTCTTCAAACCTCTGTCCGAAGGTTTCCCTTCTTAGACTCTGACTCTCAAGTTTCTGGGGAAAGCCAGATGTGATGGTGCAGACTTGTGATCCCCATAGGTGCTCTGGAGGCTGGGCAACAAGATCACAAGTTCAAAACCAGCCTGGGTTATATAATGAATCCCTATCTTCAAAGAGAAATGAAGGAAAATAAGGATGCTGAGACAGATGGATGGCAGCAGGAGCCATCCTCTCTGACTCCATGCAATAGATTCTGGTTTTGCTCAAATCATCCAGCAAGATTCTATTGCTTACACCAAAGAAATGGCACAGAAGCCCCAGTCAAAAGTATACTTCCAGAGCTGGGGCCATGGGGGTCAAGTGTTTACTGCTGCGTATGCATAGCAATCTAACTTCTGAGCCTCAGAATCTGTTTATAAAAAAACAACCCTCAGGTGTGAAGGCACATCCCATTACCGCTGGAGAGCCAGAGACAGGAGGACTTCTGCAACTTGCTGGCCAGTCAACGTAGCTTAGTCAACAAGCTCAGAAAAGGACTCTCAAAAAATAAAGACTGATAGAGGGCTGGGCAGTGGTGGTGCACACCTTTAATCCCAGCACTTGGGTGGCAGAGGCAGGCAGATCTTTGGAAGTTCAAGCCCAGCATGGTCTAAAGTTCCAGAACAGCTGGGGCTATACAGAGAGACTGTGTTTCAAAAGAGAAAAAAATAAAGAATGATATAGAAAGACAACTGAAATTGATCTTCACAAGCATACACACATGTATGCATACACACACACACATAGAGTACAGTTCATTTCAGTATCTGTTACTTTGATTTCTAACCACTAGCAGGCTGTTGAATGGAAGTTCCCTGTTGTTTCAGAACACACACACACACTCTCATTCACACACACACACACACAAACACACACACACACACACACACACAGAGAGAGAGAGAGAGAGAGAGAGAGAGAGAGAGAGAGAGAGAGAGAGAGAGAGAGAGAGAGAGAAAGTTCATTTCAGCATCTATTACTTTGATTTCTAACCCCTAGCAGGCTGTTGAGTGGGGTATTTCCTGTTGTTTCAAGGTTGACAGCCAGATCATTTCTTCATCAGCATTTTGGCTGAGATCTATGCAGAACTGACAGCCAACATATAAAGTTGTGAAAAAGAGGCAAGAAATGGCCGTTATTCTAAACAGAATTGACCAGAAACCTCCTTTGGCACTTACTACTAGATGGGAGAAGTGGCTTTCCTAGCCATGCTTTCAATTGTCTGGCTTCAGATGCTTTGGTATATGGGGACTCTGCTGACCTTCAATTGCCCTTTCCAGGGTCAAGTAACTCATAGATACAGCAAAGGGCTTGCCTTGGCTACTTCTTTCAAATTCATATAACCAAGCCAGAGCCCATATCCCTAGCCACCTCTTCCCTCTGGCTGTCACTCTTCTGGCCACTAGCTTTCCATTCTAATCCCCCTGAGCCAGACACCAGATGAGGGACAGCTTGATGCCCATAGATGTGGGCAAGCAAGCCACTCAGCAGCTCTCTTCTGTGGTTTTTGCTTCAAGCACCTTCCTTGAGCTCCTGTCATGAACTTCGTTTCATGAGAGACTAACCTGTGAGCTAAAATAAACCCTTTCCTCTCCATATTATCTTGGGTCATGGTATTTTATCACAACAATAAAAAGTGACTTTTTCAGGGGAGTATGCAGATAGGGCCCAGCAGGCTGTCCTTTAGTGGCAGGACTTTGTCCCCACAGGTCTGCTGACAAATGGAAGAAGAACTAGAAGGAGACAGAAGCCCAGACAGGCTTATGGAGTAGCCACAGCCCACTGTGTGGCATGACCAGGATACAAGAGTTTCCCACAGGGTCAAGCAGACACTGTGGAATGTAGCTGGGCTTGAGCCATTTTTCCAGGACCCAATAAATAGGGCTGTCTTCTGGCAGTCAAACCTTCCTAACAGAACTAATGGAGAATCGGTATTCATAAAGAGCCAGGGAATTGAGCCATGAGGAGACCACACAGAGTTTTCCAAAGAGTTAGTCAGCACCTCCAAGACAGCCAGTGTTTTGACACCCATCACATGACAGGTGACACAGAGCTAAGACTGGCTTGGCAGTGAGGACCAGAGAAGTGGAAGCAGCTATAGAGAGTAAGTGAAGGTGCTTAGGGTGGTAGAAGAAGTTGTGGTGGGGATGGAAGTGGCAGTGAGAAGGAAATAGAGATGGTAGCGGAGGTGGTAGTGGAGTTGGAAGTAGAGAGAGAGATGGTAGATATGGTGGAGGTGTGAAAGCAATTGTGATAGAGGTGATGTGGAGGTAGCGGTCGTGGAGATGGTGGTGTGGAGGTTGGAGTCATAGAAATGGTGGTGTTGGGGTAGTGGTCATAGAGATGGTGGTGTGGAGGTAGTTATTGGAGATGATGGTATGAAGAGAATGGTCAAGGAGATGATGTTTTGAAGGTAATGGTCAAGAAGATGATGGTTTGAAGTTAGTGCTCATGGAGATGGTGGTATGAAGGTAGTGGTCATGAAGATGGTGGTGTGTGGGTAATGATGGTAGAGATGGACATGGTTGTGTCAAAGGTGAGGTGATGGAGGTAGTGGTAGAGGTAGTAGTGTTGACAGCAGTGAGCTGATGGACCACTAGAAACTGATGGATGAGAATACACAAGAGGGACGCAAAGGAGTCTCTAGGTTCTGAGTTTGTACAGAATGTTAACAAATATTGAAGATCACATTAAGATTGTGCACATTTCTGATAAGAACACTCAGAATGCCCACTTGCCTGAGACTAGCCTTCCACAACCTCCTTCCTTGCCCTGTTATTTTTTTCTGGTTTTCCCTAACACTCCCCTCAAATTCAAAACAAAGAAATTGATTGACTCTCATCTTTTTGGGTAGCTCTTTCTCCAGCATTGGGGACATTTTTGGGGACTTATGCCAACTTTTCAGCCTTCATCTGAGATACAAAGGAATCTATCACTACAACTCTCTATATCTTTCTGTATGAGCTCTCTCCTTTCTTGTCACTGTGCCTCATGGCTAACACCAGATATTCTCAAGTTCCCATATATTTGTTTGCTTAACTCAGGGGGCCATTAGCTCTCTGGGTCCTCACTCCATGTTTCAGCCTCCTCGGAGTACTCAAAGCATTACTCTCCTTCGTTGCTCCATGGTAATGTCATTCTGGTTATCATTAGTCCATTCAGGGCAAAACAAAAGTCCCTAAATTGAGGATGGAGTTGAAGCTCCCAAGTGGGTATCACTAGTCAGGTCTATACCAAGTGTCTGTCATGAAAAACATCTTAGTCACCACCTTTCTCCTTCCTCACTTGACTTTACATAAACTTTGCTAAATGAGTTGTCCTTTCTTTGGTTTTGTTTGGTTTAGGTTTGGGGAGCTACACTAGATACACTAGTGCATCTCGGGCTTGCCACCCACTCACTGTCACCCTCCTTTGTCCTCTTCAGTTGCTGGGATTACAGGCATGTTTCTCCACACCTGGCAAGTTGGCTTTTCTTACTATGCTTCAGCCTCTGCCTGTCTTTGGTGTTTCTCAACACAGTAGCCGTTCCTATCAGTCAACCTGTCTACCCAGGGGCTGGAGGAAGACATGGTGACATGATTTAAGAAGATCCCCAGGAATGACTACAAACCGACCTTACACAGCATAGACAATGTCAGGGGACTGCTCTTTTTGCCTTCCCTTGGTTGTTCTGGGTGTGTCTGTGCTTCCTGGAGACTTCGACTCCAAGAGAGCTATTTACCTTATGAACAGACCTTAAAGACAACGTCAGAAGGATCATCAGAAATCATAACATTACAGGATTGGAGAGATGGCTCTTCTGGAGGTTCAGAGTTCAGTCCACAACACCCATATCAGGTGGCTCACTACCCCCTATAATTCCAGTTCTCTGGAAATGTGAAGTCTTTAGCTTCCATGTACTCACACACAGACTTATTCATATGTGCATAATTAAAAATAAATCCTTTTTTAAAAAGAAACCATAAAAGCAACCAAGGCAGAGGGACTATCTAGGTATAGCTTAAAATCAATGCCAGAAGTTCAGGATGTGAGTCTAACATCTGATTTGATTCCCCACATAAAATGTGGGGGGAAAATTAATAAGCTGGGGCCTGAGAGTCAAGAAGAAACTAAACAGCCATCCCGCCATTAAATGACTGTCATCCTATAATGTAATTTAGGGTAAGCATAGCTTGCCTTTCATTTCCTGTGCCACCTCTTCCTATAACAGAGAACAATAATGTACAGTAAACACACTCTTTACATATAGTCAGGCTGTAAGTGGTCTACATAATATTAAGAGATGACCTTTGAGAGCCTGTAGTCCACCCTCCCCTGCTCTGTCAGTGTCAAAGGCAGAGCCAAACAGACTCTCAGAAACTTGGCTTCTGCCACTGGGTTCCTCAGAAGTGAGGGCAAACACAGCAGCAGACGTCCTGCATCCAAGAACTGCCCTTTTCCACCAACGTCAAACACGTTTCAGAGCTGACCTGCCAAGAATGTGGATCCCACTTCAAGATACACAGCCCGAGACAACGCACGGCAGCCAAAAGAGGGAATCTCCATTTAGCCTGAATCCTGGTCTATCCCTTACAAACGGACAGCGTGTATATGGACTGGCAGGGATCCCAGCCCTTGGTTACACTCTGAAAGTTCAGGATTACTTCAGAAGTAGATGGAGGAGATAAAGCAAGCCCTCCAAGGTCCTCTGCTGTCTGTGGGGATTCGGAAAGTGTGGCTGATGGAAGTTTGAGCCGTCAGTTTCTTTATGAGACATCTGACCTTGCTGCTTCCATGGCCACAGGCACACAGCCAAAGGCATGGGCTCCCTGCTATGGAGGTCTTTTTGTGGGGCACCCTCTCTGGCCATCTATGTGGTTTCTGGATCTATTAGGTCAAACATGAGGGTAGCACAGCTGCTGAAAGGAGAGCTATACCAGGAGTGAGAAATAGGAGTCAAGTCTGACTCTCGACATGGATTTCCCTGTGACCTCGGAAGTTTGCATTCAGAGTACCTGACTTCAATTTTCACGTTCCTTACATGCGGAGAGGAGGAGAGCCTTGACCATGAGGTTCCACACATTCTTGACGTCCTAGATAATTTTCTAACTACAAGATCCTAACACAGCTACTCTCATTAACAAAACAGTGCAAAATAGATGTAGCCCTTAGACTGGCTGTCAGCAGAGACCAAATCTGGCAGATAGATGTGGGCAGAAAGCAATACGCTGTCTCTCCCAGAGTTCCATGCTGCTTCTGGACTCTTAAACTAGAATGTTTTTCAGCTTGAGACTGGAAGAGATGGGAATGGAAATATAGCCTTGAGTGTAAACTTCTGCTTTCATTTAGACCTGTTCCGATGACAGGCAGATATGCCCAGAGCAGATCATTCCAGATCACTTCTAAGCTTTTAGACAACCTTCACAAACCAGGAGTGACTGATGAACTTCCTCCATGAAGTGAGCCCCAGACACAGCAAGCCTTCTCACAAAAAGAAAACAACAACAACAACAACAACAACAAAACACTCAGCCGAGTTAAAGGTCAAAAGGAAAGGGAAAACACTATCAAGTATACAAGAATAGACAATCCCAGGTACAACACTGTTCAGTTCTGAAGTCGCAATGTAATCAACGGTTTTATGTTTTTGTTTTAAATACTAAACATTCTGATGTTAGAAGATGTAGAAGGCCTTAATAGGCAAGACATCTCTAAATGTTTTGCGAACGTTTTTGAAAATTTGTCAGCAAGAGACTTTCAATAGACTTCAGCTAGACTTTCTACAGACCTTAAATAGATGACTTTCAGATGATTTTATAAGTTAATTATCTACAAGTTTCAGGGGAAAATGAAGAAAAGCAAAAGAGAATTGCTTAAGCCATCCAAAAGAGATCTAGAACTCAATTCATTTTCCTATCACTGTAATGCAATACCTGGGATTGGAGTAGTTTATAAAGTAAATAACAATCTCTGTTGACTACTGTCAGTTACAAAGGAACTCAGACGATGGCGGTCGATGGCCGCAGAGTCCTTAAAGTGTGACTCTGTGTAGCAGGTGTCCTAGGCTGAGCTTGGAGACTGTTATAGTCCATGTTCCCACAGCTTGCACTCCGAGACCTAAGAGAGAGCATTGCCATGCCAAGAGGCAGTCACACAGTGCCTTGCCTTCATGCAATCTGCTTCAGCATACATTCCACCCCCATGCACCTCACAAAACACCCCAATAGACTCTAGCAAACTTTGAGGGTCACCTGAATTATTAAAGGTGGTTTACATTCAATTCTGAGAACTTTACGCACAATCCTATTTTAGTGTGCCTTTCCATTGTGTTAGGAGCTGCTCTAATGAACACCTTTCCTCCACTGTGTATTTGTTTCAGCCATAGGAAGTTTCTCCATATGGACCGTGACAGCTTCCCAGGGAATAAGTCACTCTTAATACCCTGAAAGGTCCCCAGGTCACTCACTGCCTAATAGTTAATTAGATAGGATCTGTCTCAGCAATAGGATTCAGGCTGTGCTTTAAGGCTAGATCCAAGTTCAGCACTGGACTAGAGATAGAAGGGGGAAGAGGCCAGGCAGTTTTCCCCTTATAGCTCCATTTACTCCCTACTCTGGTCTCTGATAGATAGAGCTATCAGAAGCCCTGGGAACTGACTATACTTTTTGGTGTTTCATTTAAAACTGGGGGCTAGACTGAAGCATAGTGGGAAAGCACTTGCCTAGCATATGTAAGGTCCTGGGTTCGGTCCCACAAAAGGCAGATGGGTAGTGTACACTAGTCTTCCCATACTATGTACCCTGGATCCAAATGCTGCCTTTACCATTTAATAGCTGAATATACTGAACCATCTCCCAAACCCCTCCTTTCTCATCTGTAAAATGGAGTTGAGCTCATACTTGCTATGAGCATACTCTGTCAGAAACATAAATGACACATTTGTGTCTTTCCACAATGTCAAGGTTATTAAATTACAGTGAACTTACAAGCTAAGTCTCTATCATTGCTTTTGATTCACTATCTGGTGGTCTCTCTTGACAGTATGGCCACTGGCAAGCACAGGTTCTTCATTCCAAACCTAGATACTAATATTAAGACAGGTTAAACATTGCATGTCTAATCATATATAGGCTACAGCATGGCTAAGAACAGATTGGAGAAACCACTGGCCACAAAGGTTCCTGAGGGTGGCAGGAACAGGTGTAATTAGATAAGAAAGCAATAGACTTCAATGGCTGAGCTTTGCTGCTTGCAAAGACAGTTCAAGACACAGAGCTTGGTCCAGAAAGTGGGTTACATCATGGAGGGTATCATGCTGTGCAGAAATCCCTTGTGTAAAGTCCAAATTTCATCACCCGTAGAGCTCCTGCCAATCTCATGATGGGTGCACAGGATGCTCTAAACACAAGCCTGTGGATGTTAGTGTGAGGTGCCATATATTTTTTATATGATCCAGGCCAAGGGGTTACATCAACTGTTGGTCTGGTGTCTTTGAAAATTGTACAGGCCTGGGGGAGAGACTGTGATATGGTTTTGATTCTGCAACATTCCCATGGGCCCATGGTTTAACTGACCTTCATAGGTACTAGTAGTACATTAGAACTCTACCCATATGACTGAGTGAGCTATGGCTCAGTGCCAGGGTCTGTGCTGGACAGGGGAGGGGTCGGCTGTTCATTTGCATAAACAGACTATGGAGTCATCTTGTGCAACCTTTGCTCTCAAAGTGGAGCAAACTCCTGTTCTATCGAATAGAGTCACTCAGGGCAAGCACAGGGGACCACTGTCTGAACACTACAGACTAACTCAGAGACAGACACAGCCTGATTTCCACCAACATCATTGAATGTGTTGATAGGGGTGAAGCTCCTAGATCACTGCACGACACACAGTTAGCTCTTTAATTTAAAACAAGTAAATAAATCCTGCAATCGATGTTGGCATAGACCTTTAACCCGAGCACTAGAAGGACTGAGAACAGTAAATTCCAGATCAGCGTGAACTGATTCAGGGCGGCATGATTTTACCCTGAAAACAACAACATCAGCAATAACAACAATAATGATGATGACGATGATGTAATAATGATGATGATGATGATGATGACGTAACCATTGTCTTCTTTTTACTTTGTCTGTTTGGTTTTTAATTATGTATGCCTATGAAACTTCTTGGAGGATTTCCCTTTTTTTTCATTACTGTAAGTTTTTTGACTAAGTCTCTTGATTCTTCAGTCAATATTTTGGCTGAGTGTTTTCGTTTTTGTTTTTTGTGGTTTTCTTTTTGTGAGTAGGCTTGCTGTGTCTGGGGCTCACTTCCTGGAGGAAGTTCATCAGTCACTCCTGGTTTGTGAAGGATGTCTAAAAGCTCAGAAATGATCTGGAACGATCTGCTCTGGGCAGACCTGCCTGTTATCGGAACAGGTCTAAATGAAAGCAGAAGTTTACACTACCCTGTCCCAGCAGTACAAGGACTCTCCAACATCCAGTGCATTCTCAGTTAATTCTGGCCCCAGCTGCTGGTCATACCATGGTCGAAATGTCTGTGAGAGCCTGCTATATTGTCTCTCCAATCGCACAAACCTTTGCCACATCCTCTGTGCATTCCCACCTCAAAGATGCTTAGATTCCTCTGCAGCCCAGACAAGCACAAGTCATGAGCAGATGGTCTCTCCCTCCTGCAGTAGCAAAGAGAGGGATAAGCAGGGTAGAAGATTCAACCACAGGAGGGGAGGAGCTTCTTGCCAAAGAGGAGAAAGCTGGTACTGTGAGGGGACCAGAGAGACCAGACTCAGCCCTAGACTGATGTGGGGATTCCTCCACCCCGTACAGAGTGGTCTGACTGACAACCAGACAGGAGTGAAGAGTCAGACATTGAAGACAAGAAATATGGTTTAAAGAGATGATGCTGGGTCTCTCCAAACTGACAGGATATTTCTTGGTCTTCGAATCAGTCCTTCTCCTTGAGTATGATGCATTTCACATAATTTACTAGTTCATTTAGCAGATCTGGAGTATATTGTGCACCCCACACACAAAGTACCTTTCTGATTTACTTGGTTAAATCAATTTTTAAAATCTATTTTAGCACTGGTGATAGAAAATGTAACAGTAGTGTCTTGAGAAAATAGTCAATCTCTTTTCCATCATTTACTGACTCTGAAGACGGGTCATCGGATGAGAGCCTTTGAGCATGTCCTTAGCCACCTAAGTGTCTTTTGTTATTTCTTTCATCATTTGCTCTTATGCTATAACCCTAGGGTCACAAAATGGCTGCAGTATAGTCAGGAGTCATCTGTTACAGGCCCAAAGGATATCTCTCTCTCTCTCTCCTCTCTCCCTCTCTCCCTCTCTTGCTCCCTCTCTTCTTCTCCCTCTCTCCTCTCTCCCCCTCTCTCTCCTCCCCTCTCTCTTCTCTTTCTTTCTCTTCCCCTCCTCCTTTCCTTTGTTGCTTTCTTTCTTTTTCTCTTCCTTCTCTTTTTCCTTCCTGTTCTCTATCAGGAAAGCAAAATGTTTTTTTTCAAAAGTCCTAGCCAAAAAGTTTCTATTTTTAGTGTCATTATCCCAGGGATCAGGGCCATTTCTAGACCAACTGCAAATAAAGAAAAATGAGACAATTAGCTTAAAGAGACACAGATAAAGTTCTTTGGCTAGACCTCAGAACAGGCTCTGCCAAATTTCGAGTCTGAATTTACCTTTAGAGTGTGATCCTACCTTCTCTGAGATCAAAGCTTCCCCACAGGTCTGTGTTCAGCCGAAAAGCTAACGTTTCTAACTACCCACTAAATGTCAGACATTGCTCTTAAGCAGTTACATGAAATTTCATTTAATGCTCCCAACAGCCCTATGAAGTAGGAGCTGTTATGAATCCTTCTCAATGGATGAACAAACAAACCGAGGTACAGAGACATGAAGAAACTAGCCAAAACTATACAACTAACAGGTGACAGAAGCCAGAGCCAGCCTGGGACAGACCAAGCAGTCTTCACCATTGCATCTAAGGAGCCTCTTCCCTCTCCAAAGCCACAAAGAACAAGCAAAGTTGGTTGAATGAATGAACGAATGAACAAATGAATGAATGGATGGATGAATGAATGAATGAACAAATGAATAAACAAATGAGTGAACAAATAAATGAATGAATGAACAAACGAACAAACAAATGAATGAATGAATGAATGAATGAATGTACAAGGATAAATGAATGCAAGTACCGCTCAGTTACGCTCAGGGCTGCTGGGGGCTCCTCCTGCTGTTCAAAATCAGTCTCCCTCATACTCCCATCCATCTTCATAATAGAGTCACAATGTTATAACATGCACAGAATTTATTTCAGTTCATTGCACTCTTGGGAGAAGGTCTGAGTTTTCTTGCTGGACTTCCGACAGAACAGAATCTAAGGAAAAGAAGTCTGCAGAAGTCTGAACTTTATCAGCAGACTGAAGTAAAACAACTGTATGTATATGTGAGTCTTGGGCCAAAAAATGAATGCAATGCAAAGCCTGTCCAGATTTTGGACAAATCCTTGAAATTTCTGGATGTCATTGGAAAAGGGAGAGGGTCCACAGGGTCATTACAGGTCAGAGAGTGAAGTCAAGTTACTGTCTCAGCACAGAAGGTATTCCAAGGCTGTGGCCGCAAGTTTCCAGACTTCCAAAGGACAAGCAAGCCATTCCGCCAAGCAGCCTGATATTTTGTCTACCCAGTGCAAGCATGTAGACTGTGAAAAGGTGACTGAATTGCTCTGGCTTCGGATTGAGAGCTGGCAGTGCTGGCAGATGCACCATAGCCCTCCTGAGAACTCCCAGAAAGTACCAAGATTCAGCTTGGCAGTGGAGACCCAGGACAAGTCTATATAGCTGTGACTCAGTTTGCTCAGTGGTTCCAGAGAGAACTCTATCTCCCACTGAACTACCAGCTAGAGCAAATAAAAACACAGGATGCTCAGGTCAGCCCAAATTCCAGATAAACCACACATAAATTCTCAGTGTAAGTGTGTCTCTTCTTGATTGAACTGAACACCCTGTCTTGTACCTGACATCTCTAATCTTTTAGGACACATTAACCCAGTTATGTGAATGTCACCGTGCTCCATTCTAGAAATAAAGACAGATGGAGTTCTTTCTGTGTGTGCCCAGCTTCATGAAAGGAAGGAGAGCACCATGAGCTCCATTACAGCCTCATCACTAACCACCTGTGTAGGATGGCCATCCTGTGTTCATTGGCATCTCTATTACATGTGGTCTATCTATCCCAGCCCAGTTACAGAGTCAGCCAGCATCACATGTGACCTTAGATCCCTCACCCCAGCCAGTAACCAGCCTGAAAGGTCATTGTGATCACCAGCACCCAGACACTGTCACCAGTACTTAACAACACTGTCACCAGCACCCAGACCCTGTCACCAGCACCCAACACTGTTAATGGCAATGTTACCATTTGCCTGTTTTTACATCTTTAGAAATCCAGATTTGCAAGGTTAAAATGGGCAAGCGCCCCATTTGTATGAAGGCCTTTGCTACTCAGAAACAAAAGGATAAAGCTAATGAGGGGAGGACATCAGCTCTTCATCTCTTCAACAAAATACCCGAGAGGATCACTTTCAAGAAGTTTGGGGCTCACCAATTTGAGGATCCAGCTTGTGATCAGATGGAGAGAGTGGGAAAAAATAAATTGATAGTGAATGGGTAGGTAGATAGATAGATAGATAGATAGATAGATAGATAGATAGACAGACAGATAAATAGATAGATACTAGGTTCATGATTGTCTTAAGGTTTTTAACACAACAATAAAACACCATGGCCAAAAGTAACTTGGAGATGAAAGGGGTTAATTTCAGCTTACACTTGCACATCACAGTCCATCACAGTGAGAAGTCAGAACAGGAACTCAAACAGGGCAGGAACCTGGGGAGAGGCTGTGGAGAGATGCTACTTATGGGCTCTGCTCAGTCTGCTTTCATATAATACCCAGACTCACCAGCCCAGAGGAGGCATAACCCATAGAGATCTGGGGGAACAGAGTTCTACAAGGACTCAGATGGAAGCAGAGCTCATCTTGGCTTGGCACACTTCATGCTCAGACACAGGGAAAACCAGCTGTTTAAACCAACCTACCAGCAAAGACAACACTATTCAAATTACACTCACTCTGAGAAACTGCCTTTCTAAAAATAATGGCAACTTCCCATGTGCCAACGGGGTGAGGGAAGAAAATAGACAATTACTTAAGTGAGAATTTTCATTGGAAAAGTAGACGGTGGTGAGAATTGAACACAAGGAAGCAGAGAGTGAAACGAGAAGAGAGCACAATCCACTTCAGGTCTTCCAGACAGATTTGCAGTCCCTCCTGCAGGCAAAGTGCCTCTGAGAAGGACTCTGTGCCTTGATAAGGCCAAGCAAGAGCTCTCAAGCCAGAGGCCCACCTCTGGGGCCAGAGATTAGCTATGAGGGTTCAAATGAAGAGAAGCCAGCTATTCTGGGAGTCAGATAACAAGAGAATTTTCAATTTTCTTTCAGTCTGGGCAGCAGCTGTTTCTGAGGCTTGAAATTAATTAACTTATATATTGCTTGCTTCTTAATTAGATTTTGCCAAGATTCATTGCAGCATTATTCACAACAGCCCTGATATGGGACGGCTTAAATGTCCTTACACAGGTAGGAAGGTGGTCTCTACCTCAGTAGAACAACAGCCTAAAAATGGATGCAAGTCTCACTATCTTTGACAACATGGTTGAACAAGGAAGATAATCTGCTAAATGCAATAAGCCAGGCACAGGAAGGAATACCGTGGAGACTCACTGACATGTGGAATCCAAAACAGTCCTACTCAGACTAAAGAATGGTGTTTGGCAAGGCATGGAGGGAGAGAGATGGGGGAACATCACTCAAGGCGTACGCAGCTTTTGACAGGACAAATGAGCTCTGGGGTTAGTGTACAGCAGTATGGTGACTGTGGTTCACATGAATATTTCATCTGTATTGTTTGCTGAGGGTCTAGACTTCATGTTAAGTATCCTTATCAAAATAGTTAATGATCTAATAACAGAGATGGAGGAAACTGTAGCAGATGGTAAATATGACTTGGGTAAATATGATGGGGAAGGTGATTCCACAGCTGCACACACCAAACGCACATTCTGTGTATCCCACAGTCCGGGTGCCGGGAAGCTGCCGTCCTGTGTGTTAAATGTCTCCTGTGAGCTCCTATTTTGTATTCTGTGAAGCAATGGAGCCTTTAAAAGGTGAAAGAAGTAAGTTACCAGGGGCAGACCTTTGAAGTGAGGTTGGAAAGGGCAGATAGAAGAAACTATCGCAGAGAATCCTAACAGCCACAGAAGAGGGAACAGAAGGGAAAGCGACCCTGTGGCTGGTCAGCAGGAAGAAGTAGGAGAGTAGAGCTGGAGTGGCAGCATTCTGGAGGCTGAGACTGCAGGATCAGGAGTTCAAGGTCAGCCTGGGGAACATAGGAAGTTCAGACCACCCTGAGCTATTAGTGAAACCCTATCTTAGGAGGGAAGGAGACAGGAGAGACAGGGAGGTGGGTTGGAAGGGAAGGGAGGGATAGCAAACAGGAAAATGGAGTTCCCTCACTCAGACACCTGAAAATGTGTCTACCACTCTATGCTTTTACGAGACACTGCTTGCCCACTCCCCATTGCTCTGCTCTCTCACAGGGCAAGTGAGAGAGAGAGTTGGTTTGTACAGCATGACAACACAGAAGCTATTAAAAGAGGAGAGGAGCATGATGACCAGAAATGCAACTTTACAGCCTAAATGCCTCCTGCCCTAGACACCCCTCCCACCAGTGCTATCTGATCAAAGTCTGTGTCACTCTCTATTGATTCCATTTACACCCACAGCCTGCCAAACCTGGAGACAGTCCAGTAAAACTCTCTTTGGTGTCTGTTTTCCTTTCAGAGATTATCTCTCCGCTCCAACTACTACTCTTGGCACAGCATACATATTTACACATGCTGAAAACAAAGCAAAAAAGGTATAGGGGGAAAGCCCGGACCTCAAGAATACTCCAGGATTCTATATGAGGCATCAGCCTGAATGCCCATGAACAAAGCAAGGGATGAGTAAATGTAGTATGCATCCACAATAGAATACCACTTAGACATTAAAAAGCACAGGATTCTGTTGAGTGTGACAATAAGGATGTGCCTGGAGGATGTTCTGTGAAATAAGTTGGACACAGAAAGAGAAGCACTCCATGACTGATTAGGATCTGCAGCAGATGATCTTGTGGAAGCTGGAAGTAGAACAGTGGTTATTGGAGTCTGGGAGAGCTAGAGAAAGGTGAGATTGGATGAGATTAGTCCATAGGAACAGTACTATGGTTAGACAAGAGAGATGAATTTGTTGTTCTAGGGTCTAGCAGGGTAAATATAGGTAAAAATCAGGAGGGATCTCAGAAGATCTGGAAAAGAGAATACTGATGTAAGTAACATAGAGATGTGGTAACAATTAAAAATTAGGAAGAACCCATGAGGCCCACCTCATCCTGAGAGTCTACTGGCAGCTCATGTCTTCTGGGGGAGGGGACACTTTTTCAAGTGGTGGAGTCACTGAGAAGTTCCCTATCAAGCTGCACTTATCTTCATGGAAGCCACTCTGATTAGACTTAGGGATTCACACAAGAAAAAGACATGAGCCAGGCAGTGGTGGCACACGCCTTTAATCCTAGCACTTGGGAGGCAGAGGCAGGCAGATTTCTCAGTTCAAGGCCAGCCTGGTGTACAGAGTGAGTTGCAGGACAGCCAGGGTTACACAGAGAAACCCTGTCTCCCAAAAAAAAAAAAAAAAAAAATGAAAGCAGGGTAAGGAGTTGTTGGGAGGGAGGAGTTCAGTGGGAGATGGAGGGAAAAAGGAGAGGGATGGGAATGGAAAGAGCTAAAAATATTTATTATTTACTTATTTATGAAATCATCAAAGGAAAAACCAAACTTTAAACGTGAAAGGCAAACACACGAACTCTGCTTTGTACAGTCTGCAGAAGTCAGGTTATCTTATGGTAGCAGATGAATATCCAGCTCCCAGTGACCTCATCCAATGGAGACTCATTTCTTCCTTATGTTCACCTCCAAAGCACAGTAGGAGACTTTGTGCCATACACCCCGCAGCGAAGTGGGCCCACAGAGGCTTTGCCACCAGGTGCTCTACAGTCTCGGAATGGACAGTCTTCAAGCTCACCACAGCAAGAAAGCATGAGACCTCCTTGCCCTGTACTCTGTCCCTGCCTTGTGTCTCTTTTACCAGAGTTCATTACATGATCTCAGTGCTACAGCAAGAGACATTGGAAGTATGAATTTTTTCGCTCTGTGCTGGAGAAGAAAATCCAGTCTTCCCCTCAGCCGGTACAAACTGAACAGCCAGGAAAGGTCAGGGGTGAAACCAAGCAATGCTCCACATGGGGCCCGGAGGAAGTGGAGGAGCTGCCTCCTAAGATCTTCCTACCTGCTGCTTGGACTTGATAAAGCATAAAGGACTCATCTGCAGCCCTTTGTCCAAGGGTACAGCATGAGATCTGCATCTCATCTGGCCTCCCTCCCTCATGTCCCAGAGAGGCCTATGAAGTGCATGTGATAATGGCATTTCCCCATCGGACCATGCTGGATCTTAGCCCGTTAACTCAAGGACACAAAGGATACTGAGCTGAGGAGCTGGGAGTGCCCACGCCCATCTGGGGACTCTGCTATGCTCATGGAAATACATTTTTAAAATATCAAGAAGGGAGCTGGAGCTCAGCGGAAGAGTGCTTGATGCACAAGTCCTCAGCACCCATATAAAAAGCTGGGCATGGCCACATACATGCCTAAAACCCCAGCAGCACTGAGACTGGAAATAAGAGGATCCTTGAGGCTGGCTGGCTACTACCTACCCCCAGGTTCAGTGAGGGACCCTGTCTCAAGACAATAGAAAGAGCATGATAGAACAAGACAGCTGACATCATTTTTGGCATCAGTATATGTGCACCCTATATGTGTGCAAAACCTCATACATACAAGGATACATAAATACATAGTTACATTAATATATTATGTTAATATTATATACATATGTACATACCAAAAGATTACTAAAACAAAGATTCATAAGAAATTTTATTCATATACACACACACAAACAAATACAGGTATATACACATATACATATGATTTGAGCTCTCTCTTCCTCTGACATCCACTGCTGATTCTAAGGGATGAGGCTGGGGAGAGCAACTGAATGCCCTTGTTTGAAATTATAAACATGCCGGAGTGGTAAGCAGGGGCCAAGGAACAAAGGCACCCTTAGAGACTGAGTCTGCATAATGGTTACAACTATCCCCCATAGTACAGGTGAGCTTCAGGCAGCATTCTCTATGCATCTGAGATTGCTCCATTCTCCTGAGCCTCGTAAACTATCCAGAAAACGTTCTTCTAGAAGGCATAGGGAGGACAGAGTTCCATTCAAGGTAACTGAAGAGATACAATGTCCAGAGCTAGGCATCAACCACTGAAGTCCCCAGGGAAAGTGATCACTAGAGGACCACCTACCTCCTGTGCGAATCTGTCTTTTCCCTCTGGATTCTCCCATCCCACTTTTTAGTCTACTTGTGCATCATGGCTTGCACTAGTTTGCTTACAAAGAAGCTGTGGTGAAACACTGCCCCAAAACAACTTGGGCAGGAAAATGTTTATTTGGCTTACATCTGACAATCCATTACCTAGGGAAGCCAAGGCAGAAGCTGGAGGCAGGTACCTGGAGGCAGGCATGGAGGAGTGTTGCTTATTGATGTACTCCTCATAGCTTCCTCAGCCTGCTTCCTTAAATAACCCAGGACTACCTGCCCAGGGGTAGCACCACCCACAATGGATAGGACCCTCTCACATGAATCAATAATCAAGAAAATGCCCTTCCAGACATGCTCACAGGCCAATCTGATGGAGGCAATTTTTCAAATGAGGTTCCCTACTCCCATCTCAATAACTCACGCAGGTGAGTCTCTTGGTCTTTACTCGGCATTCAGAGTGGCTGTCATTCATGGGGGTGATTAAATGAGCATGATTGCTACCAAAGGTAGCATGTGAATGGCAGATGAAGAAAACAATTTGATACATGTAGATGTAAAGCATAGAAGAGCATGTGAAAGCTGTGTTGAGGCCACAAGAAGAGGACTCCCCCCTTTTCCGTGCTATGTTCTGGGTTGCTCATGGACCAGCCATGTGCAGCAGTTGCCACCTCAGTAACAGATCCGGAGTCTAGCTCTCTCTTCTTCCTGGTTCCATCACTGTCATGATCACTCCAGGTTCTGCTTTGAAGAGAATGCAGGCTGAGATGCCATGGGGGGGGAAGTTGTGATCTTGGCCAATCCTTCTCCCCTCCTGCACCTCGGCCCATCTCCTTAGGCTCCAGACAATCAGCATTCCTGTACCCAGGATCTACCAATAGCCACCTCCTGTGTAAATCCAATTCTCTGATCTTGTTCCTGGTGCTTCCTCTGCCACACCCCGTCCCCTTCAATTTTTCAAACGTTCTGTGATTCAGTTTGCTATGGTTGCCATAACAAACTTCATTGGTGGGTTCAAACAGCAAGCACAAAGTGCTTCGTGGTGATAAAGGTCAAGAATCTAAAGTGTGTACACGGGGACTTCAAACTGCAAGCCAGCCAGGCAACATGACTAAGGCACGGAGAGGCAGTCTGCTCTGCTGCCTCCTCTGGGTTCTAGAGGACTTCTGTGTTCCTTGGCTAGTGCTCCTTTCAGTGACCACCTTTTGCAGCCTGTTTCCACTACCATGTACCTTTCTTGACCTTTCTGCTCTATCTTTCAAAGCTCACCTGGGTATCCCAGGATCCTCTTCCAGTGTTTACACCCCCGAAAATGCTTGTGAGCCATGAAAATATCCCCAGATCCCTGGAATTGGGACTTAGACATCTTGAGTCATAGAAGGTCTGATTCATTTCTTCTGCTTTCCACAGTTTTAAAACTTAGAGCATTACAAAAGGTGTAATGAATGGAAAACTTAGAGCATTACAAAAGGTGTAATGAATGGCACATGCCATTAATCCCAGTACTTGGAAGGCAGAGGCAGGCACATTTCTTAGAGTTCGAGACTAGCATGATCTACAAATTAAGCTCCAGGACAACTAGGGCTATGGAGATCAAAAATCAACCAACTAAACAAACAGAAACTTGGAGCATTGTTTTACTAGTGATTATACTCCTAATGCTCCTAGCTTTCTCTCTCTCTCTCTCTCTCTCTCTCTCTCTCTCTCTCTCTCTCTCTCTCTCTCTCTCTCTCTCTCTCTATCTCTCTCTCTCTCTCTCTAACTTTGGGGTTATAGAGTCATTTGCTTGGTTTTGAAGGTCTCTCCTTGTCATGAGCGACTAATAGGACTAAGAACACTACACGCTAAAGCAAGTCCCCCACATCTCCCTGCTAGTGTAAGGCCTCTTTGAAGCATTTAAGATATAATATTTACATTTTAATATATTAACCATGAAACATGTAATTTATATGCTAGGGAGTGAATTCCTTGAGTTATCCCATTCCAGAAAAAAAATAGCAATATATTATTTTCTTAAAAATTTCTTAGAAACAGGGGTGTCCTGAACTCTACCACATTCTCTTAGCATGGAAAACAACTCTCAAGGCCAAAAGATTTTGCCTCCATTTTAATTTTTCCTTCTTTTGTTCTGTCACAATTATTTCAGAAGCAGACTCTACAGAATGAGTAGAGCTTGTATGTAGGAGACTGCCTTGTATATCCAAAAGTTATTCCTAGAATCATAGAATTATGGGCTGAAAGCAACTCTATGGGTATTTTTTTTTTTGGATGAGCAACTGAGACCCAGAGAGGGAGTCGTGGAGATGAGGTTTGCATGGAAGCTGTCTGCCTGCGGACAGCTCTCCTCAACGAGACACTGTCCCATTCTTCTCATACTTCTCGTCTATTTGTCCATTCTTGCCATCTCTCCTTTCACCATTTTTTCTAGGTTCCCTTGACCTCCCTGAAAAGGCCAGTCATCTTTGTGGGCCAACAGCATCATCTAGGGCCTGGCTGTTACCGGACCACTCTCCCCACAGCTGTGGACATTCTTTCTCCCGGAGCATTCTTTGGCAGGCCTGAATGGAGGAAAGCTTCGAGGTGAAAGTGCTTCCCTCTCTTCTAGCAGATGTGGCGAAAGGAAGAATCCAAGAGGGATGTCTTTTATTCTTATGTCCCTTCGCAACAAACTCAGGGGAGGGAATGGAAACTGCAGTCCACTAAAGTGAGCCAGACTGCACTGTGTCTTCAGCACCAGAAGCCAGGGAAAAGGTGTGTATGTTTGGTACTGCAAAAACACAAGGAAGAGCCCTTCATGCAAATCCCTCTTATTCGGGCCCCAAATGTTGACGTTAGAGCTGGAGCACAGCCTTGCCTGCTTCAGCATCAGAGGCAGGTTCCCGTCATCTCTTCCCTGCCCGTGGCACCCACGCATTTCATTCCTTTGCCGCTAACCTCATGTGTTTACGTCTGTGTTGACTTTGGGTCCCCAACCTGCTTCCATTCTGCCCTGCGGTTGTTACCACAGGGTTTCCCTGTAGCTGGCATAGTTGTTCATCTTTGTGCTTATCAGGATTATTTCCCATGGGATGAGGACATGGTGCCTAGTGCAGAAAAGAGGATTTTTGTCTTAGTGAATGTTCCTCATTCCTGCTCATGGGCAAAAAGTCACTTTCCCACAATAGCAGTGACTCTCATACTGCCTAATTATCCACACTGGTCACGAAAGCTGCTCTTGATCTAAGTCTCAGCCCATTCAGAGCCCTCACAAAATACTGTACATTGCTTAGTACCTAAACAACAGATCAGAAATGCAAGATCAGGGCAACGGAAAATCACATGTCTGCTAAGGATCCAGATATAGTAACTTCCTCCTGTTGTGCTCTCACTTAGGAACTTACAAAGCAGAAGTCTCTCTCAGCTCCTTCATAAGAACACTAGTTCCTCGTGGCCTAAATCTTCTATCTTAGCCTAAGATCAATCATCTTCCAAAGCCTTACCTCCTACTATAGCCGCCATGGGGGCGGGGAGGTGGGGGTCAGGCTATTTCAACACATGAATCTGGGGAGGTGAGGAACACAAACATTCAAGCAGACCGCTTGGCCAGGATAAGTGAGATGGAATTTTCTAGATTTGCTTATTGTAAGCAGAGCTCACCCTGAAGCTGAAAACAAAATCCAGAGTAGCCACCACAAGAAATCAAAATCAACTCACCTGGGCCGACAGGGGTTCATAGAGACTGAACCGCCAACCAGAGAGCTTGTCTGAGAGGGACCTAGCCCTCTGCACCTACGTAACAGTTGTGCAGCTGGGTCTTCATGGGACTCCTACCAGTGTGAGGTGGGAGAGGGGGCGTCTCTGACTCCACTGTCTGCCTTGGGGTCCCTTTCCTCTAACCGGGCTGCCTCATCTAGCTTCAGTGGGAGAAGATGCACCTCGTCCTACTGCAACTTGATAGGCCAAGGCTGGTTGATATCCCTGGGAGGCCTCCCCTTCTCTGAAGAGAAAGGGAAGGAGTTATGTGAGGAGGGGAGAGGAGAGGGAGGAACTAGGAGGAGAGGAAGGAGGCAAAGCTGTGATGGATCAGGATGTAAAGTAAACAAATAACTTAGTAACTTAATTAATTAAAAAAATATATCTAGTAGCCACAGAACACAGACAGGAGCGTTTCCCAGCAGAACCTGTGGTTGTCCTTTTGGATGGGGAGAAGAGAGACAAATTCCAAACGCATAAGCCATGCTGGTCCACAGCCACCAGCTGACTTCCATCTGCCTCCAAACCATCCTGTACCTGAGTCCTGAGCTAGCTGCACATGTTCTGACCAAAGCGTTAGTTCCTATATTCATTTATATTTAAAACAACATGATATTTAAAGAAAAATGCGGGTTTTTGTGAGAGATCTATGCATTAGAGTAAAAAAATGTTACTGTAGACCTTAATTAGAATGGTTCTACTCATAGAGACCTGGAGTTGAGCGTTATCTGCTAAGTTTCCCCAGCTTTTTATCACAGCCCTGTTAGTGTAAATGAGAAGCAGTTTCTCACGTGTGGATACCAGTTTGACTCTGAGTCATTAAAGAGTCGGCCTTGATTTAGAGAATTACTTTACAGGGAGAAAGACATTTTGGCCCCATTCCTTCATGAAGGGTAGCTTAAGTTATTTCCGGACAATATGTTCCAATGAAAAATAATGTTTAGACTGGCCTATGCACTGGAAAAACAAAAATGTGACTTTCATATAGTTTAACCGAAGGTTTTAAATATTCCAGATTCGTGGAAGCTTTGTGTGTGTGTGAGCTGCCATATGGATGCTGGGAATGGGACCTGAGGTCCCCTGGAAGAGCAGACAGTGTTCTTAACTGCTGAGAGATTTCCCCAGTCCCCTTTATCAGCTTTAATCAATGGAATGTTAACATTAAAAGGAGTTTGGAGCCCACTTGCTCCTTGATTCTGCAGACCAGGAAGCTGAGATTCAGAAATCTCACTGCTTTAGTCACTTGCTTTAGTCCACTAAGGCTCAGTTACAAATTCTCACTAGCAAGATGTATGTGCCTCAGCATCTATGTGGACCAGCATCTATGTACCCCAGCATCTATGTACCCCAGCATCTATGCACACCATCTTTGTGCACCAGCATCTATGTGCACCAGCATCTATGTGCCCCTCCTTTTCTGGGAGAGAGATTCTCAGGGGAATCTTCAGGAATCTAGTCGGGTCTCCTGCATCAGTCTCCACTCAAGTCCTAAAATATTGTTTCCTTGCATTTTCCCAGCAAGTTTAGAGAAACAAAAAAAGATTGAGAGAAGATCTTTGAACTTTGGGCCTCAGTTTAACTGTACATACATCCACAGGGTGGTTTGTGGCTAATCAGCATTAACTTCAACAACCATCTTCACTGAACTACACTGATCTCTGTTCTTTACCAAATATGTGTGATTGGCATACTAAACCCAAAGGAAAAGTATTGGCAGCCTCAACATCCTTCCTGAGAACTATCTCACGCAGGACTCTGTCCAGCTCTGAGTCACAAGCCCTCTTGTAGGTGACCAGAACATGGCCCACAGCTAGACACCCACAGCTGGAGCCAAAATGGTCAAGACAAGAGATGCTAAGGCAAACCTCCCAGATGTGTGAGACACATTGTGTGCTAAACCAAAAGCATAGGAGCATAGTCCATATCCTGTCAAGAGAAGAGGATAGGTCTGCCCACCAGGGAGGAAATATGGAAGTAGACAGACTGTGTTAGGGGGAAATCCTTTTCTACCTTTGTTTCATCCTCCAGAAGAGATATCCAAGTACCTCAGAAAGAGACTCTTCATAGAAATGAGGCAATGACAGTTGTAATAAGCTAAGAGAGTTGGAACAGAGAGAGCTATTAATTCAGCATGAATGATATCCATATAAGAGCAAGGAGAGCTGGGCACTGTGCACATACAGAGGGAGGATAACTTTGAAGATACAGAGGCACAAGCCAAAAAATTTCTCAAGATAGCAGAAGCTGGAAAGACAAGAAAAGCTCCTCCCCCCAGAGGCTTCTGAGGAAGCGCGGATCAGTCAACACCTTCAACTCAGACTTCTGATCTCTGGAAAATAAGGCAATTGTTTTGCCTTGATTTAACATACCCAGCTCATGACAATACATCTGTTGTGTAACAATTTTCCTGGGAAGATATGAGGAATCATCTACCTGTCCCAGCTAGCATACTGATGAGTGATCAACATAATGATACCACCAAAGTCCAGCTTGGTGAACCAATGAGTTTCTTAGGGTTACTCACAGGAGTATGAGAGGAAAGGTTACTTACAGGAATATGGATGACTAAAAGGCAGCTATATCACCAAAAGCCCACTCCAACATAGCTGATAATTCATGAGAACTACACCTCTGGAGCTCTCTGCGTGACTTGCTCACAGCTCTCCAGATCACCAAGGCAGTTGGGATAACCTAGGTCTCCTTGGAAGTCCTTATTGCTTATATAACCCTGGAAAGAGAAGATCCTTTTTTGGTAAGTTTCAGGGATGCTCTGAGACTTATGAGTTGGTTATTTGCTTCCACACTTCCTGAGTGTTTGTGGGCTCCTGACCTAATACTGTGCAGTGAGACAGGACAGACCTCCCCGTCCTTACTCCACCAAGGAGCTTTGCGACCTGGGGCCAGTCACTTTCCTTTTGGGGGCTGCAGTTTCCTCTACTGCAAATGAGAATCTTGATCTGTACCAACAGTTTTCAGACTTTACCTAGAATCTGAGGCAGAAATTATTTTTAGAGAACCAAAATTAACAGTAAGCTTCTGTAAATGAGTCTAAGGGCAGCCAGATGGAAGCCCTGCCCAGCCTGCCTTTTGGTTGCATTCATAGACTGGGCGTTAAAACCCTTCAGAGTCCTCAGAGTAGTCTGAAAAGTATGTTCTGGGGCTTCTGACATCCTTTGCAGATGGAGAGTTGATATGACCTTCCCTTTCCAGAAAAGTAAATAATCCTCTGTCCTGTTCTTAGGATAGAAGCATTTAGGGGAAGAAGGAGAAAGTGGGGAAGGAGAAGGCAGAGAAGTAAAAGGAAGACGAGAGGAAGAAAGAAGCAAAGGAAGAATAGGAGAAGAGGATGGAGGAGAGGCATAGGAGAGGAAAGAAGATGAAGAGGAGAAAGAAAGAGAAGAGGGGCAAAAAAAGAGGAAAGGTGGAGGGGGAGGAGAAAAGGGAGAGAAGAGGACAGAGGGAGAAGAAGAGGAAGAAGAAAAGAAGAAAGAAGGAAAGGAAGAGGAGGGGGAATGTGGAAGAGGAGGGGGGCATGGGTGAAGAAGGATAGGAGAGGAAAAGGAAAAAAAAAAAAGAATTCAAACAAGAGCTACACATTCACTTTAATTTTCTCCTTCTGCCCAAACAAACAACTGTCTTTACTGAGAGATTAAATAACATGAGGCAAGTAACCTAGACATTTATTAACAAGAATTACACAGCTGTATCCCTTTTATGTCCCGTCCTGTTAAAGTATCTTGCAATGCAAACCATTTGCAAAGCATGGACCTCACCTGGGCAACAGGCAAGCAAGGACAGAAGCCCCTCCCTGGAGACCCATAAGTCGCTGGTTCCTACACGGCTTGACAGCTACTGCCTTCCACCTGGATACTGGTCTGTGTAAGCCAATGTGAAAGGTGCCAGCAAACTGCAGCTATGGAGCAAGAACAAACAGCCTCTTTTGTCCCAAAGGCTCAACATTAAAAAGCCTCCATCCCTTAGGTCGTAAGAAAAGCGTTGCTCACTTCAAACTCTCAGCTGACATTTTCATGAGGAAACAAATCATTTCCTGCTTGCAAATCTTCAATGACCTAGAGGGACAAACAGACCTCTCCCCTCAGATCCCAGCCCACAAACTGGACTGGCCACTGCCCTCTTCTCTCCCCTCAGTATCCCAGGAGTACCTACAACATTCTTCAATTCATTTATTTATTCAGAGTAACTTGGAGAGTAAGTGTTGTGTCTTGGTACCATGTGGTTTTGCTCAGTGTCAGAGTCTGAGCTACATGGATAGCTGTTAAGAGGAAGGTTCACTGAGGCCCAGAAAATCAACCAGCTGTTAGGTCAGCCTGAGACTACTCTATTTATTCCCAGGGTGCACCAGGTTGCAGTCACAGCTCTGTACCATCTCCATCCCCCATCTGTACTGTGATGAGGTTAGCATCCTTTATCCAAAATGCTTGTGACCACAGTATTTACTATTCTTTATTCAGATTATGGAATAATTAAATATGTGTAGTAAGGTATGTTGGGGTGGGACCTAAATCTAAATATGAAATGTATGTCTTATATACATTATATGTATATGCTTTATACACAAAGCCTGGAAGGGGTTTGTGTCATATCTTCAGCATGTCTGCATTTGAACCATGAGCCATCAATGAGAACCAGTGTGACTCTTCTGCCATGGAGTCCTGCCTGCCTTCAGAAAGCTTCAGGACAGGGTTTTCAGATTAGGAGTGCCCAATCCATTCTCTTCTCTCAGATCTTTAAGTGCATTTTATAGCTTCGCATCATATCTGAGAATTCATGGATTCTGTGATGCAGTTGTGTTATATCACATATGAAGCAAGGCATCTGAGCCAGTGAAATTTCCACACATTCAAAACTGCTGCCCTGAATTTCTTAGAGAAAGGATTCTACCAGGTTTTCAGAGACAGTGGACTGAATGGCTAGTGGCTGTTGCACCTGCAGGAAAGCAAGCATGTGTGCAGGGATAGTCATTGCTGGCATCTCTCAATCAGTAACTCACTACACAGTAAGTCTAGCTGTCTGACCAGCTTCTCCACTTAGACTCACTGCAGTCCACACTCTCACATGCTCTCATACTCTAGGCCTTCCAGTGAGTGATACCAAACAAGCATCTTGCAGTGTCTCCTCCATGGCCTCCAGGCTTCCTCCCAACTGGCAGACAGGTATTCTGAAATATTTGATGTAGGTGATCTCTTAGCCCAATCATAAAATATCAAAGGAAGGTTCTAAAGTTCAAAGGGCATATACCTTAGACAAGCATTTTGTTCTATCCCCACAAACATGGTATTCTCATGAGTACAGGCCAAAACTATAGGCCTTGAGTGCCACCTGGTTCTGACTGGCTGGGAGTTGCTATTGGTTTCAAGACTCCTTCAAATTCAGAAATGGGAAAAAGTGTCCTGTGACATGGAGGTACAAGGCTTATGTCCCATGGCCTCTGTGACCTTCTTACCATAGTCTTCACCCAGTGCAGGCTTCCTCCTCCTCAGTCCTCAGCTCAAGGGTTTGTCCCTGTCAGGCTCATGGGTCTATAGAACTTCAGACCTTAGTTACTTTTTTATTATTATCTATTTAAATGTTTTGAGTCAGAGTCTCCTAGCCTAAGCTGTCTTTCAGTTCTTGGTGCTCTTGCTACAACCTCTCTCACACTGGAATGACAGGTCTCCATGATGATACCTAGCTCAGTCTGTAATTATGCACATGGAGATATGGTCACACTGCCTCAGGAGGAATAAATGTGCATGGAAAGCAACCCATGTGTGAATCTCTGATGGGATTTCCATGCAAACCCAATCATATTGTGGGGACATCTTGTTCAGGCTTGAAGAACACACACTCACACATGCACATGCACACGCACACACACACATGATCCGAGCCCAGTCACTTATTTATTCATTGACCAGATGTCTGATGTGTGCCATTAGGAGTATACATTTGGGTGAGGGACATAGGCAAGTAAATATATGCCATACAACATGCAATATGGCATGCTTAACATCAAGTGCTGTGTTAGAACAAAAATAAAGATAAAGCAAGCAAGGCTTTGAGCTATGAAAGAACTCCTACAGACATGGTTGCCAGACAGACTGTCCTGAGCAAGTGTCATCTGAATTAAACCTAAGGTGCACAAAGGAAGAGCATGAAGGAGCTGATGGGAAAGCTTTCCAGGTAGGGCAGATCTGGACAATGAGGTGTCCGACGTAACTGAGAGGCTGTGGAGGGAGCTAATGTGGCAGAAACATTGTGAACAAGAATCAGGGTGCCGATGGTAGACCCAGGAAAGCCACTGGGCCCGTTTGGATTGTTACACTGGTTCTGATATATACTCCAGGGCCCTTTGTCTCATTCATGCTGACCTCCTTGGTGATTTTAGGGGTTACACACAGTCAGTGAATGACTAAGACCTGCAACCCACTTTCCATACCCAGCTACCATTCGTTCAAATCTCTTTCTACCCAGAGCACCGGACATGGGCATTTGAGTTTCAAGGTACCTTCTCACAACCCACACTGACCAAAAGGGGTGCATAGGGAGAGGGTGGTTACACAAAGAAACTTCTAAAATCTTTTCAGTCATTCCCTGTTCACTCTTCCTCAAGCTTAGGTGAGACTTCATGAATATTTGTCCTCAGATCCTGATAAGATGCACAGTAAAGACAACATATGAAGGCAGTGTGGACAAGAGGAACATGCAGACATTGAAACTAATCTGCCCCAGGCCTCCCAGAGAATGTCAGATGGATTATTCCTAGTAGAGGAATTGTCCACAAGCCTAGTCTGTTCTGTCCTGACTGTCAAGCATAGAGAAATCTCTCTCATTCCAATGAAAACACTTTCAAGAAGGCTGGTACCTGCAGACAGAACCATTCTTGAGGTGATGAGGAGATCATGAGAGCTGAGTTCTTAGCCTCTACGACCGTGCTGGTTCCCCAGGCTCCTTTCAGTTCACAAATCTTTCTAAATCAGAGTAGTTCTCAACCTGTGGTTGCAACCCCTTTGGGTTTGCCAAACAACCCTTTCACAGGGGTTGCCTAAAACCATAAATATTTACATTATAATTCATAACAGTAGTAAAATTACAGTTATGAAGTAGTAACAAAAATAATTTTATGATGGGGGGGTCACCTCAGCATAAATTAATCATGTAGTAAAGGGCCGCAACATTGGGAAATTTGAGAACCACTGTTCCAAACAAACGCAATTTCTATATTTATAATTAGCAGCCCCAGTTTAATTCTAATTGTGTCTGCAGAATATTTGGCCTGAGGCCAATGACTAAATTAGCCTGTGAGGAGATATCTACTCCTGTGACCTAACCAATGACTATGTGATATCTTCAAACACTAAGGATTGTAATATAATGTTTGTAAAATTATGCATTTTATAGTTTTGAAAAGTCCTATCTAAAATAATTTAGAAATGTTATCCTTTAATTCCATGCAAGAACTAGCAAGACAGCTCAGGAGGTAAAGGCAGTCCTTGCCAAACCTGACAAGATTAGATTTCAATCCTTTGGGACCCACATAGTGAAAGGTAAGACCTAACTCTCACAAGTTGTGCTCTGACCACCAAGTACATGCTATGGAAAGCATACACAAACACACACACACACACACACACACACACACACACACACACACACACACACACACACACACACACACACACACACACACACACATGCCCATAAGCATCTGCAATCAGGATAAAGGAAACAAGTTGGGCTTTTTTGTTTGTTTGGTTTGGTGTTTGTTTGTTTGGTTGGTTTGGTTTGTTTGGAATCAGATTGTTGGGGAGGAATGACTGAAGAAAGTATAGGTTTGAATTCTCAGCTATCAGAGAGTAGAACTACTCTAGAGGGTTTAGAAGGTGTGGCTTTGTTGGAGTAGGTGTGGCTTTGTTGGTCACAACAAAGTGTGTCACTGTGGGTGGGCTTTTTGGGTTTCAAAACCCCAAGGCAGGCCCATGGTCTTTCTCTTCCTGCTGCCTGTGGATCAGGATGTAGAACCCTGAGCTACTTCTCCAGCATCATGTCTACCTGCATACTGCCATGCTCCTTGCCATGATGACAATGGACTAAACCTATGAAACTGTAAACAAGCCCCATTTAAGTGGTTTCCTCTATAAAAGCTGTCACAGCCAGGGTGTCTCTTCACAGCAATAGAACACTAGCTAAGACTTTCTGTTAGAAGCAGTGATGGGGACAAGAACTTCTCAGCAGTTATGAGTATGTATGTACTGCTCTTCCAGACCAGAGTTCTGTTCCCAGCACCCCTGTTGGATGGCTTACTACTGCCTGTAACTCCAGAGCCATTTATCCAATGCCCTCTTCTGGCCTCTGGGGAAGACCAACACTGCTGTGTACATATCCACACACATACTCAAAAATAAAATAAATATTTAAAAAAAAAAAAAAGAAGTTGTGATGACCAGGTATAGTGCCTTACATATGTAAACTGGGTAGAGGAAAGAAGCAGTAAGATTATGAGTTCAAGGTTAATCTCAAATAAATAACAAAACATTGTTTCAAAATAGAAGAGGAAGATGGGGAGGAGGAGCGGGAGGAAGAAGCAGCAGCAGCATTGTGTTATGGGACAGATAGGTATAGCTAGACAAGAAGTAAAAATTTTAACTACAAATTTAAATAAAACATATAATTTAAAAAAGTAATTACAAGGAAGGGAAGGGAAAAAATAAAAAAGTAATTACAATCATCAGACCTATGTATGACCAACAGGTGTTTGATAAAGTTGCAAAACAATTGGAGGTGAAGGTAAGAAGCTTTTTAACCATTGTTACTCAAACAACCAAATACCCATACACAAACAAACTCATAAAAGACCACAGACCTAAATGTAAAAGTTAAAATTAGGAAACTTTATCCCAAAACTTTTTGTTTTGTCCCTCTTTCAGTCAACCCCACCCTCCCAGCCAGATAACCAACGATCTGTCACAGCAATTTTGTTTTTATTCTGACTTGTTTTAGAATGTCACATAAAACAGAATCACACACTTATTCTCTTGTGTTTGGCTTCTTTCAGTTACCACCAGGCCTTTGAGATCCATCTGTGTTCTCTAATGCCTAGTTGTATTCTGTGCTGAGAATGGAGTGTAGCTCACTGTAGACTTGGGCCCCCTTGAGAAAGACACTGTGAGCATTGGAACCCAGGCCTTCAGCTAGGTGAAAATAGCTGTTCATGAGAAAGGCAAGTGACTAACTTCATAAAATACCTAGCCAGTATTTCCCAAAGGAATCTACAATTTAACATCCTGAGCCAAACCAGAAAGAAGTTAAAGTGATAAGAGACCCTTGAGCTAGCTAGCTCTAGATGTACAACACACAAAACCTGAGGAAACATACGTTTTTATACCAAACAAAAGAACAGTCTTCAGCTAGTTACTGACAGAGGGCGAGTTGGTGCAGAGTGAGTTTAATGCCCATGGCTCATTGGCATCATTCCAAACCATCCTCCAGGCGAGAGATGATTATTTTCTTCAGGCGAGAGATGATTATTTTCTTCCATTGCAAGTTCACATTCCTCACTCACAACTCCCAGCCTTCGATAGAGAGTGGCAAATATTTAGGAGAGGGAAGGCTAGAGACCATTCTGTACTTGGACCAAGGCCCCAACTATAAGCGTTTCCGTTTTATGTGCATACTTGATTCATGCTGCCATCATTTATTTAACTTTGTCAGCCAGGGATTGGTCACAAGGAAATGCAGCATTTCCATAAAATGCTGGAGAACCAGTGAGCGAGCATGGAGCCTGCGGGAGGAGGGCTGCCTGCAAATGCTACGTGGTCCCGGTCAGCCTCGAGACCACACAGACCCCAGCTCCACTGGGCTCTTCCCATATCAACAGAAGAAAGAGGGTAAAACTGTTAAGGGGATGATCTGAGGCTCTAGTGTGCTATTCCCCACACTTAGTGATGTAGGGGTCAGACTGAACAAAGGGTTGCAAGGACAAGTTTAAGCTCCCAGGGTCTGGAGCAAGGGTCCCTGAGCTACATCCTTCAGAACCCCAAGTTTCTGATGAAGTGAAGCCCAGATGTCCTTGGCTACGAGAGAGTTATATAGCGTCAAGCTAGCCCCTCTTCCTTCTATGAAAGCAACTGCACCTCTGAGTGTCTCATAGATTGATAGCTGTCTGCAACTGTAAGCTCCAGTGAGTGAATCTGGTTAGCCACAACTTAAAAATCTTTTTTTTTTTTAATTTCTTTTAACTTTTATTGCATTATGATGAGAAAAGTTACACATTTTCAATTTGTCTGAATTTGTTAACATTTAAAAACATATTATAAGTAAATAGAATTAAATCACATTCTTGGTTCCCTTTTGTACCCCAACTCCTCCCAGAGACGCCTTCTTCAATACCTACAATATCTTTTTTTGTCACATTCCTTAAAATTTATAAAATATTATAACAATAAAAATGAGTATTATAAAAGTTGTTTAATATAAAACAACAATCAATTTAACAGTGTTATGTAGATGCTTGTCTACAGCAATACTGAAAATACATACATTTTTCTCAGTATAAATTTTAAATAACTCCAAACATATTAACTGGATATTTCAAAATAATACATCACTACTAGTATTTTCTTAAATGAACATAAATATATAAAAGTCTTTTTGTTTGTTTGTTTGTTTTGTATTTAGTAGAGTTTAAAATCTTGGCTCTTACTGTGGTACAAGCCCAAAATAAGAACAATTTTTAGACATTGGATTTCATTGTAATAAGGCTGTACTTCAATGACCCTCACATCACCAAAGGAGTTTACCTCCATCGTAGCTAAGCTGAGAGTTGACAGTTCTGCTGCACCAAGGAATGAATTGTAGGCACGATTTTTGGATACAGACTTCCTGCTAGGGTCAAAACTATTTGACTTGAGTGAGTGACTTTATTCTCAGGCCACAGAGAACAGGTTACACTCATTTAAGAAATGGTGTGTGCCAGTCAGATTGGCTGGGATAAAAAACTCAGGTGACAGCAAATGCTAGAGAGGTTGTGGAGATAGAGGAACACTACTTCATTGCTGGTGGGATTGCAAGCTGGTTCAAACACTCTGGAAATCAGTATGGCAGTTCCTCCGGAAATTGAGCATAGTTCTACCAGAGGACCCAGCTATACTACTCCTTGGCATATACCCAAAAAATACTGCAACATGTAACAAGGAGACATGCTCCACCATGTTCATAGCAGCCTTATTTATAATAGCCAGAACCTGGAAACAACCCAGATGTCCCTCAACAGAGGAGTGGATGCAGAAATTGTGGTACATCTACACAATGGAGTACTACTCAGCTATTAAAAACAATAAATTTATGAAATTTTTAGGGAAATGGATGGATCTGGAGAATATCATGCTGAGTGAACTAACCCAATCACAAAAGAACACTCATGGTATGCACTCTCTGATAAGTGGTTATTAACCCAGAAGTTCCGAATACAAGAAGAACAACCCAAAAACCACAAGAAACTCAAGAAAAAGGAAGACCAAAATGTGGACATTTCATTCCTTCTTAAAAGGGGGAACAAAATACCCATGGAAGGAGTTGCAGAGACTAACTATTGAATAGAGACTGAAGGAAGGACAAGTCAGCCTGATATAGCTATCTCCTGAGATGCACTGACAGTACCTGACTAATACAGATGTAGAGGCTCACAGCCATCCATTGAACTGAGTACAGGGTCCCCAATGAAGGAGTTAGAGAAAGGACCAATGGAGGGTTTCCAGCCCCCTAGGATGAACAACAATATGAACTAACTAGTACCCTCAGAGCTCCTAGGGACTCAACCACCAACCAAGGAGTATACATGGTTGGTCTGATTGTTCTGGCAGCATGTGTATAGTAGAGGATAGCAAAATCAATCATCAATGGGAGGAGACGTCCTTGGTCCTGTGAAGGTTTTGTGCCTCAGTGCAGGGGAATCCCAGGGCCAATAAGTGGGAGAGGGTGGGGTGGCAAGCATGGGGAGGGGGGAGTCAATGGGGGTTTGTTCTTGCTATTGTTTGTTGGTTTGCTTGTTTGTTCCTGGGAGGGGAAACTGGGAAAAGAAAAATCATATGACATGTAAATAAAGAAAATATCTAATAATAAAAAAGAAATGGTGTGTGTATTAAGATAGTTTATCCATAAAGTCATTCGTGAACTGTTTCAATGAACAATGGTTCTGCTTGGAGGGTGGTACAGACATTAGGTGTGGGTAAGAATTTGGTTCATTGGCTGTGATAATTTGGAAAAGCATTCCTATAAGAGAAAGAGTAACTTGTAAAGTCCTCTTCTTCAAACTTAATACAAGAGCAACAAACAAAGCATTCAGTCTTACTCTTTGTTATTCTCTTTCCTACAAGCCACCTCCCAAGTTAATTGTCTATGTCTCCTTTGGGTATATAAATACTTCTGAAATATATAAGCTGTTCTGAAAACCACAGTATAGTATAAAAACATGAAATAAACAATATTACTAATAGAGAGGCTGAGATAGGAGAAGCAATATTTCAAGACCCTTTATGTTGTACACAGCAAGACACTGTCACAAACAAGCTGAAAGTATATATATAGATTATACAATATTGGACCTATTTCTCCAATTACCAAATTAGAGAGACCATTGGATGACAATCAACAAATTTCTAATTCCTCATATTTTTGGATTTCAATTGCTTAGGATATGTTGGTAATATTAATTTTTATATTAAGATATTAAGAAAAGGTAATTGTCACTTCCTGTTGTTTTTGTTGTAAGAGGTGGAATTAGATTTGTGTGGATTTGTTGAAAGATTACTTTCTTGCTTCTTCTGCGGTGTAATTTTGCTCCTTTTGTTGATGTTTTCCATCTATTATCCTTTGTAGGGTTGGATTTGTGGAAAGGTATTGTGTAAATTTTGTTTTGTCATGGAATATCTTGTTTTCTCCACCTATGGTAATTGAGAGTTTTGCTGGGTATAGTAGCCTGGGCTGGCATTTGTGTTTTGGTAGGGTCTGTATGACATCTGCCCAGGATCTTCTAGCTTTCATAGTCTCTGGTGAGAAGTCTGCCGTAATTCTGATAAGTCTGCCTTTATATGTTAGTTGCCTTTTCTCCCTTACTGCTTTTAAAATTATTTCTTTGTTTAGTGCATTTGGTGTTTTGATTATTATGTGACATGAGGAATTTCTTTTCTGGTCCAGT
>NW_022196911.1:60892530-60901125 GCF_008632895.1 Mastomys coucha
CATCATCATGATAAGTGGTTTTAGATCTGAATCTTGCTTTTCCGGTGTGATGGTGTGTCCAGGACTTGTTATAGTGGGAGAATTGGGTTCTGATGATGGCAAGTGCCCTTGGTTTGTGTTGTTTATTTTCTTATGCTTGCCCTCCACCATCTGGTTCTCTAGTGCTACCTGCCCTTGCTAAATATGACTGGAGTCAGTCCTTCCTGTGATCCTGGTTGTGTCAAAACTCCTCAGAGTCAGGCTGTCTCTGTGATCCTGTGATTCTGGGATCCTGTGACCCTGAGATTGTTAGCGCACCTCAGAGTGCAGCAGCTTCCTCTGGGTGTTGTGGGACTGGCTGTGGAGCCTGGGCCCAAGGACTGCTCAGGATACCAGCCCAGAGAGACTGGAAGGAATCGGAGCCACTCTGCTGGTTGAGTTCCTGTGTGCCTGGTCCAGCTGGTCCCAGTTACTCAGGCCAGGACAGATGTTGGGTCTACCTCACTTCTGATCCTGAGAGTTTCAGAGCACCTGGGAATGGAGCTTCCTCTGGGTGTTGTGGGACTGGCTGCAGAGCTTGTGCCCAAGGTCCATTCAGGACACCAGCCCAGAGAGACTGGAAGAAACCCGAGTCACTCTGCTGGTGGAGTTCCTGTGTGCCTGGTCCCACTGGTCCCAGTTACTCCTGGTGTTAGGACAGATGTTGGGTCCTCCTCACCTCTGATCCTGAGAGTGTCAGAGTGCCTGGGAGTGGAGCTTCCTCTGGGTGTTGTGGGACTGGCTGCAGAGCTTGCGCCCAAGGTCCGTTCAGGACACCAGCCCACAACTTAAAAATCTTAAGGCCCAGCCGGGCGGTGGTGGCGCACGCCTTTAATCCCAGCACTTGAGAGGGAAAGGCAGGTGGATTTCTGAATTTGAGGCCAGCCTGGTCTACAGAGTGAGTTCCAGCCAGGGCTATACAGAGAAACCCTGTCTCGACAAAACAAAACAAAACAAAACAAACAAACAAAAAAACAAAAAACTTAAGGCCTAGCATGGTAGGATGGACCCGCATCCAACTCCAGATGTTGATTCAATAGAATCACACATGTTCTCCCAGACATCATCTCAAAATAAAATTTCAAAGGTCTGTGGGTGTGGATCAGTGTGGAGGACTGCCTAGAATCTATAGAGTCCTGGATTCAAGCCTTTTCACTGCAAAAATTTACTAAGAAAACTATATGATCTCTATGCCAAATACATGCTCATTTCCTTGCCCTTCTTTCATAGATATTAGCAACTGTGTACAGAGCATTGTGTAATGCTTGGGATTACAAGACAGCTAGAGAGGATTTAAAGTCTATGGGAAACTGCATGGGTTATATTCAGACACTGAACCCCTGGACCCGGGGACTTGAGCATCTGCAGAGTGTGACATCCTGGAGTGAAGTGGCTCCCCATCTTCTGAGGATACTAAAGGACAACTAACAGTCAGAATTACAGGAGGCTTTTTAAAAAGTCCTCCTTTTCCTCTAAAAGCAATCAGAGTCAGATGCAAGACTTAAAAATCACCAGGCACATACAGGTAAGCTAAATGAGAAGCACACCGTGGGCATGGTGGAAATATAGTGGGCATGGTGGAATTGTGGCAGATAGGAGCTCCCATGATGCTAGTGGGCAGCTGCTGCTCTGGGGAGTAAGAACCCATTGCTGCTATGTCTGACAATTTTCCTAGAGAAAGCAGAGGGCAAAGGCAACCTCTGACAAGTGAGCAACCTCTCAGTTATTACATGGCATCAACCAATTTGGTTTATTCTAGAACACTGAATACACACACACACACACACACACACACACACCAGTGACCAGAACTTAGACCCTACAGCCCATGTTAAAAGGCTGAAGAAGCTGGAGTCTGATGTCAATAGGCTGTAGCAGCAAATGACACCTCATGCAGAGCAGAACAAATCAGGCCAGTACAAGCATTTCCTCCACTTCCCTGCTTGTTTGTCCCCTTGAGCATCTAGCCCCTGTCCAGGGTGAGTGTTTCCCTGGTGTCTGTCCCACAGGTCACTCACTCTAGACAGTCCATACAGGCACATGGGTGTGCTTCAGAAGTCTTCTCGAAAGCCAGCTAAGTTGATTGTGCCCAAAGCCATCACACAGTCAGAGAAATGGAGTAACCTTTGCTGTCTGCTACTTCTAATGGGCTTGGGTAGAACAAGTGTTTTCTAATGCTGTGGCTCCCAGGCAGGCCATGCCTCACATGGTTTCCCCTCCTTCTCCCCCATTCTGAGCTGGAGGGTCGGAGATCTTAGCTAGTGAGCTGGTAGAAGAGCAGCACCCATGGTCAGAAAAAGAGAAGCAGACTGCCTGAAGCCAAACCCAAATCTCCATCCAACCCAGGTGTGTGTGTGTGTGTGTGTGTGTGTGTGTGAGTGTGTGAGTGTGTGAGTGTGTGAGTGTGTGTGTATGTGTGTGTATTACAGCAATGGCTATGGGTTTGTGTACACACATAAACACATACACTCATGCACACACACACACGCATACACACACACACACACACACACACACACACACACACGTGTTCTGGGTTGGATGGAGGGGTGCTGCTTACTGGCTTTCTTCTCATGGCTTGCTCTCTGCTTTCTTTAGTACCCAGGACCACCAGTCCAGGGACAGTACCACCCACAATGGGCTGGGCTCTCCTCCATTTATCGCTAATTTAAAAAAATGCCTTATAGCTGGGTCTTATAGAGGTATTTTTCTCATCTGAGGATTCCTCCTTTTAGATTATCCTAACTTATGTCAAGTTGATATAAAACAGTCCAGGCCATCTTGTCATAGTACCTATAGTCAATATGGGAAAAGAGATAGAAAATATAACCTTCAATAACATATAAATCTTTAAACAAAACAAAACATTGTATTGAACCAGATCTATTTGTTACTAAAATGAGAATAGTTTGTAATTAAAAATGAGGAAAGGAAATAAGAAGAATTTTTTTCAGTTCTTAGAAATGAGAGCCAAGTAGACCAGTCAGCTGTTTTGTTACCTGGTAGGCTCTTAAGAATGAGCTCATTATCACTCAAGTTTTCATTCAAATCCAAAGGAGACACTCACTAGTCCCAAAAAGCTGAGAAGGAAAACTTAAGAATGTCAAAGCCTCGGGGATTTGACATGTAGATAAAAAGAAGGGACTGGGCGACCTGGGAAACAAGATAATCAGAAACATAAGACATATGTGTGCAAGGAAGGCAGGTAGGCTGGTGTGGCTGGAGCAGCACAGAGAGGCATAGGGACACAATACTGGGAGTAAGATAGGCAGGGCTGCTCACAGGAAGACACTCTGGAGAGAGCTCTTAATCCTGCCTGAGGAGACCTCTAGTGAGGGAAGGGAAATATCCTGTTAGGGGCTTGCAAAAGATGGCTGGCAGGGAGGAGGATGGGCAGGAGACAAGGAGGGGGAGGGAGGAGAAGGCACCAGTGCCAACTGATAACCTTTGGGACAGTTTAACTGTGGTTAGAAAATATTAAATAGAAATTTCCAGAAATCTCAGAAACACGGACCATTTTCAATTTCATGCCATTCTCAGTAGTGTGGTACAACTCCTGGCTGTCTATCTTGTCTTACCTGTAGCATCCCAGTTTGTACAGTATCTGCCATGTCCACCACCCACCCAGTAGGAGAGTCACTAGACAGTCATCAAGGTTATCAGATCCATTGCTGCAATGCCACAGATCTGTGGTCAAGTAATTCTTATTTTCCTTAGTAATGACCCCAGGGTTCAAGAGCAATTACACAAAGGAGGCTGCAGCCTGTAGAACAAGGAGGGGCAGGTTGAGGTGTAGCAATTCTGCAGAAAGAATGTAAGGGACTGGAGAGAGATGGCTCAGCAGTTGAGAGCATCTGCTGCTCTTCCAGAGGACCAGAGTTCAGATCAAAGCACTTAATGTTAGGTTCCTGTAACGCAGCTCCAGAGATTCTATTGCCTGTCTCTTCTGGTCTCCTCAGGCATCAACACACACACACACACACACACACACACACACACACACACACACGCACGCACGCACGCACGCACGCATGTACAAACACACACACATGTACACACGCATGCAAACACCATTACCGTCAGAGGCTCTGGATAGCCACTGGTGGTGGTTCAGAGAGGAATCTCCAGCAGATTTGTAGGAATTCATCCAATCCAGATGGAAGATGACAGCCTGACTTAGAAACAAAGAATCTGAGAACTTTTTGGAATCAGATTTGACAGGAACCAGTGACTTGTGATTGAAAACATAGAATGAGAGGAGTCAGATGGGCAGCTTCTTAGAGCCTACACAACAGGGAAACTGAGCAGAGCTAATAATCTAGAGCTGAAATAGAGAAGGGATTTAGAAGGAGACACTTAGTAAGGTCCTCTGATTGGAAAGAGGGAGTAGGAAGAGCTACAGACATGGAATTCCTAGGAAAGTGCCTGGGAAGCAGCTGTAAATAAGGGTCTTGAAAGTGAAGAGAGGTCAAGGCAGGTGACTCCAAGGTGTGCTCTCCCTTGTCAGTGTCCTTGTCAGGGGAGGGGGGCTTCCTCCAGACTGTGTCTACCCACACTTGGAAAACAATCTCCCAATTACTTTTAGTACATATCAGAGGTAGAAGAGAAAAAATGATCACCTTTAAGATTTTCATTACGTTCATTCTAAAATTATACTCTCCTGATTTCCAAGGACTTCCAGGGCCTGGTGTTGATATATGGCCACATAACTTCACCCTCTGTATATAATGCTGAATGACTTACACCTCGTCCAGGGCTCGTGTGTGACAAAGGATGTCAAACAGAAATAGAACATGCGCCTCCTGCATCTGGAGATGAAACCTTACAGAGGACTCCAGGAGTGGAAATAAATAATCCCCAAGGTTTCTGGAAGGGAGCTCTGCAGGACAGGAGGGCCATTGCAGATTTATGCCTATGTCTTCCAGGCAGCGGGTGAGCCACAGTCCAGAGGCCTGCTGAGAAGTGGGAGGTCTAAGGAAACCTTGCTGCAAAGTGACAGCTGGTCCCAGGGCTGTGACTCCCAAGCACCTCCCGGGCCATGCACCAAATGTTCCTCCTTTCTAGGTTTTGTTGTTGCTGCTCTCACTGCTGGACCCAGAACTTGAGGTTTATTGGAATCTGAGGTTTATTGGTATTTTCCAGCAGCCACTCAAGTCTGAGACCAAGGACATCCAGACAAACTTCTATTATTGAGAATGAAATTCTCCTGGCTACTCTGCATGCCCAAGGGTTGGCTCCAGGTGCCTGGGAAGAAGTATTCCCCAGAAGAGGACTTTCCTCAGGGAAGAATGTTTCCACAGACATTTCCTCCCTCCTTCCTTCATTCCTCTCCCTCTCCTACCCTCCTTCTTGCCAAGTTTTTCCATAAGCATCTTCTTTATTTTTAATTACCTTATCTTTTAGGTTCTTCATTTTTCCCTTGCAAAGTACTACATGGATTCTGAGTTAGTAAGCCCAGGTGGGGTTCAGTGCCTGCATTTATAGCAAGCTTCCAGGTGATTTCATTGTGAATTCCATTTTACGTGGGGAAAAAAAAATCCTGGATGGCAGAAAAGCTTCTCTTGTGGGACTCAACTGTGTGGGGACTTCAGGTGATCGCCTGAAGTCCCCACCTGGGTGAGGAATACTTACAGCCTGGTGGAGCCACAACAGGCCTGGAAAATGCTTTCAAAATAAGTGCAGAAACTCGGGTGCCCTGGTCTTTTTTACACCAGAATGTTTTAAAATTTCCTCAGTCTCTGCTTAATGGGAACCACACCTCAAAAGGCACCCATGGATGACAAATGAACTCATTGTCTGGGTGCTAATGGTGCATCTTGGGTGAACACTTAAAGCAGACACAGGAACAAACACAGAAATACTGAAGACAGGAGTCCACAAAGCACAAGGTAAAAAGTACTTTAGATGATTCACAAAACAAAGCTGCTTCAGAGAAAAGGCTGCTCAAACTCTGTAAGCAAAGATCAAGAAATAAACAGAGGAGTGACGGCGGTGGAAGGGGGCCCTCTCTGCCCCTTCCCTGCAAGCCGAGAGCCTGCCTTCATGGAGTGCTCTAACACAGGGACTGGGTGAGATCCGCCATTTTCTCTCTGGTGACTTTCTAAGGCAGGACCAGCTGGGAGGCACAGGCCTCACAAGTGGCAGGGCAGCCAGGACAGGATCCTCTCAATCTCCATCCACACGTAGGAGAAACAACAGATCCACAGCTTTCTCTGCACCTTTCCTGCAAGTGGAGATCCTGTCTACAGGGTGTGCTCTGACCCCAGGACTCAGGACAGACAACTGATCCACAGCCATTTGCACCCAGGTTTTACCAGAGGAGAGTTGATCTCCCAGAAGTGCTGACACAGGCTTACAGACCCACAAGAGGAACAAGCTCTAGTCAGAGACAGTAAGAACATCTACCACCAGAGATCAACAGATGGTGAAAGGCAAACACAAGAATCTTACCAACAGAAACCAAGATGACTTGGCTTACCTAGTACTCCCACCGCAGCAAGTCCTGGATATCCCAAAACAGCAGAAAAGCAAGATTTGGATCTAAAACCACATCTCATGATGGTGCTAAAGGAATTTAAGAAGGACATGAGTAATTCCCTTAAAGAAATACAGGAGAACACAGGTAAAGAGGTACAAGCCCTTAAAGATGAAACAACAACAACAAAAAATCCTTTAAAGAATTGCAGGAGATCACAAGTAAACAAGTAGAAGCCCTTAAAGAGGAAACACAAAAATCCCTTAAGGAATTACAGGAAAGCACAAACAGGTGAAGGAATTGAGCAAAACCATCCAGGACCTAAAAATGGAAGTAGAAACTGTTAAGAAATCACAAAGAGAGACAACTCTGGAGTTAGAAATCTTAGTCAGGAAACATAGATGCAAGCATCACCAACAGAATACAAGAGATAGAAGAGAGAATCTCAGGGGCAGAAGATACCATAGAAAACATTGGCATAACAGTCAAAGAAAATGCAAAATGCAAAAAGTTCCTGACCCAAAACATCCAGGTAATCCAGGACACAATGAGAAGACCAAACCTAAGGATAATAGAAATAGAAGAGAGTGAAGACCCTCCAACTTAAAGGGCCAGTAATATCTTCAACAAAATTATAGAAGAAAACTTCCCTAACCTAAAGAAAGAAATACCCATGAACACACAAGAAGCCTATAGAACTCCAAATAGACTGGACCAGAAAAGAAATTCCTCCTGCCACATAATAGTCAAAACATCAAATGCACAAATCAAAGAAAGAATGCTAAAAGCAGTAAGAGAAAAAGGTCAAGTAACATATAAAGGCAGGCCTATCAGAATTGCACCAGACTTCTCACCAGAGACTATGAAAGCTAGAAGATCCTGGGCAGATGTCATACAGACCCTACAAGAACACAAATGCCAGCCCAGCAAAACTCTCAATTACCATAGAGAAACCAAAGTATTCCATGACAAAACCAAATTCACACAATATATTTCCACAAATCCAGCCCTTCAAAGGATAATAAATGGAAAACTCCAAGGAGGGGAACAACATCTTTGAAAAAGCAAAAATGTAATCTTCCAACAAAACTAAAAGCAGATAGTCACATAAATGGAATGCCAACTCTAACAACAAAAATAACAGGAAGCAACAATTACTTTTCTTTAATATCTATTAATATCAATGGACTCAATTCCCCAATAAAAAGACTATCAGACTGGGTATGTAAACAGGACCCCCAACATTTTGTTGCATACAGGAAAGCCACCTCAGTGACAAAGAAGACACTACCTCAGAATAAAAGGCTGGAAAACAATACTCCAAGCCAATGGTCCCAAGAAAAAAGCTGGAGTAGCTGTTCTAATATTGAATAAAATCGACTTTCACCCTAAAGTGATCAAAAAAGATAAGGAGCGACACTTCATATTCACCAAAGGTATGATCTACAAAGATAAACTCTCAATTCTGAACCTCTATGCTCCAAATCAAAGGGCATCTACATCCATAAAAGAAACTTTACTAAAGCTCAAAACACACATTGCACTGCACACAATAATAGTGGGAGATTTCAACACCCCAGTCTCTGCAATGGACAAATCATGGAAACAGAAACTAAACAAAGATACAGTGAGACTAACAGAAGTTATGAAACAGATTGATTTGATAGATATCTATAGAACTTTTTATCCTAAAACAAAAGGATATACCTTCTTCTCAGCACCTCATGGTCCCTTCTCCAAAATTGACCCTGTAATTAGTCACAAATCAGGCCTCAACAAATACAAGAAGATTGAAATAATTCCTTGTATCCTATCAGATCACCATGGACTAAAGCTGTTCCTCAATAACAACATAAACAATAGAATGTCCACATACACATGGAAGCTTAACAGCACTCTACTCAATGATAACTTGGTCAAGGAAGAAATAAAGAAAGAAATTAAAGACTTTCGTGAGTTTAATGAAAATGAAGCCACAACATACCCAAACTTATGGGACACAATGAAAGCAGGCCTGAGAGGAAAACTAATAGTTTTAGGTGCCTCCAAAAAGAAACTGGAAAGAGCATACACCAGCAATTTGACAGCACATCTGAAAGCTC
>NW_022196911.1:60904911-60906042 GCF_008632895.1 Mastomys coucha
GGAAAGGAGAAATCATATGACATGTAATAAAGAAAATATCTAATAAAAAAGGAATAAAAGAAATAAACAGAGATGATTATATGAATAAAGAGAAGAAATGAGGGGAACTAACTCTAAGGGGCAGATGAAATAGTGATGATTTCAAAGAACTATGATGAAGTCCGCACCAAGAAATCAAGACCCATAAGCGATGAGAGGAATTATTTTTAAAATGAAAAAAAAAAAAAAAACAAAAGTCCAAAACCAAATTAGCACAAAATAATTGTTTATACAAATAATACTTAGAAAATGCTGAACATACAACAAACCTTCTCCCCAGGCCTCACACAAAAGCCAAATCCCAGTTTGACTCTTGTGAACCCCTCACAGTTCAAGCAAAAAAAAGAAAATGCTTGCATTGCAATTGATGCATACTTATGTTGTGTGCTTGGGGTTCTCCAGCCAATCTCCACCACTGAAAATGATAATGAGCATGATTCTTACATCATGTAAATTGAAAAGTGCATCAAAATGAAATAGTAAAAGAATTGTCTTCACCTATATGAAGAAAAACAAAAACAGCCTTTCATAACAAAAACAAACGGGGATGAAATAATGAAGAAAAATTACAAAACAATTTTAGTTATGGATAAATGCAAATTAAAATCCTGAAAGAAATATAGAATCTTTCAGTACATTTCCCAACTATGTTTTAAAATAGTTCATCACAAATAAATAGACATTATCCCACATGTTGGAGGATGAGCCAATATTAGAATATCTATTAAATTCCCCCAAACAAATGAAGCTCAACGGATTGTCTTCACAGATAGTGGAAAGAATTTTATGTAAGTTCAGTCTTATTTAAAAAAGAAAAAAAAATAGAAAAACAAAACAGAAAAAAAAAAGCCTCTTATAAACTTGGAATACTAGCTCTGGCTGGAGAGATGCAAAAAGATTAGCCTTTTGCTCCACTCTGTTTCAGAGGACCTGAGTTCTATTCCCAGAACCCACTTCAAAGTTACAGCCCCTTGTAACTCAAGGGATCCACCTTCTTCTGGCTCCCACAGGCATTAGCACTCACATGCACATACACACACACACACACACACACACACACACACACCACACCAGACACACACACACACACAC
>NW_022196911.1:60906218-60915427 GCF_008632895.1 Mastomys coucha
CAAACTCAGAAATCCGCCTGCCTCTGCCTCCCAAGTGCTGGGATTAAAGGCGTGCACCACCACTGCCAATTTAAAATGTTCTAAATTTTGGAAAAACATCAAGAATCTGTACATTGAGCCCTCCCACTCCTTACCTGGTCCCTAACCCCAGCTCAGGGAAAGCAGCTCCAGTCTGTGCAGATGCTCCTAGACACCAAACTCCTTTTCCAGCTCTTGCTTTGTGGGTAGATTTGCCCTGGAGGGGAGGAGTGCCAATCACTCTCACCTCTCTTCTAGTTCTGCATTCTGGAAATTGCTTCCAACTGGATGAGCAACCTGGCACTTACTACCAGCCATGTTCTGGGTCTGTTATTGCCATGTTCTTGGCCTCCTAGTCAAGAATGAAGTAAAAGCCCACACAGATTGTAAAGTCGTCAGCAAACCTTATTTAAGGCAATGCGATAGGACAAGCTGAATATATGACACCAAGACTGATAGTAGACCATGTGAATGAGGACATTCAAGGGCCATGAATATTGTTGAAAACTTCCTTTTATTGGATTCAAGAGAAGAAGGGATTTGGGTACTGGGCAGGAGGTGTAATTTGGTGATTCTACTTTGATTTAGAGGCTTGGATTACAGAAGCCCTTGCTCACTGCCCACGTCGAATCCCCAGTGTCTCTAATTTTAATCATATGCACATCCACTTATGCATAGGCATAAGATAGTAATTGAAAAGTCTCCCTAAAAGTTCTTCTCCAGAACATAGTTTTTCTTGTAGCACATGCATATAAAATCAACCTAGGTGGAATCAGTCCCCCATAGCTCCTGGATTGTGTTCCAGAATGTATTTTGACTAGAAACAGAATATTAACAGGCAGTGATTCAATGTGTAATTTCTTTCCATTGTTTAAGGCAGATCTATGCACGGCTCTATGCATGCAAGTGGGGGACTTAGTTTCGTAACAGGTTGCTAGAAGCATTACTCAGAGAGGAGGGTACCCAGAGCCCAAGCCAAGCAGAGTCTAAGGCTGCTAAGCCATCCCTTATGCTTGCTTGCCTCAGTTCACCTTTTTCTCTTTCTTTGAGGGTGGCAGTCTTGTTGTCCCGTGTGAGAGACCTTCGTCTCATATATTTCATCCTGTTTTGTAACTGTTATAATTGTGGGGAAGTACAACCCTGGACTCTGTTACTTCTCATGGTCAGAGAGGGAAGTTCCCAAATACAAGTGTTTGAGCCATAAATATATGTAATATTAAAGTCAAGCAATTAGATAAGATCAGTGTGTCAGGACAGAAAGAACCTCCATGTGTGCATGGGCAAGGCTCCATCCACCAGTGTACTGAGCATAGCAAGGTGGGGAAGTTTTGGCAATGCCAAAAAAAAAAAAAAAAAATTCAATGAGGGAAGTGCCGAATGGGGGTTTCAGAAAAACTGGAAAAAATATGTCTTTTAAGAGGTGGCCAAAGAAGCACTATGGTAGCAAAGGGAAAGGCCTGATTGAAGTAGATTCTAGAGGGGAGAAAGCTGAGGATTTGAGGTAGCATGTAAATGCCTATATTAGCTGCTTAGAGAAGCAACTAATACATTGTTGGGACACTGTCCTGACATGATGTCTGAGAAAAGCAATTTCAGCAAGCCTTGTTTTGGCTCAGAGTTTGAGGGCAGAGTTCATCATGAGAGCAGAGCTGAGACCACTGGTCCCACTTCACCGCAGTCAGAAGCAAAGAGGGCTGAGTGCCTGAGCTCTGCTCAGTTTCTCCTTGGTGTCCAGTCCAGGACGCTAGCACACTCTAGGGCTGTCCACATTTAGGGGGGAGTCTTCTCTCCTCAATGAACCTACTCTAAACAACTCCTCACAGACACGCCCAGAGATTTGTTTCCAAGGTGGCTCTAAATTCCATCAAGTTGACACTATTAACCACTGGGGTAACTTCTGAAAAAATCTTTCTGTAGTGTGTACAAAGGAAACAGAAAATGGAAAGGAATATGAGACGCATGAGACTTTCAAAATGACAGGAATGATGGAGTGTCCATTGTGATGGGGGAAGGTGACTGTTGGAGAAGAATCCGAGGCTTGGGGACAGTTACAGAAGCGATGTTCTTGCACAGGCAAGAGGCAGGATGTCCGTTGCTCCAGCACAGATGCTGGGGGACAGATTTGCCTAGCTCAGCAGGAAGGCAGATGTCACAAAGGCAGAGGGAGAGGAGGGAGAGCAAGGAAGGTCTCTTTCAACTGCTCCCATCTGGTCAGTAAAGCAGCAAACATGGTTATCAGCTGGACGTGTAGATGAGAGAAGATGCTAAGTTAGCAAAGAACATCTGGAAGATCAGAGGAAAGAATTCCCTGCCTACATTTCCCTGAGTCTCTATTTGGAGTAAATGATCATGAATTTAAAAGGGAACTAGTCAACAGAGGTACATGTAGGGTGTGTGTGTGTGTGTGTGTGTGTGTGTGTGTGTGTGTGTGTGTGTATCCAACCATTTCTAGTTAGTGTGGACACAGAGTGGACAGAGAATTGAATTGCAACAACAATAATTAAATCATAAAGATCAAGAAAATATTTACAGATTGATCATGCGTGGATTGCATGAGCTGAAAAAGTCTAAACACAGAAATCAGGGAGAATGAAAGAAGGCTTGAACATCATGAAATCAAGGTTATCGTGGTACCCAGACAGCGGTGCATGGCCAATTACTTTAATGATGTCCTCATTCACATACTAAACCACCCTCATCTCCATTCTAAAAAGGGAAATATAAAAACATAATATCACATCATGAAAACTGCAAGCTCATAAATGGAGGTACAGAATGACTGTGACAGGGGATGCAGGCATATTTAAGTCCTGATTGTGGGAGGCCATCATCCTGCGCCAAGTTACTCCTATTCCCTGGCAAGCCCCGGGGATGCCTGGTCCTTGCCTCACTAAGCCAGATAACTGAACATCCTTACTCCCCAGAGGCTTCACTCAGCAATAAGCTCACAGTATCTCCTTATCCTTGATTCCTGGGTCTGCCCACTCTCTGGCCTCTGAGATGGGGTGGTGGGAGGATCCTCTCCTTATGATGGACAGCCCTTCCCTTACAGAGTACTCAGGTCACTTGACTCTTTCCTGCTGTGACACCAACTTCCCCTGTCTACCACAGGTTTCTAGAATTTTGATGCTCTGCTTAGAAGCATCCAGAATAAGGGACCCCAAGTCAGTCTCCTCCCCCATAAGATGTCCACAGAGTAGAATACAGCACTCCCTGCCCCTCCCCCCCCTCTCACCTATCTCTTTCTGGCACTCTCTGTTGCTCCCCAGTTACATGTTAGTGGTTCTTCATCTGTCCGTCTGCCCCCACCAAACACACACACACTTCTTCTTTTTGTTGTGATGCTGAGGGTTGAACCCAGGTCCTCTTGCCTGTCAGTCAAGTTCTCTGCCACTGAGTCAACTTTCTCCTGCCACTTTCTGGTTCAGTTTTCCCCCTGAAGTTATGTCAGTTCTGTTATTCTCACCTCGGGCCCTACTGCCATCTGTAGTTATTCCAGCCTTTGTCCTCTGGGGACCTAAAACATTTAACCACCTTGTAAGTGTCATCTTACTCTAATCCATCCTGTGTTGGTTGATCATTCCAAGCTACTGCCTAAGGGTTGGTCTAGTTTGAACAGAGAAATCTAAAAGTTATCAATTTATAAATGGTGCCTAAGCTTTTAACTTGATCATGAAAAGAGGTGAGGGGTGTCCTTATTCCTCTACAAAAGTAAGGTCTGTGAAAGCAATGCCTGCTGTGTTTTGTGAAAATGGGGTGGGGGGGGAGAGAGGGAGAGAGAGAGAGAGAGAGAGAGAGAGAGAGAGAGAGAGAAATCTGAGAGTATGTATGAGTTTGTGGGTGTATGTGAGAATGCATGTGTGTATACATGTATGTGTGAGGATGCATATGTGTATGTGTGTGTGAGGATCAATGTGTATGTATGCATTTGTTATTTGTATGAGGATGAATGTGTGTGTCTGAGCATGTATGAGCGTGTGCATGTGTGTATGTATGCATCACAGCAAGGAATTTAATGAACACCACCTGTTGAGTTTTTGCTTGCCTAGCTCAAACCACAACAAAATAAAACAATATAAATTCACCAGCAGGGAATTTGATAAGGACAAGATTGTTTTAAACTCTATACAGACCCAGGGAATAGGTGCTTAGTAAGCTTTTGAGCACTAACAAATGTTAACAAAAGGCTCCAGCCTTCACACTACCTGCTATTTGCATGACTACAAACAACCCTCTAATTTCTGGACTAGTTTCCCCTGTGCAAAGGGCAGGCATGGAATGAGATGGCCCTTAGCCCTCCTTAACTTTTAGCCATTAAAATCTTTGCTCCAAGCACCCTTCCCCAGCTTATGCTTGTGCCTGTTTTACAATCGTATGGCTCCCCCAAGTGCCCAAGGAGATGAATGAAACTGGGATGAATGCCCATGTTTTATGCATTGCTTAATAATACTTTACCAACCCTATGATGCACCAGGTATTGGTAAGCAGCCTGGGTACCCATGTTTGAGTTCTCACCCAAACACTGTGAGCTGGTTATTGCTTTTATCTTCACCTTACGGGCAAGGAAACAGTCACAGGGCTCACACCCAGGCAGTCCGAGTGCAGCCTGAGCTCTTCAGTCTCTGCACAAAGGTCAGAGAGGATGAGCAGTCAGTTGGTGTCAGAAGCTGACTTGGAAAGCTGTAGATGCTGCTACACATCAAAGGACCTCCCTTCTCTCTACCTCTAGCCTGAAAGCATTTCAGAAGCCAGTCAGATTGTCTTGAGAAGCCAGTACCTTTACCCGTGTTCTCCTGTCTGCTGTAAGGAGCAGACAGGCTTCTCAGCTCTACAGGAAGAGACAATTTATCTCAGGAAGTTGCCTAGAATCAACCATCTTCAATTGCATAATCCCAAAGCGCACAGAGATTGGCTTGGTTAATCAAAACTACAGTGAGATTTCACCTCATTCCAGTCAGACAGCTATTAATAAGAAAACAGCAAAGATGCCACCTGGAATGTGAAGTGGGGTGCTCTAACAGTGCTGGTAGGAATGAGAATTAGTCCAGCTACCATCGAAATGAGGATAAAGACTCTACAAAGAACTCCACAGAACACCTGGGGATGTGTCCAGAGGAATCCAAGCATAACTCAGAGACCTCTCCACAGCTGTCCATGTCCCCTACAGCACTACACACAATAGCGAAGGCATGCAATCAGCCAAGGTGAACAGAGGATCTTAGAGGACAAGAAATGTAACTGAAATTCATGATACATTTGTAGGAAAGCATCATAATGGAACTCTGCTTTGTAGAATGGCTGTACTATTAACAAACAAACAAACAAAACCCCAAAACCTGTCAAGGGGCTGGAGAATTGGCTTGGTGATTAAGAACAGTTGTTACGGTAGAGGAGCCAGATGTGGTTCCCAGCACACACGGTGTCTTACAACTCTCACTAACTACAGGTTCAGGGAATCCAATGCTTTCTTCTGACCCACACAGGTGCCAGGCATGCATTTGCTGCACATGCAGACAAAGCACCCATACACATACAATAAAATGAATAAGTTTAGAAGTTAAAATTTCTATTTTAAAACCACACACACACACACACACACACACACACACACACACACCCCTACACCATCGGCTTGCTTTCCATGTTTGCCCATGGTGGTCAGGATGAATGTGGTTCCCATTTGTCTTTTATTCATTTATCTGTCTTTTCTTTTCAGAACAGGAACTCACTATATAGTCCAGACAGATCTCAGACTGGTGATCCTCCTGCCTCACCTTCCTGAATGTTGGCCTCATAAGTGTGTATACTATATTGAGCTGAAGGTATTGTTTTCAGCTAAATGCTGTTAAGTGACCCAGAACAAGGAACTAAGTCACTGAGCCTGATGGAATCTACCTTTGGCCTATCTCACATCCTTTTCTCTTCTGTGACTATTTTTTTTCTAGGTTTTTATTTCAGTTAAATGTGCTCTCTGTGTTCTGTGTTTCTGTGAGGTGTAACAAGACAGGGGTCCTCCAGCATTGACTTTTCTTCCCAAGCCATCTCCAGTGTTGACCTTTCAGCCTCCTCAGTGGTCACTTCTTAGGTTGTCTGGAGTTGTCATTTGCTCTTCATGGAAAAGAAGCTACAGCTGGCTTCATAATTTCTGCCAGCCCAGAGTTCTGAAGGTCGTCTTGATTTGAAAAGACCTGTTGATTTGTATGTGAGTTGAGCCTTGTGGATATAGGAAGGCGAGCTTGCCCTTCTGGCTGGGGAGGTGGCAGTTTATTCACCTTCAAGGGTCTTCAAGGAAGAAGAAAACTTAGAAATGGGAGCCAACTTGTTCTGGGACTTAGACTCAAACACCGGTTTTTCTGGGATTCATGGCAGCTCTCTATACTCAAGGAGTATAGGGATGAGGGAATTCCACAGGTGGCATCCTGGCCTCAGGCAATCCACAGTCTCTCCCCAGACTAGCTGCCTTTCTCTGTGGGTATTTCCATCCATTCTTACTGTTCGAAGATGGCTTGTGCTCCCTCAGACTGGCTGGCATGTGACCTGTACACCCCACTTTTCCTGCCCTCAGGCTTCGGCTTGCATGTGACCCTGCAGGTCACACATCACCAAGGAGAATAACCACCCTCCCCCCACCACTTATTTCTTTCAACATCCATTCCCACTGCAACCTGCTACATTCTCTCAGTACATCTCACTTCAAAAGAAAAGAATAAATGTGTGGACCTTTCATTGTCACAGCCTAGCCTATGGCTTGATTGACCTTCCATAGTCCAACAATTTAGTAATCTATGGGAGGACTGGAGGTTCCTAGCTGGCTGCTGTTTCTCTACTTTAAAACTTCATCAGTATGAGAACTGCCAAGATTTTCCCTACACTGCCCTGTCAGCTCTTCCCTGGCATCTTCATTTTCTTAAACTTACATTGTGCTAAAATTACACAGAATGAGGTTTGCAATTGTAATTCTCTCTTTTTTTTTAAACGGGGACAGTGGTTTTGTTTTGTTTAAGATGTATTTATTTTATTTATATGAGTATACTGTAGCTGTCTTCAGATGCACCAGAAGAGAGCACCAAATACCATTACAGATGGTTGTGAGCCATCATGTGGTTGCTGGGAACTGAACTCGGGACCTCTGGAAGAGCAGTCAGTGCTCTTAACCACTGGGCCATCTCTCCAGCCACCTGTAATTATCTTTTAGACACATTATTATAAAATATAATGTGATGAAGGGGTGTCTTTTGTGGGTCCATGGCAAGGTGTACCCCCAAGAAATTATGGTATGCAACAAATCTGGTGTAAAAGAGTTTTTTTTGGGGGGGGGGAAGGAGTGAGGACCTGGAGGAGGGATGGAGGCAGACATGAGTGCAGAGAAATGGAGCAGAGAAGAGACAGGGAAAGGCTAATGTAAAGAACCATGGGAGGGACCACAGAGAACAGACAGACAGATGAGGTGGCTGGTGATCTTTTTTATCTGCAGCACACTTGAAGCACCCGGCGGCAGCAGCAGGTAAGGAAGGAAGATATTGCTAGGTTCCTGAGAGCAGGCCAGTGGAAATGCCTGTACACTAACACGCACAGTTCAGCAATATTAAATATTTCTCATAATACTAATCTGTCTCCGGAACTCTCATCTTATGGAGAGAAAACATGTCTCAAATGTCTCCATTTCCAGCCCTGAGGCCATGGTCTGCTTCTGTCTCTGAGTTTGTGCCTCATGTATGTGGGACTAGGAAGTACTTGTCTTTTATGACTGTCTATTTCACATCATCTAATATTTTCAGGGTTTGCCTCTACTGGAGCCTGGTCAGGACTTCCCTTTCTTTGTAAGGCCGAGTAATAGTTCAGTGGCTGTGTAGCTGATGTTTTACTTATCCATCCATCTGCTGATGGACACCTGGCTTGCTTCCAAGTGAACACATTGCCACCCTCATTGGTGTCCACATTGCATTGCTGTCTCTATTTTGTTTTGACTTCACCATATAGCTGTAGTTTGAATGAGCAATGTCCCTCAGAGGCCCGAGTATCTGAAAACTTGTCTGTTAGCCACAGGGACTGCTTGGGGGAGGGTTAGGTGGGATAACCTTGTATGAGGAAGTATGTCACCCAGGCGTGCACCTTGAGACACTTCCAGTTTTCTCCCTCTGCTTTGCACTTGCAGGTGAAGATGTGAGCTCCCAGTTTCCTGTTCCTGCTGGCAAGCCTGCCACTTCCTCCCATGTCTCCCTGCCAAGGTTTGCTCTCACTTCTCTAGAACTGTGAGCCCAAACTCCTCCTGCCCCAACCTCCTGAGTGCTGGGATAGCAGGTGCGAAGCACCACACCTTTCTCTAAAGCATTGCTTCTAATTCCTTTGAAGTTATAACCGGAAGCAGAATTACTGGGTCAGAGAATTCTCAACCTGCAAAGACTGACCAGGCTGCATTCCCCAGGAGCTTTACCAATGCACGTGGGTTCTTCTCCTTCCTGGCGCTCTTTTGTTGTGACAGGTCACTATCCTAATTGATTTGCATCTTCTGAATGCTTTTCTAAAGTATTTCCCCTTTCAATCAAGTTGGTTATCTTATCGCTGTTGAATTTTAATTTTTAAAAAAAAAATATCCTACGTGCTAATTCTTTAAGCCTTAAAAATATTTAAATGTTAATTGTGTGCATGTGCACACATTCGCATGCATGCACACACTTCATATTGCCTGGAGCTGGACTTAGAGAAAGTTGTGCACCTCCTAGTGTGGGCATTAGGAATAGACCTTGGATCCTCTACAATAGCAGCAATTTCTTTTAACCACTGAGCCACCCCTCCAACCACATCTACATATTCTTTGTCATATAATTTGAAAATATTCCTCCTGTTCTGTAGGATGCCCATCACAGTATCTTGATGTACAGATGTTCTTTAATTTGTCTACTTGTCTAGTTGTCTTGCCTGTCTTTGTTATTATAGTCAAGAAATTATGGCCAAGTCTAGTGTTGTAAACCTTTGTCCCATGCTTTCTTCTAAAGCCTTTGTAGTTTTAGATCACAGATCCATGCTGAGTTGTTGTGTAGGGTCCACAATTCATATGGCTTTCCCAGGCATGGGGAAGGCTATCCTCTCTTACTGGTCTTAGAATGCATTTAAAACAAAACAAAACAAAACAAAACAAAACAAAAATCATTTGTTTGCATGTTTCTAGGCTTTTTCTTTTCTTTTTTCTT
>NW_022196911.1:60915437-60925523 GCF_008632895.1 Mastomys coucha
ATTAAAGGCATGCACCATCACCACCTGGCTGGGCTTTCTATACTATTCCATCCATGTATATATATCCATTTTTTCATCAGTACATACCACACTGCTTTTCTTAGATTTTCTTTTTCCAAACCAATTGTCCTGGCTATTCAGGGTCTTTCAAGTTACTGAGTTTAGGCTGCATTTTTCTTTTAGGTTATATTTACATGTTCCGAGAATTGAACTCGGGTCCTCAGGAAGAGTAACAAGAGCTCTCACATGTTGAGCCTTCTCTCTATATAGGCTGAAATTTTCTGTTTATAAAAAAACAAGTGCCACTGAGATTTTAGGGCTGGGGAGATGGTTCAGAAGTAAAAAGCACTATCTGTTCTTCCAGAGGACCTCCGTTCATTTCCCAGCACCCACAAGGCAGCTCACAGCTGTCTGTAACTCACTCTGGTTCCAGGGGGTCTGACACCCTTGCACAGACATACAAGCCAGCAAAACAAGATGCACATAAAGTATAAATAAATCACTAACAAAACAGATTTTGATAATAGCATTGAATCTATACTTTCTGGGGGGGGAATGCTGACTTTATGGATGGAATTCCATGTATGAAAATAAAGGGAAATAATAATGTTTAATATAATAAGTAATATTTAGAAGAGTGTCCCTCAAACTGAATTGAGAAACTGTAATGGGAATGCCTAGGGTTTGTAAAATTAAGTAGTCCCTTTAAAAGTATGAAGATGCTCTAGACAGAGTGGCACCTGCCTTTATTCCCAGATCTTGGGAGGCAGAAGCAGGCAGATCACTGTGAGTTTTAGGCCAGGCTGGTCTACACTCTGTTCTGTCTTCCACCATGTGGGTCTTAGGGAACGAAGCCAGGCCATCAGACTTGGTGGCCAAGTGCCTTACTCGTAACTTATTTACATACCCCACTAATTTTATAAAATGTGACCACCTTTAATAGTGCGTATTGAAATCTTTTGGAGGTTTGTATATATGATCATTATCATCTATAAGGATATATTACTTATTTTCAACATAGTTGCCTTTTCTTCCCCTATTGTCTATAAGTTCCAGTATCATACTTAATATTAAGAGGAAACATTTTTAGTCCTTTTTCTTGGAGAATAATGGTATGTTTTTGCTTGAGACAGGGTCACAAGTAACCTAGGCTGATCTCCATCCCCCTATGCTGCCGAGAATGATGCTGAAGTCTGGCCCTCCTGCTTTGACCTGGAGTGCTGGGGTTATAGGCACATGTGACTGCATTGTCCTTTTACTGTGGGCTTTTCTGTGTGGTTTTCATCATGTTGAATGTTCTCTTCTAGAGAAGTTGGGAGTCTCCTGGTCTCTGCATCTCTTGAAAAATCACTTCAGTGGAGAGAACAGGCTTACAGCTGAGGCTGTTAAGTGTAAGCACATCTCAGTAACCTAAGGCATCTTGACCCTGAAAAAAAATTCTCCTGGGTAATTTGTGGTCAGGGATTTCTTGATAAGAGGGACAGAAACGGCCAGCTGGGACCAGCATAGGAGGCAAGCACAGAAGCCAACTTTCCTTGAAGTAGCCTGTCAGGAAAATCCCAAGTCATGTGTATATGATGTACATCAAAAGTAGAATTTACAACCAGGGTCAGGATTTGCTCCATCCTGGGGTCTTGAGCTAGGAGCTGTCTGTCCATCTGTATGTTCCCCTCTTGTGGAGCACATTCCAGAGCATTCCATGCTTTAGTCTTACCTTTAGTGAAGCTCTGTTTTCACCATGTATCTTTCACAACTTTCCCCAAGACACAAAATAAACCCGAGACCCCTCCAGTGTCTCGACAGTGAAGCAACCAGCAGTGACAGCACTACTGCTGGATGCCTTTGTGCTCACGTGGCTCCATAGCATCCTTCTACTCGGTGCGCTACTGGCAACCACAGCCAGAGTAACGAGGCACTACAGGTTAAGTTGAAATTAAAGAAGATGACAATTGAAATATTACTTGTAGGTGACTGACCACTTAAATACAAAACTGAAAACTATGAGCCTATTGTTAGAGAGGTAAAAGAAGACATGAGGGAGGGACAGTGGCAAAATTAACATCGAAATTCAGCTTCTCTGCATGAAATCACATGTGCAGGAATATAAGTGCCTAATAATAATAATCTTATTCTCTGCTATACCTCCATAGAAAAATTGTAATTGTGTTGAGACAGTAAAGATTTCAGAAAGCAGAAAGAGGTTTAACACTGGAGCATGCAGATTGAAAGGAAGTAAATTTCATGAAAATAACCCGGCTCGTTACTAAAATAAAACAGGCAAATATCCATTATTTCCAACATTAGGAAGTGCATCTGTGTGGGAGGATGGTGTTGCTTGTATGACTGTGTGTGATTCTGTGTGTACCACCCAGCAGAAAGGGAACCGGATACATGCAAGTAACCAGAATTTAGTGTAAACCTGAAATCGATTACATTTAATTTGCATACACTAAACACCAGAGTAGCCACATGAAAAAAAATCTAAATATATATTGTGAGAAATCAGTATAGAAATTCAAATGCTACAATAGAATAAGTTTGCATAAAGTAGGTCAGGAAGATGGGAAGAAAAATGCATTTGTAGATAACATTATGTTGTACATAGCCTGAAAGAATCTACTTAAAAACTATTAGCATACATAAATTCATGAGGGTGACAGGATACAAGATGAAGAAAATGAGTTATAATCCATGGACTTTATAATCAATATTTAAAATTTAGGCCAAGAAGACTTAGTCCTGCTCACAAAAGCATTAAAAAAATATGCAGAAGTAAATATAATAGATTGAAAAGGGCCAAACACTATTTAGAATGAAAGATTTAAAGAAACTGGAAGGAAAACATCCCAATTTGTTCCCACACACTCCCTCCAGGGCCATCAGCAGACTTCTCTGAAGAAACTGCAAAGCGATGCTAACATCTGTAGAGCTGAGGTATAAAGGACCCTGAAAAGGAAAACAGAAAGATAAAGTCAAAGTTACTGCAGAGCAATGGCAGACCAGACAGACTGGGCAGAGAATCCAGAAGTCAGTCCAAATGCCTGTAGGCTCTAGGGCATCATCAGCAAGAGCACTAAGAGTTCTTGATGAGGAAAGAATGACCTCAGCAGAGGTGCCAGGACAGTGGGATGTCACAGACCAAAGTATGAAGTGCTCTCTTCATTCACGCCATCTAAAAGTGGAAAGTGGGGTGGAAAGATAGGAGCTATAAAGATCAAACTCTTGAAGTGGGAATACTCACTGATATGGTGCTTTGTAAAAGTCTGGCAGCTACTCAGCCAGTAAGCATAGGACCAAGTGCCTTCAAAAGGCCCAAGATTAAAATACACACAGACATAAAAATACGTAAGTGAACAGCTACCAAAGGTGGAATACAAACATTCAACAAACAAACAGGTAAACAGAATGTGGCATGCTTATATAATGGCCATAAACAAATAGCTAGAAAAGCTCATCTCTAATTTTCTCTTGAGAAGACCAGGTCTTACGCAATAGACCAGGCTGGCCTTGACCTCAAGACCCTTCCACTTCAGCATCCCCAGTGCTTACATTTTTTTCAGATACATTAAAACATATTTGTTATTTTGTGTGCAGGTATGCCTACACATGTGGAGGCTGTCAAGGGTGACACGGGGTATCTTCCTCAATGTTTACATTCATTCATCCAGTTTCTTAGCAAACTCATAGCTTATTATCTATCTATCTATCTATCTATCTATCTATCTATCTATCTATCTATCTATCTATCCACCCATCCATCTATCTATCTGTAGGGCATACTAAATGTACAGCTCACTGACTTACCTAGACCAGCAAGGCCCAAGAACTCCATTTCTCCCCTCCAGCATTCCAAGTACAGCTGTGTGCTGCTGTACCTGAGGTTATTATTGTTATTATTAGTAATTTTTTTAAACACGGGAGCTAGAGAGTCCAACTCAGGTCCTCACATTTGGCAAGCAAGAGCTTCAATGACTGAGCCATCTCCCCAGCATTAATATTGCTGTTTTACATTGTTGATGAAATGGTCACAGTAATCATAATGTAAACTGCTGGTCTGCCTGTAAAAGTACACATACACATATTAACAACCGTGGGACAGGACCTGTAGCTTTTCAGTCCTTATAAACAGATGTAATGTCGACACAACTCTGAAGTAGACAGGGAAGGATGCTGTTGCTGCCTGAGACTTATATACAGCTTAAGTGTATAAATTAGACAATTGGCTGGCTCAGCTGATGTAAAACATCAAAGGCCAAGAACTAGATATAAACCGCTTGCTAGTACTTCCAGAAAGGCTGGAGAGCCAGGATTCCAAATGTGCCCTCACAGCCAATGTCTGTATCCTCTATGTTGCAGCTACACAGCCGGGCAATTATCAATCCAAACTCAAAGGCAGCTTGAAGTTTCTCTTCTGCAGTTCATGCATCATACTAGTGACAGGCAATCTCTTAACCCGAAGCTCCAAGTGCTGTACTTAATAAAGGACCCAGGGGTCTCAGGTAACCTCATGCCTGCTTGTGTATGCATAAGTTCCCAGAACCTCCACCTTCAACTCCCATGACAACAGAGCAGGTCCTGGTGAGAATGACAAGCACAGATCCAACTACTTTTCAATCACACACTTCTTTGTTTAAAGGTGATGGGGGTTTATTCTTATTAGTCCTGAGGAGGGGCATGTGTGCCACCTATATCACTGTTTGTCTGTGGAGGTCAGAGGACAACGTACAGGAGTCCGTTCTCCCTTTCTATGTGGGTCCTGGGGACTGAACTCAGGGCTTCAGGCTTAGTTTTGAATTCCTCTATCTACTGAGCCACCTTGCCTGCCTTAGATAATGGGTTTAAAATAGCATGTTTTTATAGTTTTGGGTTTGAGTCTTTCAGCTTTCCTGTTCCCTACTATTACCTGAGGTAGAATTTTACTTCTGTAACCTCTTTCTGTTCTCCTAGCTAGAAAGAGTGTCCTACCACGTGATTTTGGTGGGACTGTACTCAGAATCAAATGGGATGAACAAACACAAGATACGGTCCTATGGAACTTGGAGTGCACCTGCCCCTCCTGACATCCTGGGCTCAAATGTGATGGGAACCTCTGAGGTACTGCTTCCCTCAGCAGCCAACACTAGCTGAGGAGTAAACACTAGGGGATGCAGGACACAGTGCTGGACCACTATGATATGACCAAGTAGGCATCAATGGCCATGGAAACACAGCAGAAAAATTCAGACTGGGCTGCTTCCCACCATGTCCAGGCTCCTGAAGCTTTTTTGTTCACCTCCATTATGTAGTCCCCCCGCCCTGCCCCAAAGAGCTCCCTGGGCATGACCCTTATAGCTCTTTTTTAACTGCAGTCTTCTCCTTACCCTATTCTCCTCCCAGGTAGCAGCAAGAGATCACATCTGACGTCTCACCTGGGAGTCTCAGCATCGGGAGCCTGGCTGGCAACACCTGGCCTACGGTCACACCTGTCAACGCTGACCCAAGCAGAAGCGCACCTGCTTCCTGCAGCATTCTACAGTCAAGGCAGGTTCAGACACCGAAGTTTGAGTTCGAAAAGACCCCAGCAAAGTTGCTAAAAGGAAAAGTAAGCTGTGCCACACTGTTCCATCTGTGGTCAGGGAACCACCAGAGGAAAGGGAGGAGGAAGAAAAGAACCAGTCAGGGAACCGCCAGAGGAAAGGGAGGAGGAAGAAAAGAACCAGTCAGGGAACCGCCAGAGGAAAGGGAGGAGGAAGAAAAGAACCAGAGACTTCTGGGAGGAGATAACTCTCCTCCATATGAAAGGCACAGATGATTTTATGTCATTTTCCTTGACTTTCTTTCTCGGGGTATGACTGCAGAAAATCAAATTACAAGAGCATCATCACAACCTAGATTTATTACAACTGACCTGCAGGCAAAGGGTAGACTATTCCATAAACATGTGGACTCCATGGCTATGTCTTAAATAGAGGAAGGATTCAAACAAGAATACAGGATAAAATATTCCAAAGCTCCAAGAAGCAGTTATGTTACTGAGCTACATTTTTACAGACAAATAAGGCAATATCCCTGCACATCAGCTTTTTGATAATTTTTATATACTTTCATATGGTACAAGAGAAAAATAACCAGAGCTCACAATGTACAGTTCTTACACTATTTTCACAGTTTGTGAACACTATACACCCTTTTGTTTTAATAAAGATACATTGTAATAAATTCCTTGCCCTTAAGTTTATAGTTTATAATAATCTATGATTAATACACTAAAATTGCCTTTTTATGTGGTCAACCACACAGCAGAAAGTGAGCTAGCTCCTGGACAGTCAGAATTGCTTTGATCTCCATTTGCATAATGGCAGAGTGAGGCTATACTGAGCCAGACAGGAAGCTGACAGCAGAGAAACAAATTCCCCTGGAGTCCTGGGAGCAATGGAGGACAATGGCTTGGTGCAGCTTAAGGAAGACATCCCGGAATGTCTCCTTATGGAATACAGAGAATCTACAGGTTAGGGGGCCAGGGGTAGAAAATGGGGAAATTAGGCAAGTGGACCAAGAGATAAATCATTTTTAAATCCTCCAGTGAGAAGGGATGTAACTTCGAACAGCACCATTCTCCTTTTATTGTTTGATAGTACTTTGAGTGCCACTCTGGGAGACACAGCAGTGCCCACCAGGGACAGATCCTGGAAGGGCATCACCAGCAGGGCAGGCATCACCTGCATGGCAGACCAACTACCAGTGCTACTTAACTGCTATGCAGAGCCCGATGCTCAGTGGCTGGCTAATGGGCTAAAGACAAGCAGCACATGAGATGAAGTGTCTTCTTTTTCATTTTGTCTTTTTAGGGGGCAGAGGTGGGTAGAACTCCACTTCCAAGGAAGACAGTGACCTGGTAGAGGCCCCAGCAGGTGACATGCCTATGTAAAAGGCTGCCATTTAGGATCTTTATTCTGCTCAAATATGCCTCTCCAACAGACTGCCTCTTTCTCAAGTACAACAACAACAGGGCCCAGCTGTCTCAGCTTTCTGAACATCAGAGCACAGGAGAGATTCAGGGTTACAAATTGTGGTAAGTAGCATCCCTGAAATGTTAGGGTTCTCATTATGAAAAACAAGGCAGAATAATAGACTGAGCAAAAGCCACATGGTGACAACAAATTGTGGGGAAGGGAAAGAGTTAGAAACTGAGGACCTGGCCCATGATGGCAAGAAGCAAAGAGTTGTGATTTGGTGTTTTGCTGCCTGCAGGGAATCTTCATCAAGGCACATTGCTACTAGCTAATTCTCCCTGTTAGTGAGTTATGATGGCTCGAGTCCCAGGTATGGGGCCAAGGGGGAATCTATAGCTGCTACAAGCTGTTCTGGACAAAATACCAGAATCAAAAACATGTGTAAACTTTGCCCTCAGTACTGTTTCCTTCGTTCAGTCCTGGCGGTTGGTGGCAGGTAGAGCATCAGGTTGGCAGCACCCTTCTATGACAGGTGGCAGACTCCTGTACCTTCCCAGTGAAGAGCAGGGCTGGAAAAGGACAAAGAACACATTCTGTCCTGTCTCAGTATTTTAATGTTCACCTCTCTGAAAGCAACATGGTTTTTGGTAAAGATAAATTCTAATTTAACATGGTATTTTGAACAGGGAATTTGGCTGAGCACATTGATCCCCAAACATGGACTGTGACTGTAAAGCAACAGAATATCAGATGAGTAAATCTATTGCACTTGGTGAAGAAAGGAAACCCTTCCTCTGTCTCCCAGCTGCAGAAGGCAATGTGTCTCACTGGCTGTGCAAGCTCTTCTCACTCAAGCCCAGGTCTCTATGCTCAGACATAGTACATCCATGACTTGTCCTTCCAGCCTTGGAAGTCTCACAAAACACCATTCCAGTGGCTGTGTCTCCAGGTTTTGAGTCTAGAAATGAATTTAAGGTGTGATCTAATCACAGTAACAACTTGATCGTACTGACTTCCACACGTCATGAATATGTTCATCACAAAAGAGCAAGATGAGGTCTCTCTGACCAGCACTAACACTGTGATCAGTCAGGTATTACAGGGATGCACATTCTAGGTGACAGAAGTATACAGACATGATGGAAACGAACACCAATCTTATTGCACATGGTGTCTGGGCGAGCAATAAAAACACTGTGATACAGGATGAAAACTCTTTCCGTCTTGCTTCCTCTCAGCCCTTTTTTCTAGAGTCTGATGTAGCAGCGGTATCAGTCGACATACATGGGAGAGCTGGGAGTAGCTGGCATCTGATCCAGGATTTTACAAACATAGCATGCGACCTCTACAGTACGTTCTTCATACATCAAAATAAAGGGATGTTTCTGCAAGAAAATTGAGTGAGAAAGTGTCAAACATTTGTATCAGAGCCCTAAGTCAACCCATATCAATTTCTATACAACACAGCACTATAAGTTCCTAATCACATACAGCATTCATCACATGAATATTTTAGTGGGTGCGTGTGGACGCCCTAAATGTGAGATACTGGGTTACCATCTGGAGGTTCCACCTGGCAGTGAGGTCTCAGAACTGTGTACAGGGAGTATTTGCTGAGGAAGAAAACAAAGTTGTTTGTTCCTTACTATACCACCTGAGAGCCAAGAACTACAGGAATCTCAGCCCAGCCTCGTAGGACACTAGAGTAAGCCTCCATCCCACCCACTGGTAGCTCAAAGATCTTTCAAAGGGGTTTACAGTTTCAAACCTTCTGATTTCTACTTAAAAAAAAAAAAAAAAAAAAAAAAAAAGGCCAAGTGAGACCTTCCCTGTGCTCTCCAGAGCCCACATCCTGCGTCACCATGCCATTTGTGTTCTCTATCACTTAAACAACAGTTTTTCAACAACTTCTCTGGTTATAGTACCTGATCACCAGTTTGGCTTAACAGCCTTAGAAAGCCCTATATGTGACAAGCAATGCAATCTTTTCATCAAATGTTTTCAAATCACTGGACCCCAGGACAGTACTTTCTCCTCTGCCACACAGAGCAGACTGCTTATCATGAGCTGAATACAAACTTCTCAAAGAACTTCGAACTGGCAGAGTGACGTGCATTACCACAAGGAGAGTAAGCACACTGAATAAAATGTCACTAACTTTGTCCTACCGGAGTTACATAAACTAAGACTGCACAATGGAATGTTTTAGAATTTTCTAACATGATAAGGTCAAATTCTTTTTTATGAGAAATGAGCTAGGAAATTAAAGGTTAAACTGTAATGACTAGTTTCTGCTTACAGGGTCCATACTTACCAGAAGCTCTTTATACTTTGGCCTTTTGGATTCATCCTTTGTAAGGCTAAAATAACATAAAAGTAACAGTGTTCAGATGAAGTCATAATGACCCAATTATTTTACTTTTTACAAATGAAAGGCAGACCAGGTCAAGGTCATCTTTGGCTATATACAAAGTTCAAGGCTAGCCTGGGTTACACAAGGCTTTAAACAAAGCTCTTATGAGGACAATACAGATATCCTTCAGCTGCAGACATAATAATGATTCAGACAACAATTTTGACATACTAAAAAATAAAAAAAACATGGGATACATATTCACCACTGCTACCTGCTGTGACACAAACAAGAAACAAGAAGAAACATGTAACACAATAACACACACACACACACACACACACACACACACACACACACAGAGGTCCCCAATGAAGGTGTTAGAGAAAGGACCCAAGGAGCTGAAGGGTTTGCAGCACCATAGGAGGAACAACAATATGAACTAACTAGTACCCTCAGAGCTCCCAGGGACTAAACCACCAACCAAAGAGTACACAAGGAGGGACTAATGGCTCCAGCCACAAATACAGCAGAAGATGGCCTTGTGGGATATCAATGAGAGGAGAGAGGCCCTTGGTCTTGTGAAGGTTCAATGCCCCAGTATATGGGAATCCGGGAAACGGGAGCGGGTGGGTTAGTGAGCAGGGGGAGGGAGATGTGATGGGGGTGTTTCAGAAGGAAAAGGGGAAAGGGGATAAAATTTGAAATGTAAATAAAGAAAATATCTAATAAAAAGAAAAAAGAAAAAAAAAAGCTGGGCAGTGGTGGTGCACGCCTTTAATCCCAGCACTTGGGAGGCAG
>NW_022196911.1:60925533-60949880 GCF_008632895.1 Mastomys coucha
TAGAGGAGGTCTAGGAATCAAAGCAGCAGAGCTGGGGAAATGGCTTCATGGGTAAAAGCACTGCCCTGTAAACCTGTTGCCTGAAATTCAGATCTCTAGAACCCAAGAAAAAATCTGCATGTAGTATCTCACACAGGTAGTAATCCCTACAATCCCGAGATGGGAGGCAGAGGCAGGAGAATCACCCAAAAGTTTACAGACTAGCCAGCCTGGAGTACACAGCATGGTGACAATAGCATGAGGCCCAGCCTCACAAACCAAGGTAAAAGGTGAAAACCGACTCCCAAAAGTTGTCGTCTAACCTTCACATGGGTGCTGTGTTGTTGCACACAACACATATAAATAAACACTTTAAAATAAACAGTCTGTGATATACATTAGATTCTTTTTAGCAAGTATTTCATTAAAATGGATATACAGAATGGCCAAGTTTATGGAATTATGCAACTACATTTGATATGTGCAAATTAGTAAAGAACAGACTATTTTCAGTGTGGAGAGGAAGCCAGTCAATTGTCACCCCGCACACTTCCCTCTACCTAGCTAGTTCTTGAGGCATTCTGTTCCCTTTCTGAAAGATCACAACAGGCAGAATGTGCTCAGAGAAGATGAGACATGAAAACTCCAGTCAACAAAGTGCTGGCATTACAAGTGGATCCTCTGGTCCTTGTGGCTTTTAATGGTTTCTGGGGCTTGGATGGAATTCCAGGCTTCATAGCTGCACAGCAAGTGCTTCACTCACTGAGCCATCACCCCAGCCCTGCTCTATTTGTTCTTAGGTGCCATGTGCATATAAAAAACTGATGAAGTAGACAACAATAACAGGCATGTAGTCCAAGCCTTCTTTGGAAAAGGATTACAGAGTGCAAATAAGGTAATTTTAGCCTATGAATTTAAGCTTTGGACTTGACATTACTACGCATACCTATACCCAGCTATGCTTTAGGTTTTATCAGGCCAGAGATCCATGCCTTACAGTCTGGTCTGGTAAGTTACAGTTACAGAGTAGTAAAAGCATCCAGGTAATCCTGATACAACCTCATCATGAGAAAATTACCAGTCTAACCTAGACATTTAACCTAGTAAATTGTACCAGCGACTGGTGATCTGAAAGCAGCTGCTTCTCCATCACCCACAGCTGCTTTTGACCAATACTGTAGTAGAATAAGAGAATGCTGCCTCTCCAAGATGGCTAGAACTTCTACATAGCAGTAACCCATAGTCCTAGCTAAGGGTAATATAACAAAAGACCCCTTCCCCTCTGTAAAGTATCTATTTTGTCTTCCCTCTGTAAATTGTAAAGTGTCTTGAGATTAAGTTGCTTAACTGCTCCCCCAATTTGTGTTTGAACCTTGGCAAATACAATACTTACCACAAGTTGACAAAGTTGATGAAACTGGGGGAGAACTCCCTTTCTTCAGAATTACTCAGCTGCGGAGGGTCTCCTTTCACCACTTGTGTTAGCTGATCAAATACACTATTCCACTTTGGATAAGGAAATCGGCCTGTGGCCAACTCGTACTACAGAGAACAAAAAGGAAGTAGAAGAGGATACCAGGCATGACTTACTAATCCCTATTGGAAAAGTGATATCACTCCAAAGATCCAGCAAAACTCTTTTAAAGCCATCCCTCAAACTCTGTCAGGTTAGGGAGGAGTCTTTAGATCATGAAGCTAAGTGGAAGACATACTGTAAAGAAATGTGCCTCCACCGAACTCAAGGCCTTGGACTACAGGTGAAAGCAAAGCTTTGGGTCTAGGTTCAACTACACCTCCATAATGCAGGCCCAACCCTTTGTATGAAAGGCTCTGGAAGGCTTAGTCTACAACTTCCACAGAAAACATTTTCACACTCTGTAGTCACCTGCATGGGAGTTCTCAGTCCAAAACAGTGGCCAGATTCCTTTCTAAGGTAAAAAGAACATTTAACAAATGAAAAGCCAGTCTGAATTCAAAGGAAAGAGTATGCATATCCTTTGGTTACTTCAACCTCAGTCAAGCTTTGTAATTACTGAGGAAACCAAGTTAAGTTAAGCTTGCAGACCAAGAAAGGACTCACAGCAGTACCATTAAAGCATACAGGGCACATCTAAACAGTATAATGGCCTCAAAATATTTGCTAATAAACAATATGTCTAACATTGCCCTAGCTCTGCTCTGAAATTCAATGTAGACCAAGGAACTTGTACTTTTCCTGAGACATGGAGTCAAGAGCCCATTATGAGGATGAGGCTCCAAAATGGTACAGAACAATGGTTTGTTAAGGGTGAACATTCTTAGAAAACCAACTCCACTTCCTCCTTAGAACTGCTGTCTCTCCACTTAGACACAAGTACACAGGGAGGTAAGAAGGCATGCACACACAAACAGGGAGAAGAGGAGCATAGCTTTGACTTAAGTTTCTTTTCAGTAAAATTGAAATGCCTTGAAAGGGTAACTCCTGTCAGGCAGTGGTGGTGCACACCTTTAATCCCCACACTTGGGAGGCAGAGGCAAGCGGATTTCTGACTTTGAGGCCAGCCTGGTCTACAAAGTGAGTTCCAGGACAGCCAAGGCTATACAGAGAAACCCTGTCTTGAAAAAACCAAAGGGCGGGGTGAGGTTAACTCTTACCCACTAGGAAAAATCTCACTAAGCGTACTCTGTAGGACAGGTTGGAATAAGAAGGGAAGCCTGCATTATATGGTGAAAAGCTACTTTAAGATTATCCTATGGAAATCAGCAACCAAGCAGTCCTAAGTATTGAAATACTTGGCTAACACAGCTTAAAGGAACTTGCGCAAAATGGTTGTTAAAACCTTTCGTAGGTTTGGGGGTGTGATATGGTGACAGAACTCTTGTCTACCATGCCTAAGGTATAACTGCCTTCCTTCCTCCCTTACAAAACAAACTCAACTTATTAAGCAAAAATTCTCTTTAGTAAGGAAGAGCATACTTGTACATGGGTTTGTTTGCATGTCTCTCTGTGTGTGTACATGTACACAGGAGTGTGTTTGTGTGTACATGGGTGAACATAGACATGCTGTGTGTGTACATGTGCACATAGGTGTATGGAGGTTATAGGACAACTATGACTACTGTTCCTCAGGCATCACCACCTGGGTTTGTTTTCTTTGGTTGGTTTTGATACAGGATCTCTCTAAAACCAAGGATTCACCAAGGAGGCTATAAACTGGGCAGCTAGAAAACCAAGAATCCCCAGTCCCTGCCCTCCCATCACTAGCATTACACATGCAAGTCATTATGCCTGGCTTTTTACTGTATAAGCATAACAACAGGAAGGAGTAGACAAGGATTTCTGTATGCTTTACAGACAATCAGCTAAATGGGATCAATGGGTCTTCCTACATAGCCGGTGAACTGATTTGACAGTAAGAGAAAGAAGAGATAGCTGCAGCCTGCAGAAACAAGCTGTCACCCTCCCTACAAGAGAATCAACCCATTAGTCTGTCAACAATTTTCACCAAAACTAAGACATGTGATTCTCATTACAAAAGAAATTCCACTTTAAAAAATGAGATTGAGAAGCTACAAAAAGCTCATTTCTCTTACTATGAACTAAAGGACCTGGGTTCAATTTGAAATTGGGAGGAAAATATAAGAAAAAGAATTTTACACTGTCTACATCCTAGAATCTATATGGGACAGAAACTTCAGATAATGCAGAAGAACCTAAGGAAGCTGTTCAAAACAAGAAACAAACAACAATCAAAGCAAGGCCTGAGAAAATGCACCTTGGAGAGGAGAAAATGAGTGCATAAATAGGCACTGCTTAAACTGTGTCCCTCAACTCTTAGGGCCTCCAGAGGCACAGCACAGCATGGCTTGGGGAAGTGCCTAGGTAATCAGAGTACCACACAAACAGGATCAGTGAACTTACAAGGCACCTCTGACAGCCATGTCCCTAACCCTCTTTATCATTTGAAAACAACAAAGACAACATCTCATTCTGTACAAAATAAGTCAAACCCTTGTTCTTGGACTTCTTAGTCTTCAAAACTTCAATAAACAACTTCCCAATCTGACTAAGATACGAAACTTATGGTATTGTGCTTAAGTACACAAAACTAAGGCATATACGTTTAAAATGAAACCAAAATTTCAACATAGTCAAAGTTTCCAGTTTCGGTTTGTTTGTTACAAATCACAAAGGTTCTCCATGTCTTTCACCATTTTTCACCTCTTAATCTCTTCTGTTACATTACTATGACAAAGTTTACCCAACAGAAACATACCAATGTGATTCCCAAACTCCAGACATCAGAGCGGACATCATACCCTTGTCTTGATGCACTTGGGTCTATTCTTTCAGGCTGAAATACAAAGAGAAGTTGGCATCATTAGTTATGTGGACTGTAATGAAGCAGACAATGGTAGCAGTACCTGGAGAAGATATAAAACCTTGGCATTGTCCCAAAGAATCCATGCCCACAGCCAGACTAGGGGTAACAGAGAGACACCATGTATTAAGAACAAGTAACAAAAACTCCACTGACCTCAGTGGCTATGTCAGAGGAGCTGTTCTGGCTAGTTTTATGTTAAAACACATAAAACATCCCCAAAAGAAAACATCCCCAAAGTGTACCACACCACTAATTTGGAGACATTCATTTTAATTTGAAAACAAGTGCTGTGCTACACCAATATTCACTGTAAGCTATTTACATTTTTGTTATAAATATAATTATATTGCTGAAAATGATACACACTATGTAAAAACACTGACTATTCAAGCACAGGAGAAAACACTGCCCCAGCGTCACTAGTACAGACCTGGTGTACTGAGGTACAACATATACCTTCTTATACAGAATGGCAACAATACCAAGCACATTTGCAGATGGTGAGAGAAACTAAAAATAATGAGTATCTTCAAACCCCAACTTTGAATATCTCCATACATTTGGAGAGAAAAAAAAAATACTAATGCATGGATCAAAGGAATCACTTTGCAGGACACAGCTGTGTCTTACTCGAGGGAAACCATCTCCTTAAAGCACATAATGGAGTAGAGGTCTCCGACCAACAACCCAGCTGTACACACTAAGGAACTATAAAACCAAGCCTCAAAGAAACAAAACAGCAACAACAAATACAGATGAAGAAATTAGACCCAAGGAACTGAGCACCAGGAAATAACAGAAAGTAAGTTAAATAAAATAGTAATAGAGAAACAACAGAAAGAAGTCAACAAAACCACAGTACTTCCTGGCCAATAACATACACTGTAGGCCAGATCTAGTCAGACCAAGAAAATGAGACAGCCTTGACATTAGTACATGAGAATAAAGGCTGAGGAGGGACCTTAGGTGAAATGCCCAACAGTAGAGAGAGGGAACTTATAGAGCCCATCTCCAGCAGGAAGACAGGGCATCAAGTGAGGGATGGAGTTACCATCCCACAGCCACATCTCTGACCCATAATTGTTCCTGTCTGAAAGAATTACAGGGATGGAAATGGAGAGGAGACTGAGAAAAAGGTCTAGCAACCTGCCCAAGTGAGATCCAGCTCAAGGGGAGGTCCCAAGGCCTGACACTATTACTGAGGCTATGGAGCACTCACAAAAAGGGACCTATCATGACTGCCCTCCAAAAGACCCAATAAGCAGCTGAAAGAGTCAGATGCAGATATTTGCACCCAACCAATGGACAGAAGCAGCTGACCCCTGTTGTTGAATTAGGGAAGGCTTAAAGAAGCTGAGAAGGGCGATCCTGTAGGAAGACCAGCAGTCTCAATTAATATGGACCCCCGAGATCTCTCAAACACTGGACCACTAAACAGACAGTATACAGCAGCTGATATGAGGCCCCCAACACACATACAGTAGAGGACTTCTGGGTCTGTGTTCATTCAGAGATGATGCACCTAACCCTCAAAGAGACTGGAGGCCCCAGGGAGTTTAGAGGTCAGGTGGAGACAGAGGTGGGGGGCGGGGTAGGATGTGGAGCAGTTGGAGGGTGGATTGGTGGGGAATGGAATATGGAGCGTAAAAAATAATTTATAAAATTAAAAAATGGAAAAATAGGATGAATATTAATAATAATAATAGAAGAATACAGGCTAGGAATTCCTATTTATCTGAAGGAAACAAACAAATGAAAGTCTGTGCTATGGGGTTGGGAGAACTGAGGAACTACTGACAGCTGAGCTCCCAGGAGAGAAGGGCAGGTCTTTTTGAAGGGTGTGGCCCCTGATAGGGCAACCAAATTCCAGTGAACAGATGGTTGCACATCTAAGAGTTTATGGTTAGTATAAAATAGACTTGATGTGCCATTTAAGAAAAAACCACCCAAAACAAAACATCTAAAGTTGGGGCGTGAGGGGGTGGAGTTGGTCCAGGAAGAGCAAGGGAGAAAAGACAAAGAAATGAATATGATCTAAAGCACTATGAAGTTCTAAAAGAAATAATATATTTTAAAAAGACAATGAAAACCTATCAAGACAATATAGAAATACAAATACAAACAACTTTAGAAGTATATTTTTAAAATGAATTTGTCATTAAAAACCATCCCACAAGCTGTATGTCATGACTCACAACTACAATTTCAATACTGAGTAGGATGAGGCAGGAGGAATATTATGAGTTCAAGGCAAGCTTGGGCTATATAGCAGGTACCGGGATAGCTTGGGTTATGGTGAAAGACTCTGTCTAAAAGAAAAATGGAGAAACACAAGCAAAACCCACCTTCCCCCAAACAGACTCATAGTAAAGTAGGCTCACTAAGCCTTTTCAAACCTACAAGGAAGAAATATCAGCCATCTTATACATAATTTACCAAAAGACAAGAAAGAGAGAAAGAAAGAAAGGAAGAAAGAAAGAAAGAAAGAAAGAAAGAAAGAAAGAAAGAAAGAAAGGAAGGAAGGAAGGAAGGAAGAAAGAAAGGGAGAAAGAAAGGGAGAAAGGAAGGAAAAGGAAGAAAGACAAAGAGAAAGAAGGAAGAAAGAAATAAAGCCGGGCGGTGGTGGCGCACGCCTTTAATCCCAGCACCTGGGAGGCAGAGGCAGGTGGATTTCTGAGTTCGAAGACTGCCTGGTCTACAGAGTGAGTTCCAGGACAGCCAGGGCTACACAGAGAAACCCTGTCTTGAAAAAAACAAACAAAAAAAAAAAAGGAAGAAAGAAAGAAAGAAAGAAAGAAAGAAAGAAAGAAAGAAAGAAAGAAAGAAAGAAAGAAAGAGAGAAAGAAAGAAAAAGAAAAAGAAAAGAAATGATAGGATGGGTCTCAACTCATTCCATAAATCTCTTAGGAAAATCTGACACAGTCAGTGCAAGACAATGTCGCTGTATACAACACAGAACACTAGCAATGGGAAAATCCAACCCACAGAAGAACTAATGTAGTAGAACCAGTGCGCTGTCTCAAGGATACATGCTGTATGCATATAATGTGAATGGAACACATATTCACATATGGGGAAAATCTCTACAATCTAAAGCTTCTGACAAAATTCAAACCCCAAAAGTTATAAACAACAGCAACAAGTCTTAGCACACTAGGAAGAGATAAAAGCTCTCACTTCATCAGAGAAACACAAAGTAATCTAGATGATTCCAGCTACAACATTTACTTTTTAATTAAGACCCTCAGAACTGAGCTCCAGCTAGTGTAACATGTAAGGTAGAGGTGTTACTTTTATTCAGAAATTTCTATAACCTTCTACATAGGAGTTCTCTATTAAAACTCAGTGAATCTAAATTAGCAAGGTCACCAAGATATAAAGGCAACTTAAGACAACTATTGATACTTCCACATAATAAAAGAAGGTGTTAAAAAAAAAAAAAAGACTTCATTCCATTCCCAGTAACAGTATCCAAACTTGTAACTTCTTTTTGGTTTTTGTGAGACAGGGTCTCACTATGCAGCTCTAGCTATCCTGGAACTCAAACTGTGGAACAGGCTAGCTTCAAATCCACAGATATCTGCTTGCCTCTGCCTCCTGAGTGCAGAGATTAAAGATGTGTGCCTGTACTGATCAAACCCATGAATTCTTTAGGAATAAATTTAAAATGACTTTCATGCTAAACACTATGAGCACTGCTAAGAGAGCAAAAGATCTAAATGAATGGAGGCATACCAGGTACTAAAACCTTTAGTGTCAACACAAGAATGGATAAGCAAAAATGGAAGCTTTATACAACCCAAGCTTCTCAGTATAACAGCAGAGATATCTTCAAAGTATGCCAGAGAAGGCAGGTATTGCTGCCTCAGGCAGGAATGGGGAAACACACAGGATAAAGACAAGAGATTGTCAAACAAGAAGTGTTTTGTATCTTCACTGGTTATGATGAGTGACTATTTGCCAACACTCCAAGTGTGCACTTAGCACAAGGAGCTACCATTCACAGTTACTGTGCTTAGATCACTCTGAACTCATTTGTATTTGTCACAAATGAGCTAGAAGTTCTTGCATGTGTGAGCTACGCAAATATATCTCAAATCCCAAGCAGCCAAGCTTACAGGCATTTGTAAGCCACCTATAAAATGGGTGCTAGGAACTGAAATGCGGGTCCTTTGGAAGAATAACATGTGCTCTCAATCTTAAACCCTGAACCATCTCTCCAGGCCCTGAAGTAACTTTTTAGAAGTCACTGTGTTACAGGGTAACACAAGAATGAGGAATCTTGGGGCTAGAAAGATGGCTTAGTGGTTAAGAGCACTGACTGCCCTTCCAGAGGCCTGAATTCAATTCTCAGCAACCACATGGTGGCTCATAACCATCTGTAATGGGATCCGACGCCCTCTTCTGGTGGGTCTGAAGAGAGCACCAGTATACTCACATATACAAAATAAATAAATCTTTAAAAAATGAGAAAGCTTCTGGAAATTAGATTTTTAAGTATATTCAAAGAAAAAAAGAAACTGAGGAAAGGGGACACTATCTTGCAACTGATCCCACTCTCTTTTAAATGTGATAAATAGTCGATATGATGTGCTTTGTCATAATAGAAAGCAGACATTATCTATGAAGTTGTCATCCCCAAAAAAATCTATGGTCTGAACCTTTGATAATAAATCACCTTTGATAATAAGACTCAGGAAGAATGTAGGATGCTAAAGCTACTTCCAAAAAGGTTAATCTCATGGAGAGAGGAGGGAAAGGTCCTGGCCAGTTCAGACTGAAATAATAAATGCAAAAGCTAAAAACAAGGCATCAATTTAAGGTAACTGTGTCTTGGACATTTAGGAAATGTAAGCATTGTCTATGTAACACTACAAAATTCTTAACTATTTTATGCATGTTAATGTTACTGTGGTCATGTTAAAGAATATCCATCTTGGGAGAGGGACACTCAAGTGTTTAGAATAAAATAATTCAGTAAGCATGAAGCATATACTACACCCATGCATACATGAATACATTAATATTTTTGTATGTGAGGGAAGAGAGCTTGGCAAACTATTAAATTTTCTATATAAAAACATTATGTAAAAATTCTGTATTTCAGGGTTTTTTTTTTTTTATGTTCAACAATTAGAGAGTAATCCCAGCTTCTCTAGACTGAGGGAAAATTGTAAAAGCCTACTACAAGGGCATTTCTGGTGATTCCAGTACTCTAAGGTAGAAGCTGATGCAGGAAGAGCCTAAACTTGGAGCTAGCCTGGACTTTGTTTCAAAAGCACAAACAAAAAGGCATTTCTTATATGCCACAATATTCCAAGGAGACTCAAGCCACCTCAAGCCTTTCAAAATTAATTCTGTATTCCTGTCCATCTATTAATAGGGTAACCTCTGTCCACCAATGGCAGGACTTTTTCATTTGATTTAGTCAGCATCAGAGCTACAGAGGTTATCATTGTCCTACATGTCCCAAAGTCGGATAAAGTCAGGAAGAAAAGTGAGTCCTTATACCACTTCTCTTTTTGTTGGTGTGGAACCATATTTCTATACAAGAACAAAAAGCCTGCTTCTTTCTTTAAAAGTTATCTGAATTCAAAACAATTTGTCATATCTAGGCCACAGCTGTATTTTTAAGACTTGCACGAATTAAAAGTAATTCTTTTTTTTAAAGCTTTATATATTATTATAAATGAGTACACTGTAGCTGTCTTTAGACCACCAGAAGAGGGCGTCAGATTTACGGGTGGTTGTGAGCCACCATGTGGTTGCTGGGGTTTGAACTCATGACCTTCACAAGAGCAGTCAGTGCTCTTACCCACTGAACCATCTCACAGCCCTAAAAGTAATTCTTATGGAACATCACACAGTGCTAATGTTTGGGTATGTTTTGTTCCTAAGTATTCAGGTGATAGAGGCGTGGTCTGCAAGATGTCAGTATTATGACAAGCCAAACATTTAGACAACTAAAGAGGTTAGCTGGTTGAGGGAGGACTCAGAAAAGATTGATGATGGACTCAGATCTCCTGAAAGTGGATAGTTATAAACAGAGCCCTTCAGACCTTTCTGCAAACAGACAACTCCTTTCCCATTTCTCTGCCAAACTGTGGTAAAGCCAGAAGGCTCTCAGAAGCAAACAGATGAGAGCCACTCAACTGTCAACTTTCAGTTCCTAAAACTACAAGCTAAAGATTCCTTCCCTACAAGTAATCAGCCTCAGGTATTCTGTTATCATAGGAACAGCAATAAAATTATATTATCACAGTGAAAAAAACCATCCAGCTAACCTCAACATTAAACCATCTCAGTACAGGTAACATGCTCAGTTACTCTCTAGGATGTATGGTTACTGAATGTGTCAATTACGGTAACTAACAGATGTGTGCCTATTGATTTTTATTTCTTGCCTTTGAATCTGTTACACCATTTATTCCTAATTACCATGATGAAAATAGGATTTTCTGAATTGCATCTGCCAAGTGAGACAACCAAACACAGATTCGAAAAGAAAATGTCTTTTTATCTACACACACACACACACACACACACACACACACACAGAGGAACGATTCTAAAATACTGTCAATACTGAAACATTTTGCATGCAATGCTTTCTAAACACAAAATCCAAGTATGTATAGCAAGAGAACGCATGGTAAAAACAGGTAGCATTGTGTTTCACATGCTCCCACACTGAGGTATGGGACAGAACTGATGGCAAACTGACTTCCAAGTGATGTAGGGAATAAAATATATTCAAGGTTTTAAATAAATAGGAAATCTGAAGATACATCAGGCCCATCCATCCAGAGCATGTTAGAAAATCTTGTACTTCTAGTTTGTGACTGTTCTGATTTAAAATTTTTATAACACTTATAGAAGCAATCACGAAGGAAACACAGGAGGAAAATGTTTATTCAACTCTTAGATAATCTTTAAAAAGGTTCATGGAGGCAAGATAGCTCAGTGAATAAGGACACTGAACAAACTTGGCAACCTGAGTTCTATTCTCAGAATCTATGTAAAGGTGGTAGGAGTAAATTGACTCCATAAAGGTGTTCTTTGACCTCCACACATGCACCATGGTGTGTATGAGCTCAACAATGATGAGAATAATGATGATGATTTAAATAGTGTATAGACTGACAGAAAAAGCCAAACAATAGCCAACCTTGTCATCACTTACAGGAGCATGCTGATCTCTAAAGGACCAGGATACTAAAGGAAGAAACTGGAATCCTGGGTAAAATTAAAATACAGACACCAAACAATAATCAAATGCAATTCAAAATCCAGGCTGTGAGCCAGGCTATACAAATAACACTCGGGTAAGGCAAACAGGCGAACTCTGAAAGAACAGTGTCCATCTGTTTTTCAGGGCTGGGGGTGAGGGGAGAGATGTTGCTTCCTACTAAATGCCTAAGGACTCTGGCTTTGTATTTATTGCTGTGTTTCATCCATTCCTGAAGTGAGAAATCACAATTAGAGCATACCATCAGCTTTTTTTTAAGACACAGTGCATTCTTCTAGTAGCTGTCTTCCTGAACCAACTTAATTTTCTGTAACTTGCAACAGCATCCTTCAGCAGCCTAGGACATATACCTCTCAACAGATACTATTTATTTTGGCCAAGAAAGTACAAGAGATATAAGAAAGGCAAAGACACTGACAATTTACCACATGGTTGATTAGCTAAGTTGAATAAAATCAGGAAAGACCATTAATTACTAAAACCAAACAAGAAAATTAACATGTATACAGGAGGGCAATAAAATAACTTAGCAATATTCCAGAACTTAAAACTTGAGCTGGAAAATGTTTAGGGAGAGAAACACATTCTAACACAGTGAAGCTGCATAGCTGGATGAAGGCAGATCCCTTACACTCAGCACTAGAGGGCACAGGCTCTTTGTGCAATGACTGCCAAGCAAGAGACTTGGCTGTATACTTACTGCCATATATGGCCTACACCCAGCATCTCTTGTCTTGGCAATAGAGTCCACAAGCTGTCCACTGATGCCGAAATCACAGAGCTTTATATTTCCACTTCTGTCCAGAAGAATATTGGAAGGTTTGATGTCTGCAAGGGATATATGCCATTCAGTATGCAACTGATCAATCAAGTGACTGTAAAGTAGTACAGTCAAAAATACTGAAAATTTTGAACCCTTAAATTCAGATGTATAAGAAGTAAACTTTCATTTAGCACATATAATCATTACTCATGTTTTAAACATGTGTCAACAACTAAGGCCAGAGACGGTGGTTCACATCTATAATCCCAGTACTTGTAACACTGTGCAGGGAGGACTGCTAAGAGTTTGAAACCAGCCTTAGCTATAGAGTAAGAGCCTGTCTATAAAAACTAAAGAAAGACTAGAACTGCAATGTAACTGCCAAATTCCTTTCACTATTACAATTTAACAAGCCAAAAAATTTCTGTTAACATCTTCACACATATAAAACACAAATAAAATCATGGTATTCAGCTGTCAGGATAGGGAATGAACTTGATCTGATAATACACTTATTTTCAAAAGAAGTCAACAATTATACAACTAAATATAAGGTATACCAGTCACGAACCTACAATCTTAATTTCATTAAGTATAGCTTTAACTTATGAAAGGAATACTTTAAAGGAAGAAATTACTTATTTTCAAAAAATGTAATCAATTATTTCTAAGGAAATTTTTTAGAGATTTATTTGTGTTTGTGTGTGTGTGTGTGTGTGTGTGTGTGTGTGTGTGTGTGTGTGTGTGTAAGTATAGGCCAAGTGTGTGAGGAGACACTCAGAGGCGAGAAGAGGACATCAGATCCCCTGGAGCAGGAGTTTGTGAGCCATCCAGTGTGCAAGCTAGGACCTGAACTTGGGTCTTCTGGAAAACAACACAAACGTTTAACTGTAGAGCTAGTGCTCATCCTGAGAGTTTTGTGACCTAAAATGTTCTCTCTAGTCTCTCCCAACCACCTTTCCCTTGGCCTCATTTCTATAACTTTCAGAATGGTTGTGCCTTTGCTCAGCACACAGAGACAAAGCTCTTCCTCATTGGCAATCACTACCAATGTGCCAATGAGCTGACTGTCAAAATTTCCCCTATGCTCTCCAATTCTCTATTTCTATCCTGATTTTCCATCTATTTCAATTGTCAGCATCATGGAAAACAATAATTGAGACACAGAAAAATATCTATATAGAGCCAGAAGTTCCTAATCCCTCCATTTCTTCTGGTGACACCTGCATCTTGTCAAGGCTTCATCCATATCTCCAAGACATGGGTCATGACAGATAAGTCTCATGCTCCTTGGCAGTAGTTACTCTTAGAGAAGGGGATAATTCTAGTAAATGTGGCATAGAATACAAACATGTAAGAAAGTATGTCCCTGCTGCTAAAAGGGCCACATGGGAAGTGAGAGTCCTTTCTTCGGCACATTATTGGATCTAGAAGCAATACTGGGAGCTGAAGTGGTCATTAATGCCATGACAATGCTTTCACAAACAGGTCATGTTTTAGAGGAGTTTTGGTTTGTAATATGAATTTTAAATCTTTTATAAAAACATGCTCTAAAGAGGAAACATTTCATAGGAGAAATAGCATGGGTTTAAAAAGCTTGAGTATAGGGGCTAAGAGTGTAGCTAAGTAGTAGAGAGCACTTGTCCAGCTTGCACAAGGACCTGGGTTCAATTCCCAGCAATGGAAAAAAAAAAAAATGAAGGTGTGCATGCCTTTAATCCCAGCACTTGGGAGGCAGGGGCAGGGGGATTTCTGAGGTCGAGGCAAGCCTAGTCTACAGAATGAGTTCCAGGACAGCCAGGGCTATACAGAGAAACCCTGTCTCGAACCACCCCTCCCCCCCGCCAAAAAAAAAGGAAGAAAGAAAGGGAAGGAGGGAGGGAGAGAAAAGGGAGGAAGGAAGGAAATGGCTTAAGATGCTACATCCTCAGATTCTTGGAATATTCACAGGGCCACTGTGATGCTCTGACTATATGCAGTCATCAATGATACTGGGCAATGAGTGATTTATTTTTAGTCATTTGTTTCCCTTTAATTTTACTGGCACCTTTTTACTGTACAAAGAGGCTTTGTTACTAATAGTAACTTCTTCTAACTAAGATCAATTATTTGTAGCTTTTTATGTCTAATATACTTACTAAATTCGATGGAAATTTACGGACTCCTAGTGGAGGGAGAGCCGAAGCCTCAGAACATACAGCACTTGGATTCTCTCTCTCTCTCTCTCTCTCTCTCTGTGTGTGTGTGTGTGTGTGTGTGTGTAGCTAGTTGGGTTTTTTATTTTGTTGGCCACAAACAAATATTTCATGCAAATTTATGTAGTGTTAAGGTAGTTTTCATTTTAAAGTGTTTTAACCAACTAAAGGAGAAAAAGTTGATTCCTATATAGTGGGAGTTTGTTTCTTTTAAAACATAGAAATAGAAGAATGTTTTCATTTTAATCCCAAATGTGGAATATGGGACTGCTTCAGATTATCCACAGTAACTGACTATGACTTGCCTTGTGCCCTAGCAGGGGTATGGTTTGTGCTGTCTGTAGCTCTGTGACTTTTGGAATTCTGGGAACTCTTCAGAGGGTATATAAATCCCAGAGCCCCAACAGAAGCTGCTGTTAGTTGGCCGGTTGGTGGCTGGCTGCTGTTGGTTGCAGCTTGTAGCAGTTTGCCAAATAGTTGTGCGCAAAGAGACAGAAAGAAATTGGACATCCTGATGGCAAAGATCAAACTTGCCCCAAGAAACTCGATGTCCCTAATCAGCAGGAGGGAGTCTAAGCATAACACCCTACCCTTTCCCTTTTTTCTCTCCTACCTAGTGTTAGGGGGGTAGAAAGGGTAAAAGAAGAGGGGTAGAAGAAAAATAACCCACAAAATAGCCGAGAGTCAAGCTATATTCCTATCCCATAGAAAGCAATCCATACCCACCTCTGTGGATAATTTTCAAGTTTTCTTTTAAGTGGTTTAGTGCTTTCACAGTCTAGGGAGAAAAAGAAGAGATAGGATAAAGATCTTTATTTATTTAATAAAATAGTCCAACAACCTATCACAAGCAATATCGTCCATAGCCTTCTATATGCTTTCTCCATTTAACATCTGAAATGCTATCCTTTTGTATTTTGAATTATGATGATATATAATTTTATACCTGACAAGTTGCCTTGCCTTTTACATGGTCCTCTCTGACAGCTAAGTAAACAGTAATATGACTTATATATTAGTTCAGTAAAAAGTTGTATTGTTTTTGTACCTCAAACCTGTACAATCATAAAAGCTGGTTCTACTATCTATGATGGTGATAATTTTTATAAGTTCTCAGCTCCTCACATTCACTAAACCCCTGAAGTAAGTTCTGCAGAGCCAATATATCTGCTCAGGCAATAGCAATTTGTCCTGTCCTAGGTCACATTACCCATGATTAGAAATCACAGGCTTCTTCAGAAAGGGAGGAAACAGACTTGACAACAGGCCAACAAATTTGCTGTTTAAAAGAAAAGAAAAAGAAAGTCAAGTCTTTGCTGTCTTTAGAGGAATTATATGAGGACTGTAGAAAGCATCACCTTGAATTATCTCAATAACTCTTCTTGTGTGTTCCCTGGTCTATTAATTAGCAAGAGGCTTTATAGGAAGTAATTTAAAATGTTGTGCTTAATATATAAGGTGATCACCAAATTTGAGAATATAAACACAGATGTACTAAGTACATATACCTAAGTATATATATTAAGTATATAGTATGTACTAAGTATAAGATATACTAAGTATATATACTAAGTATATCCATGATACTCATACATGATAAAGTAACTTTATATTTGTATGCTATAAGTAAGAGTGAGGTTATGAGATCAGGTTGTAGGGGTTTTAACCATCAATAACTTAAAACCATGTAAATATCAAAGCAAAATATTTCAATACTTTAGGGTTTACCATATGTAACCATGGAATATTACTTACCATAGAAGTTACCAGAAAGATTATGTGATAGAATCTTGGCTCAACACAAATAATATTCACTCACCATTAACTATTATCATTATCCAATTACTGTAGAGTACTGCAGTACTATTCTACTACAGTACTATTATATCCCAATACTGTGAACAGTGGCAAGTTCTAAGACAACAGTGGCTTGGTATAGTGGAGGGGTAGCTAAACTATTAGTGTAAAGTTTACATATTCATCTGAACAATGAATAACTTTCTAGTTCAACTCAGTTTCCCTCAATAGCATTATATGAAAGAATATGTATCTCAAAAGTTGGCTAGCTCATAAATGATTTAAATTTAGCCATTAATTTGGCAGGAAATTTTTTTTTTTGCAAATTATCAACTTTAAGATAATCTACTAACTACAATTTAATCAAAAATTTAAAAATCTACTAGACACACACACATCTCTTACAACTGAAAGAGTTCAGGAATTGTTTATATTTTTAAATCAGTTTCATTAGTTTTAGAAATCACCAAGTTGGCAACTGACAAATAAACAAAATTGGGGGTGGCTGCTGATTCACAGAAATCATAAGTCATAAGCAACCATATATGATTTAGTACTCACATCAACTAACTACATGAGTATCTCTGGCTCAGAGTCTTAGGGGGCTCTAAATGTCTTATTACTTTTACTTTATAAAAAATAAGTTACCTTTTCTTTTGTAAAAAAGTTGTACACACTTACCAACTAAAGGATGAGAGCAGAAAAGTAAGTGATTGTGAACTCATAATGCATATTCAGAGGAGAACTCTTCCCCTTTTTAGTACTCTGGTAAATGCAAATTGATCAAATCATAATGCTGGCTACTAAAATTACAAGTCAACATTTTAAATGATTTAGACTGAATAATCACAGCAAAACACACTTGTCAAAAAGCTTTAAAATAGACTTCTGCCTCTCTGATTAGCTTAGGGATACAAACTATACAAAACTAGTTAAAACAATAGGGGAAGCAAATATAAAATAGCACTCCTAGTTTTACTTAACAGTCTGTTATACTTCTTTACAATTTGAATAATAACAAAACTATAGTATTCACAGACCTTCCTTGTTTTGAAAAATGTTCCTCAGTTCTTTTATTTTAATATTATTTATTATTGGCACAGACATGACTTTCTCTCTTATCCTACTACAAATTATTTTCTCAGGAAGGCAACAAAAAATCCAAAACCACGTACATTCACAAACACCAGCAACCAGTAAACAGAGTTATAAACCAGTGATGTGAAAGCCAAATACTTACTGCTAAAGTGATTTTGCCTAAGATCTCTTCCGGAATAACGTCATCTAACACACTATATACATATTTGTAAAACTTATCGAACGAGGTAGACATGAGCTCCATACAGATCCAACAGTCGCCCTGCAAAACAACAGATACTCGTCACCACTAAAATCCTGATTTAAACACTGGCATCTTCCCCTTACTTAAGACAGAAACAGAATGAAGATGGAAAACATCTTCCTCTGCTTTTACAGAGAATCTGTGTAAAACATCTGCTGAACCTCTAACTTGTGATTTTTTTTATTCATCATTAAGGACCTGGGAAGGATGTCCTATCCGGGTTTATTAAACATAACGGTGTGGCCAACTCCTATTTTATCTGGTCCTTTTTTTTTTTCTTTATTCTTTTTTTAAAAAAATGCAGTACCCTTGGATACCAGGAGAGGGTGTCAAGTCCCCTGGGAAATAGAACCTGAATCCTCTCTACAAGAGCATCAGTGCTTTTAACAACTGAGTCATCTCTTCCATCCCTATTTTACCCAGAAAACTTCTGTGCTTTAATAAAAATTTTAAATTCTGCCATAACCAAACATAAAATTAGGAAATAACAGAAAAGCATCATTTTTCATTGACAAAGGAGCTTATCTTAAGAAATAAAACTGATCATTAGAAAGCTTAAAACAAATAGCAAACATCTTCTTCACATCAGAAGCCTCCTTGGTGAGATGAGTCACTTTACTGATTCCTTTACCCTGCCTGGTCCCTATGGTGCTTACTGCAGACCGGCAGCTAGTCCCTCCTTCCTGACCCAGCCTACAGCTGCCATAAGATGCTGCCCCACCCCTGCCCCAGGAGCTGTCAAAAATGGCAGCTCCAATCAAATTGGCAGCACCACAGCATCTCAGCCTGCAGCTTTCACAGGAGCAGTCCACGGTGGCCACACCTTTCCTGCTTCAGCTTACTCTAGTCATGAGCAGCTGTCTTTGGTAGTGACCCCTTCTTCCCTGCCTCAGCCTACAGCCTCAGTGAAACACCACTGCATGAAATGTCCTACAGGAGCTGCCCACAATGCCCAAATGACCAGCTTCCCTGAATATCCCAAAAGAGATAGTTCCAAAGCAAATGTTGGTGGAAGCTAGGAAGGACTTCCCACCCTAACCCATGGGAGTAAAAAGAGACCCACCAATCCCTGAACAGGAAAATCCACCAATCCTTGTGCTCCTCAAGCTCAGGACTTGAAGTCCAACTAATCTCCAATCTGGAAACCTCTGCCCTGAAAAGCTCTGCCTCCTCAAAATCCTATATAAGCACTGCCCTTTGTCCAATTCCCTACTACCTACTACCAAGAAGAGAGGGCAGCCATCCCTGGTTCATCCCTTTTCCTCCTCCTCCTCCTCCTCCTCCTCTATTCTTCCCTTCAGTAAATCTCCTTTATGAGATTTATGGCCTGGAGTGACTTTCTTGTTGTAAGAAGTTGAGACGAAAAGAAGCAAAATAGAGAAGAAGCAAAGAAGGAGCACAGCTGAGGCTCCTAAGTTCCTCATCAGTTCAGCTGGGGACACAGTGCCCTGGAGGCTGCAACACTTTTGCTGAGTAGGCATCCTCAGAGCTGTGCTGTTCCTGAGCTCCTGTGTCTCAGGAATACCTTTCCTTTGGGATGCTGTCCCATCTCAGAGCTGTGTGGTTCCCGGGCTTCTGAGTTCCAGGATACCCTTCCATTGGAGCAGAAACACTTACACTTACCACTGTCTGATAATGTATAACTGCTCATTTTTATGTTTATCTCTAATAAATCAATACAATTAAACCAGTGTATGAAAGCAATCTTATGATGAAGACACAGGAAGAAGTCCCTGCTTTCTTGCACTCACTGTGATCTGATAATAGTGATAAGTCAAACTGTTGTTTATGTGCAGGGTGATGATACCCTGTGATACCCTACCCCATCTGGCACAGGTGTGAGTCATTATTTCATCCTATGTAACACACTTTCTATAGTACCTGGTATAGGCACCCTACATAGCCACGTATCTGCAGTAGCCATGTCAGTTATTAGATTAACTGCCATAGTATTGCAGTGCTACACTTCATATTTGTGCAAGAATAAACCATAGATAGATTGGTAATATCAGAGGCCTCAGGCATCCACTGGATTTGTTGAAATTCATCTCCTGCAGGTAAGAGGTGCCTACTGTAGCCATACTGACATTTGTTAGAATCACCCTATTTCTAGGAATATCTTTAATATTCAATAAACACAGAAAGAAAAAAACAAAAACTGGAAAACTCTAAACTGAGAATGGTATACAACACTGAAAAGAGTATCTTAAGTTCCATTTCTTAACACTGTGGTACTAGAGGTAAGCAGGAAAGGTGAGAAAGTAAAGGGCCTCAGCAGGTTCATTTGAACAGGGTATAAAGCAGTGATGAAAGTAGAAAAGCTACTATCAGATAACAACCAAAATCATCAACAACAACTGTTATGCCATCACTAATTTAGCCTTCACAGCACAAGCATATTTAACTTACAAGTGTGGCGAGCACTCACTGAGAAACGTTGAGATAAGTGACAGACTAGAGCATTTATGTCATTAGATGACTGGGGAACATATGTACAATAAAATATCCTTACAGTTTCTTTCTACACTGTTCTCAGAGAGCAGCTCTAACAGAAAATCAAAACTCTTCACCAAAACACATGCACAGTTTTATTTTGATCTCATGACACCTCAGTACATTCACTAGAGCTTTCTATTAGAGAAAACTACAGATTACTCAGACCCCCACCATTAGTAAGTAATCTCAAAGATAGAAAGAGCCCTGATGCTGAGATCCTGGGAGGCCAGCACCTTCTGTTTATGAAAGCCCAAGCTTACTCCCTTCTTGTCTATGAAATGAGACTGCCCATCTTTGATGGACTGTAGTAAAGGTCATGTGAGTTAACAAATATAAAACATCAAGTGCCTTGCATGTGCTAAAAGTTAGTTAATATATAGATGGGGTTGGGGCAGGCTGACAACAAGAGGGTGCAGATGAGAAAGAAATACAACAAGGAGCCCCAGACGGGATGCCCTTGGCCTTTCTAAGGTACATAACTAACATGGAGTTCTTATCTCTCTGATATCTACTTTTGGCAACAACTAAAAATGGACAAAAGCCAGGAGCTTCACTTGAAGAAGGAAAAAGAAAGATGGAGAAAATGGGAGGAAAACCAGCTGAGGTGCCTGAAAGAAAAGTGACAGTAATACCTGCCATGTTCAAACCAAAGATGGCTAAAACACAAAACAAGAAATTCGAACGCACGTTTACAGAGACACGAAAGTGGAAGATGAAGAAAATTACTGAATTAACAAGGTAATGTTCTTGAATTAAAATCTACAACTTACATACCACCAACAACCATTTACAAAATAAAATATTTATACAGACATCATTCCCAACAGAAATTAAAGTGGTGGGGCACACAGGAATGGATCAAATAAGAAAAACAAACAAACAAACAAACAAACAAACTTACACAACAATCAACTAAAAAATGTTACCAGAGAGTATAATAACAGAAGCAAATAGAGATGACTCCACAGACAAAATTAACTTAATAGGTATCTCTAGAGCATATGCTAGTGATAGAGGATTACTAGGGAATGCTTTGAAAACATATCCTTAAAAAACTAGAAAATCTAGAAAGGATAAATTTATAGGCATATATGGCTTACTAAAATTAAATCAATTAAAGCAACTAAGCGGATCCACAGAGGCAATAAAACTGAAATAGTAATAAAATCTTCCAACAAGGAGAAGCCCAAAATTGGAAGCCTGACTGTTGAATTCAATTGGACCTCTACAGAGGAGCCACCACCAGCATCCTCAGACTATTCCATGAAACAGAAAGAAAGAAGCAGTAAACTCATTCTATAAAGCTGCCATTCCAACAGCACCAAACCCATATATACACAGAATATTTTCAATAAAATACTTGCAAACTGAATTCAAAAACCCATAAATACCAAGCTGTTTTCAGTCTGGTAATGTAAGGATTGTTTCACACATATATTTATACATACTAGTTACTTTTCTGTTGCTGTTGTAAAACCTCATAACCATTGAATTACAGTTCCAGAGAGATAGAGCCCAGCATGGTGGTACGCAGCAGCAGAAGCAGGAAACCCAGAGCTTACATCTTTAAGCACAAGCATGAAGCAGAAAGTTAACATTAAGTAAAATGTGACTATATACTTTAAGCCTGTCCCCAGTGACATACTGCCTCTAGAAAGGCCCTACCTCCTAAAACTCTCTAAACAGTGTTACCAACTGGAACTGGGGACCAAGTATCAAATGCCTGAGCTTATGGAGGACATTTATTATTCAAGCCACCTCACACAATAAAATATTGGAAATAAGTAAGACTCAAGGAGAGAATTACATGATCTCTCAATAGATGTAAACAACGTTTTGACAAGTGCAACATTTCTTCAGGATGAAAGCCCAAAAGAAACTAAGCTTGGAAGCAACATAGCTGAGCACAAGATAGGGCATATATGACAAACTTATAGTCAAAATTATTGTGAATTAAGTAAGAGAAACTGGTTGCATTTTCTCTAACATCAGAAAAGAAAGAAGGATGCCTACTCTCCTTTGATGTAATGCTGAAGGTCTTAGCTAGAACACTGAGAGAAAAGAAAGAAAATTAAAAGAAGCAAAACAATCATTAGTTATAGAGGACATGATCCCCCAAGAGTTTCTCTCTGTAGTCTGGCTATCCTAGAACTCAATTTATAGATCAGCTTGGCCTCAAACTCACAAAAAGCAGCCTACTTCTGCCTCTCAAGTCCTGGGATTAAAGGTATGCACCATCATGCCTAGCTGACATGATTCTATTTTTAAAAGACCCTACAAATTCCACCAGAAAATCTTAGATGTGATAAGCACAGTAAAGTATCTTCCACTGTTCAAATGAGAATGATCTCCATAGTCATATATTTGACTACTTGGTCCCCAGTTGGTGGAATTATTTGGGCAGGATTAGAAGGTGTGACCTTGTTGATGGAAATATGTGTCACTGGATGTGGGGTTTGAGGTTTAAAAAGCCCATACCATTCCCAATTAGCTCTCTCTACCTGCTGCCTGCTGATAAGAATGTAAACTCTTACCGCTCAGGCATCATGCTCACACCTGCCTGCATGCTCTCATGTTCCCCACCACGATGGTCATGAACTCTAACCCTCTGAAACTATAAGGTACCCAAAACTCTTTCTTCTATAAATTGCCTTGCTCATGGTGTCTTTTCACAGCAATGGAAAAGTAACTAAGACATAAACTGCATTTTGTATCCTACAAATATATCATATACAAGCAATAAACTTGGCCAGAAAAAAAAATGGGTAAAATAAAACAAAATATAAAACCTCATTCATCACAGTTTCTAAAAGTAAATAATAAAATACTTATGAATAACCCTAATCAAAAGGACAAACTTTAAAGTCTGGAAGAAAATGAAGAATATATTAGAAGGTAGAAAGACCTCTCAAGCACATGGACTGGCAGAATTAACATTGTGAAAATTAGATATACATGACCCAAAGCAAATCACAGGCTCAGCACAATACCTGTTCTGGCTAGCTTTATGTCACCTTGACACATGCTAGAGTCATCGGAGAGGAGAGAAGTCTCAATTGAAAAAATGCCTCCCCAGTCTCTCTGGGAAGGTGTCCTGAGCGGACCTTGGCCACAAGCTCTGCAGCCAGTCCCACAACACCCAGAGGAAGCTCCACTCCCAGGCACTCTGACACTCTCAGGATCAAAGGTGAGGAGGACCCAACATCTGTCCCAACACCGGGAGTAACTGGGACCAGCCTGACCAGGCACACAGGAACTCAACCAGCAGAGTGGCTCCGGTTCCTTCCAGTCTCTCTGGGCTGGTATCCTGAGCAGTCCTTGGGCCCAAGCTCCACAGCCAGTCCCACAACACCCAGAGGAAGCTGCTGCACTCTCAGGTGCTCTAACAAGTCCAGGGTCACAGGATCTCAGGGTCACAGGATCTCAGAATCACAGGATCACAGAGACAGCTTGACTCTGAGAAGCTCTGACACAACCAGAATCACAGGATCACTGGCTCCAGTCAGATTTAGCAAGGGCAGGTAGCACTAGAGATAACCAGATGGTCAGGGGGCAAGCATAAGAAAATAAACAACACAAACCAAGGTTACTTGGCATCATCAGAACCCAGTTCTCCCACCACAGCAAGTCCTGGACACACCAGCACACAGGAAAAGCAAGATTCAGATTTAAAAGCACTTCTCATGATGATAATACAGGACTTTAAGAGAGACATAAATAGCACCCTCAAAGAAATACAGGAGAACACAGGTAAAGAGCTAGAAGCTCTTTAAGAGGAAACACAAAAATCCCTTAAAGAACTAAAGGAAAACACAATCAAACAGGTGAAGGAAATGAGCAAAAACATCCAGAATTTAAAAATGAAAATAAAAACAATAAAGAAATCAGAAAGAGAGACAACCTTGGAGATACTAAACCTAGGAAAGAAATCAGGAGTCATAGATGCAAGCATCACCAACAGAATACAAGAGATAGAAGAGAGAATCTCAGGGGCAGAAGACACCGTAAAACATTGACACAACAGTCAAAGAAAATGCAAAAAGCAAAAAGCTCCTAACCCAAAACATCCAGGAAATTCAGGACTCAATGAAAAAACCTAACCTAAGGATAATAGGTATAGAAGAGAGTGAAGACTCCCAATGTAATGGGCCAGTAAATATCT
>NW_022196911.1:60951692-60957069 GCF_008632895.1 Mastomys coucha
ACTTAAAATATGTTTTTAAATATTAACAAATTCAGACAAATTGAAATCATGTATCTTTTCTCATCATAGTGCAATAAAAGTTATAAGAAAAAAAAACCTTTATAGAGGGCAGATCCTGCTTATTCTCCATCCAAGCAGCACCATATAACAGCTGCCACTTGTGATTCCTAACACAGTAGAACTAGCCCCATCTGATGAGCGTTATTTTCACAAACGTTTCTAAAGTCTTGCTCTCACTTATGGGTTAAGGACCATTGATTTGACCTAAATCAAAAGATATTTGAGTGAAGCAAAATAGAGTATTAACACATACACATCCAGATAGATGATGGTACCTCAGTTTCTTATCCTTGCTAGTCCAAGTTTCCCTACCTATAATCTGAAATAACATATTATTAATCAAAACTTATTTGTAAATAACAAGTCTGATTACAATTGTTTGAAATGATGGTCAGACAGTGAAAAAAAAGTCAAGCATATTCAAATGATGCTTTTATTGAAACCGAAATGGAACAGGAGGTATATATAATGGTATAAGTGGTGGTTTACCTTCGCAATTGGGAAAATACATCAATATTTATTATAATGAGTAGATTGTATTCTCAGTTTTATGCAAGAAGTCACTAGCACATCAAATAAATCATAATAGAAAGTAATTTTTATATAAAGTATTTTAAGCCTAAGTAAATCCTCCCTAGGGAAAAAAAAAGTAGGCATTTATTTCTGTGCCCATTGGATACTTAAGTTTCTTTGGGAAATTTTCATGTTCATTTGACTTCCTACCACACATCTGCAAGAGTATTCATGGCTGCATATTTCTTGGAATAAAAATTTATCTTTTAAAAAAGAAAGAAAGAAAAGATGCCTCTATACTACTGGAAGCCTGTAGGGCCTTTTCTTAATAAATGATTTATGGAGGAAAGCCCAGACCATTATGGGTGGGGTCACCCCATGCTAGTGATCCTGGGTTCTATAAAAGAGCAGGCTTAGCAGCACCATAGGAAGCAAGCCCTCCCACCCTCGTCCCCATGGCCTCCCTCTATCAGCTCCTGCCTCCAGGTTCCTGCCCTGCTTGAGTTCCTGCCCTCACTGCTTTTGATGATGAACTGTTGTATGAAACTGAATGAAATGAACCCATTCCTTCCCAAATTGCTTTTGGTCATGGTGTTGTATCATTACAATAGTAACCCTAACAAAGACAGTCTCCATCTAAAACTTTCAGTGGAATTCCACATAAAACTAGTAAAGAAAGCAAAACAAACAAAAAGCTAACAGATGAATAATAAGGAATGCTAGGCAGAACAATGCTAGAGGCATCCTAAGACCTGACATAAAATTACCACAGAGTCCCAATAACAAAAGTGATACTGCATAGACACTAATGGTCTATAAGACGGGATCCGAAAATAAACCCAGAAAGCTACAGTCATCAAATCTTACACAAATGTGTTAAAGATGTAATTACAAAAGAAGCCTCTTCAACAAACAGTGCCAATGAAATGGATATTCAATGTAAAAGAAAAAACTTTTCTTCTTCCACATCTTCCATTCTGAACAACAACAACAACAACAACAACAACAAAACAAACAATACAAAACAGAGCAAGGACCTTAATCTCAGACCCGTAGCTACTAAAGGAAGACAAGCAGAATATTCAGAATATTCCAAGCATAGGTACAGGCGAAGTCTTTTTAAACAAGGACCCCAGCAGCATGTAAGCAATTCTAAGAACTGACAAATGGGATTACATGAAATTAAAAGGGTTCTACATGCCAAAGCAATCTAAGAAGAGAACAAAGAGTTCACCTCTAGAGTGGGGGAAAGTCTTTGTTGGTGATATAACAGACAAGGGATTACTATCTAGAATCTATAAAGAATTTAAAAAAAATTAAACTCTAACAACAAAATAAAAACCAATTAGCCAATTAATAAGTAAGCTAATAAATAGACAGTTCTCAAAGGAAGAAATATAAATGGCCAGGATACATTTGAAAAGGGTTTTCAAAACGTGTAGCCATCAAGGAAATACAAATTCAAACTGCTCTGAAGTTGTATCTCACCTTGTCAAAATGGCTGTCATCAAGAAAACAAATGCTGATTGATGGCGATGCTGAAAGAGAGTAACCTTTATAAACTGTTGGCAGCAGTGTGGAGGCCCCTCAAACACAGAAGCAGAAGAAGCATCATATGCTCCAGCCATCCCCACTCTTAGGTATACACCTGAAGATCTACGTCAGCCTATCAGAGCTGCTAACACATTTATATCTTTGTTGCACTACTCACAGTCAAGGTACAGAACCAGCTTTGACGTCTCCTAACAGATGAATAGATTTTTAAAACTAATGGTACAAACACAAATGGATTTCTTTTGTAAAGAATGAAATTACAGCCTATGCAAGAAAGTGGATGAAGCCGAGCAGTGGTGGCGCACGCCTTTAATCCCAGCACTTGGGAGGCAGAGGCAGGTGGATTTCTGAGGCCAGCCTGGTCTACAGAGTGAGTTCCAGGATAGCCAAGGCTACACAGAGAAACACTGTCTCGAAAAACGGAAAAAAAAAAAAGAAAAGAAAAAAGTAGATGAAACTGGATAGTCATATGAAGCAAAATGAGCCAGATTCAGAAAGACAAAGGCTGCATATTTTTTTGCCACACACAGAAGATAGATGGACAGACAGAAAGACACACACACACACACACTACACTAGAAGCAGAAAAGGAACTGAGAGGAGAGGAAGAAGTCTGAAGGAAAGGGTGAAGTGAACAGGGCAATGTAATGAAACACTGACAGGAGAGCAGAAAGGGGGCCCTTTAGAAAATGGAAGGTGATTGGCCAGGAGGAGGAAGGGAATGAAGGAAGTACAGGTGGGTGGGGCAAAAAAAAAGAACAAACTGTAATGAAATATACGTATAAGGGAGGCTAGTGGGAGGAAAGGCAAGGCGGAAAGTGACAAAGTCTACTTTAGTTAAAATGTATTTTTTTAAAACTAAAGATGTCACCATAACACACATTTCATTACTAACCAAAAAAAAAAAAATTAAACAAAATAATTCTTAAAAATCTGCATTGAAATATTGACACACAGATGTGTCACATCCTTAATAGAAAACATGAAGGAAAAAACCAATGGCAGTCAGAAGTAGCAACCAGAAAGACACAGAAATATTTACATATAGATAGATAGATGTTAATTATCCTTTAATATAAGAAGCTTTAAGTCTAAACTTCAGTGGAATTCCAAAACAATCCTAAGTGGAAAGAACCTACAGGTTAACGAGGATAGTTCTGTACTGTAGCAAAAGGCAACTTCCTTATTAAAGTGCAGCACTGTGCTGAAGAGTAGAACTAATCCTGCCTTCCTACTCACCCAAATTAGCTATGCATTTATCTCTAAAACCCAAGTGGTTTCCCCATACCTCTCTGAAGAGTGCACCATAGAACTGAACAATGTATGGGCAGTCACTACTCCGCATTACTACATCCAAATCCATGAGAAGTTGTTTTTGTTCTTTTTCATCCACAGTTGACCGAATTCTCTGGAAAAGAATAATAACAGATGTCATGTAAACAGAATAGTTTTAGAAACTGGAGTAAAACCTTTACCACAGTACTGAAAATTACCAAACCTCACAATACTAACCAGGCTGGAAAATTCTCATGTTTCCTTATACTTTATAGTTGTAAGTTTAATCACAGAACATTTAACAACAAAGCACTGAGGGATTGATTCTTTTAAGGGCACAGGACTCTGGGTCATACATTCACTGGTGGTGGTGAGGCTTACACAATAAAGCTCTGAGGCTCTGAGAACTATGCCCACATGCAAATACAAAAAAAAATCAGAGTATAGAAGTTTTCGAATGAATAATTGTAGGCTGCTTCACATAAATATATTTTTAACCATCATCTCAGAATCGTATAGGCTCTAACATCCAATGCAACAACAGCCTTCCTGACTATCTACCATCTTCATTCACTAGATGGAGATGGAAAACAGTATAGGACAGGAAAAGTGAGGACTGGGATGGAGAGCATACAGATAAGAATCCAAGCCTTTCAAATCCTGACTGTTCTTCCTTCACTGAACTCCCTCTATGTTGAAAACAGGAAGTTTTCCTCACTTTCTGTTCATGGTTCTGCATGCAGGTCAGTGTAACCTGGGGGAAATCCTAAAATGGAGAGAGGACTCCTTTTGTCTACTCCTAAGCTGAAAAGACAGTCCTCTGTATAGTACAGATCTACAGGGCAGGGTCCTAACCAAACTGTACAACTCTGCACATTTCTGTCAGAAAACATCTATACTCCACCTCCCAACCAGAACACTATAAAATACACAGATTTCAAATGAACATTCCCCACTGCACTAGTAAGATAGAACAGAATCAAGTTCAGAAAATATAATACATTAATAATGGAAATATAGTTTAACATTAAAGCATGCAAAGTACTTTTATTCTCATAAAAAAAAGTTCACAATGTCACACTGTGTCACTGTACACAACACAAAGCACATACTTACAAGGTAAGTTAGTATCAAAAAATACACAAGGTAGCATTTTGTCCTCCAAGACTTCGAGGTATCTGTCCTCAATGCTCTTGCAAGGAGTGAAGGCAGTCAATTAAATTCTTGAGCCCATTTTACAGAAGAGAAACCAGAGGCAGAGATACAAAAGAGTATTCCATGTGACACGAGAACAAGCAGTTAAAGAACAGAAGTGGGTTCTCTCAGTTTTGTTTTGACACTACACCAGGCATCAACCCCATATTCTCCAAATATGATATTTTAAAAATGTATTTACTTAAAACACATACCTTGCTATCTACAGTGTTTCATATCAAATGAAATGTCTTGACTTTAATTTAAAATGTTACACTGAATATCACAGAAATAAAAGTAATAATGGGAGACAGAAAAAACAACTAGTCCCCTAAGAAATGAGAACCTTTTCTTTCTTTCACTTTTGTGTTCATATTTCCATAGTTTGATATGAATGACTCTGCTTCTAAATCAACATTATTATCTTGCTCCAAAAGGATATTTGTTAAAAGTCTAATTAAGCAGACAAGTGGTTTGTATTTGTTCAAAATATGGCAAAGATAATTTTAATTAACAACTAATAATCAGTAGTTATTTGAATTAACATTTATTTCTATTTTAATAATACAAATTGGTTGGATGGTTGTAAAAAATAGTCAACATGATTTTTTTAAAGAATTTTCTTATTACCACATATCTGAATTTAAAACAAAGAATTGATAAATAAAAGAAGAAGAAAAATCTAAAAACTACCCTTTGGTTCAGAAAGATTTCTATATAGTAGTTTATGAACTCTTACTACTCAAATTTTTTTTTTTGTTTTGTTTTTTTTTTTTTTTTT
>NW_022196911.1:60957192-60986509 GCF_008632895.1 Mastomys coucha
ACCAGGCTGGCCTCAAACTCAGAAATCCACCTGCCTCTGCCTCCCAAGTGCTAGGATTAAAGACATGCACTACCACCGCCCTGCAAGTTTTTTTTCTTAATTATCAATTTTCTATCTTTCTTCTATCTACATGTCTATTCTGGTAAATACTAACACACATGATTAGAAACCATGATTTTAAATTTTGTTTTATTTTTTTATTTTTATAAAGTTTGTCCAAATCTAAAAAAAGGACATTACAGTAAAAACCACAACAGTTCACATCCATGTCTGACTTCTGGAAGCAAATTTCCCAACTCTGCTATCACTAAAGAAAGAAAACATGGTGCTCCCTAGCATAAGGACGCAGCTGCACTTCCTGGCAGCATTGTTCCTGTCCAGAATGAAGGACAGTTCCTAGACTCTAAGCTTTGGCAGGAGAATTTGCTCATCTGCAACACCATTCTTAGTTCACTTCTGTACATAAAGGGACACAGCTACTGGATGGCTTCCGGTCAATGTGACACTGCTATGCCCCGGACACTCTGCACTAGACTCATGCCCCCTTCCCTTCACCCTTTGTTCAAGGTCTGTGGGTAGAGGTGAGCAGCCAGCTGCTGGGATTCCACCTGAATGATTTGACCTGAGAAAACATTGCTCAGTAACTACAGTAAAGTTCTAGGGTTGAGTTATAACATTTATCTCAATGAACACCTAACAAACTAACCCAATTCAAGAGGCCTACCAGTCCTCCCAAAGGAGAATTAATTACAAATATAAACCTACATTAACAGCACATTCAAGTTAATGACTCTTAGTTCTTGATAAATCACTCAAGTTAGAGAATATCTAAGGATAAGGAGTGTATAACTCTAGTAGTAATACAGTTGCTACAGAACACTTTCTTACGGGAAATCAAAACAGTAGCACGGGAAGTTTCTACCATTCACAACAAGTAAGGCCAATGTGGATTAATCCTAAAGAAGCAGAACTTCCACATAAAGCTGAATACATCAGGAAGAACCTTCCCCTCTCTTCAGTTAGTCCTTAATCCCAGCCACAGGAAAACAGAACTGTGAAGATGAAACAATGCTCACATGCTCAGAAGTTGAACCAAGGAACTCATGCATGGTTTCTAAGAAATGTCCTTTTATTTACATCTTAAATATAAGCTGAATAAGACAGATAGATTGAGCAACACAAGCCTTTATCTTTTCTTCTCCTTTTTTTTAAATTCAAAGAGTAGGTTGAAAGGTCTATAAGAAACCATGAAACACTTCCAAAAGTCATCTCATGATTAAAGTTCATTTATAATAAAAAATCAGGGAAAATTTGCCCAATTCCTAAGAAGCTGTTGAAAGCTTACTATCTTTTTTAATACAGTGCAGTAGCTAGAAGTTACTAATTAATTTAACACTAACACACTGGCCTCATGCAGAATGCCTTGAGTTTGTTTGGTGGTGGTGAAGGATGGAGAACCCTTGAGTAGGCTGGCCACTCTTACTCAGCTTAAATTTAAGATGTAAATAAATGAACATTTCTTAGAAACCATGCATGAGTTCCTTGGTTCAAATTCTGAGCAAGGTGAGCACTGCTTCATCTTTGCACTTCTGTTTTCCTGTGGTTGGGATTAAGGACTGATATGAAGGGAGGGGAAGGTTCTTCCTGATGTGGAAGTTGCTCTACCACTTCCAGTTGCTCTACCACTAAATCACATCTGCAGCCCCCAGTGCCTGTGTTTCTCCAACCTAGATTTAAATAAAGTACAAATACAATCCTTTTAACTGATATTGAACAATGATACGAATGTGAGAGTAGCAGCTGTCCTCAAAATTTTCACTCAGACCTCTGAGGTGGCTCTTCCCACAATGCACCATGCTTTTCTAACCCTACCCTACACCTCCCACACATTTGGCACTCATGAGAAATGAATGGCTAGTGACAAAACAAATAGTATGAGAATCTCAAGTAAATTAAGATGCATGCTATCATGGAAAGGAGTTGGAAGAGCTCATAAACAACAATCACAGGAAGGGCTAGGGACTGGAGGCAGAGAAGCAACAAGATGGAGATAAGCAGCATATAATTCAGAGAAAACTAGGGTGATCCCTTCTTATTGGCATGATATGACCTGATACAGTCATAAATGTGCCCACTCCCACCTTCTACTTTTCTTGTTTACATTTATTTCCAAGGCTGAGGGAAAAAAAAAAAAACAGAGTGCAAAGAAGGAGAAGCAGGATGATAAACCAATCCTTATTAGGGATAGGTTAGGAAGACTTGTATGTGACAGAGAAAGTAGGAAGGAAGATTGACTATGGCTAAGGATGAATATGTAGGGAATAAAGTAAGAAAGGCTCACAGGAACTCCCTTTCCTTTTATGAGCCTGTGGTAGTTTGACTAAGAATGTCCTCCATAGGTTCATATATTTGAATGCCTAGTCATAGGGAGTGGTACTCTTTGAAAAAAAAAAGAAAAGGAGGTGTAACCTTGTTGGAGGAAGTGTGTCATTGGGGGGTGGGCTCTGAGGTTTTAAAAGTACACAGCAGGCCCAGTGTGTCTATTTGCAGATCAGGATGTAACTCTCGGCTACTTCTCCAGCACTATACCTGCCATGACAGCTGCTATGTCATGCTGCTATGCTTCCTGCGACCAAAAATAATAGATCCTCTGAAACTGTAAGGAAGCCCTTAATTAAATGCCTTTCTTCTCTTACAAAAGTTGCCATGGTCATGGTGTTTCCCCACAGCAATAAATAGTGACTAAGACAAAGGGTCTTACACAGGCTCTTTACACAGGGTCACCAGGAAGCATTTTGTTAAGTGCTAAAAAAACACAAAATGGTTCTTACCGTAACTCTAAGGCTGTCCCTTACAGCCAAATCAGGATTCTCCAAAATCTCTACATTTCAAGAGGCCAGCCAGAGCCTACCTAAATGACATTCTCTGACTCTCTTTGTCTGGTGGACAACTACTTAGTCTTACCAGATCAACCTAGTTTTTCTTCCTACCACATTAAGCTATGAGCAAAAGTGAGGCAGAATGAAAGTTTCTATCTCTTAGATGACATGTGTACAGTGGCCTCTGGGTTCCTGATTCCATTCCTGATTGGAGAGAGGGAATTGGGTCAACACATATTCCAAAGATAACCTACAGTTAAAAACAAAAAAAAACAAACAAAACCCCCAAAAGATGGCAAGCTGTGTTTGCTATTGATTAGAAATTGTAGCTCCACAGAGTGCATGACATATGTCAGTTCTTGAATTAGAACACTGCAGACGAGAAGGATAGGAATCAACAACCATACCAGAATCTAGAGCTGAGAAGATCAAGTATCGACTTCAGTAAACAGCCATTCCATAGACTTGGAAACAGCAAGGAGAACAAACATGTAACATGGCTATCAGTTCTGTCACTTTGTTTGTTTTGCTTAATCTAACAACTGGTTTTAGAATTTTTGCATAAGTAGTATTATCAGTGTCAACACAAAAGGTAAATGGAAAAAATGTACATAGAGAGGCAAAAATAAAGGGCTCAGGAATGGAGAGGGTCATAGCCCCATCCTCACAGACAAGTCCCAAGTTCTCATGTGACCAATATTTGTCAAGTTTCTGTATGGCTCATCTGAGGGTACAGAGGACAGGAAGATATTAAGGTAAATTAGATATTACACTTGAGGCACAGGTCCATCTTTCAGAGGTACTCCAATGTAAAAGAAGCAGGTTTCCTGATCAGAAATGGGGGGGTACGGACAAGAGACCTCTCAGCAAGGCGATAGGCTCAGTAACTGCTGAAGAAATCAGTGCATAAACTTTTCAAGTTATCCCAGAGCCCAATTAAAGCAATCTGATAGAGGATTCAAACAATCCATTGCCCATTAACAAGCAAACTGTCATTTTCAATGTATTGCTAACCAAATGTAGAACAATGAAGCCATTTCCTCTTTATGTGGTTCATTCCTCTACAAAAGCACCTATCACAATATTATCAAAATGTGTGCTCCATATTTTAAGCAACTGACAAGTTCAAATTTGTATGAAGACCAAAAACAGCAACTACTCCCATGACAAAAATGAAAAACTCTAGTGATGATAAGCTGCTTTACCTTGTGTTGACAATGATAATACTACCTATGCAAAAATTCTAAAACCAGTTGTTAGATTAAGCAAATATAGCACAGGGAAACTCTCCACAGGGAAGGAAGGAGCAAAGAAGGGAAAGAGGGAAGGAGGTAGGGAGGGAGGGAGGGAGGAAAAGAGAGTGAGAAAATGGAGAAGGAAGAAGGAGAGAAAGATAGAAACAGAGAAAGGGGGAGAGGAAACAACTCAGAGGATCAGAGAAGGAAGACAGGGAGGGAGGGAAATGTGCCTAGTCCTCGTAATTAACATGCACAAAAACTATGTATACACACACACACTGTTGTTTACTAAATATCTGCTGCTAAAAGCAGTAGCTATGAAGAAAATGGAAAAGCATGTGCCCTGCACCCTGTTCTACTTATTATAGCCCCATTATTCCATACAACCTTCCTCTGGACTACAAAAAAAATCTTAAGAATTTTTATTTTCTGTCTTCCATTGACTCAGATTTCTGTTGAACAAGTTTATCTTAAGCTGCGCAAGTCTCTACACAGATCACATACTTAAATTCCCAAGACATTTCATAGTGCCATGATTAACAAGAACAGATGGCGACATCATCTAAGGCAGAGAAGGTGGGGTACGGAGATGAGCATGAAATGTAGATCAAAGAAACAACATTTGTTTTCATGTCTGAAAGTCATAAATGATATCTATTGATTATGAAATTATTGTGAGGGTACTTGCAGTTATTAAGTTCACAAGAATGTGAATTTTAGTTGAAAATTCACTGAAGTCTTTTTACAAGTGAAAACAATTTATAAACTTCTAGGTTTATCTTCACCAAATTAATAAGCTAATATTGGTACTTCCCATTTTTTTCACTAAAGACACAAAGGTCTGATACTTTTTATATATTCTGGCTGTGCACTGAGAACTTGGAAGAATATGTTGTATCCCACCACAGTAATAGGATAGTATAATGGACCAAGCTCGATAAGCCTTGATAAAGGGGCTTCTTCCTTTTTACTAAGCACATCATACACATTCAAATAGCACAATGTTGGCCAGCACTAAAGTTTCTAGAGTGTAGAGATCATGTCATCATTCCTGTACCTATGACATTAATAGAGACAATGATCCAAATCTATAGGATAATTAGGGGCAAAGGCCTAAGACAGCAAAAGAGTTAGGAATATTAGTTCAGATATGCCCAAGAAGGGAGAGCTATGGTAAGTCTAGTATTTCTCCAAATAGCTATGCATATTGGGAAATAACTCAGTACTACAATTCAGATAAGTCTACTAAACAATCATTAGTTTTACAAACTAGACTCGAGTATGATCTGAAACACACAATGAGTTGGTTAAAAATTTATCTATAACAAGCATTTCCTTAATCCAACTCTAATAGTGCCTTTGAACTGGTATTCTCTGGACTTCTAAAACTGGTAAATAAGAGCTATCATTTTTCCCAGGGTCCCAACCCCTTCTCTTGTTTTGTTTTATTTGTTTGTTTCATGCTGAAGACTGAACCCAGGACTTCAGGCTCATTTAATCACTTTCTACTACTTTAGTATATTCTCAGCCTCTTCTAACCTCTACTTATTATCTATTTTATTTACTGAGCTTCACATAAAACTTTTACAAAAAGGAACTCACACTCTGAAAACCACTGACTTGGAGCTACAACAAAAAAAGCACAGATTTAATTCAAAACCCAGCCTGACTGGAGGTAGCTCTGTCATATCTGTGGAATCCCCTCTCCTGGGCAGTCTCAATTTGTACTGTGCATAGTAAATACACCGGGTGGTGGTGGCGCACGCCTTTAATCCCAGCACTTGGGAGGCAGAGACAGGTGGATTTCTGAGATCGAGGCCAGGCTGGTCTACAGAGTGAGTTCCAGGACAGCCAGGGTTACACAGAGAAACCCTGTCTGGAAAAAACAAACAAACAAACAAACAAACAAACAGAAAAAAGAAAAAAGGAAATACACCTCTAAGGTAATCATGGATTTCTTAATTTAGTCACATGATCTGACCAATAAAATGAGATCACAAGATAATAGAGATTTTTCTCAAATCAAGCAACAGAGCCATGACTTCTACATCTCATCCAGATTTAAATAATCAAATGTTATCATTATAGTCTTTTAATTGCTTAATATAGCACTATATGATATCAAAAGGGAATTTTTTACTTCTGTCACTATCCCATTAAGGCTTTCAGAGCAATATGTAAGGCATAAATATAAACACTAAAATAAACACTCTCCCTCAGTGATTACTGACCATCAACATCCACCAAAACCATTCACTGATGGAACTTCTAACAGAAGTATTGGAGAAAGAAGCCAAAGTGTACTTTTACCATCCCTGACTTCCCACATTAAAGATTCTCGTGTGGAGGATGGAGGAAGGGTCACAAGGAGGATAAACTTAAAGACTCAGGAAGCTCTATAAGTGCCACCACCTACACACCCCCACCCTAGGGTTATACAAACAGTATAACAAACAGCCAGAGAGGAGGTTCCTGCTGGCTCTCAAGGAATGGAGCTTTCCTGAGTCATCACCCACTCTGTGGTGGGGCTTTCAGTGATATGGATGCCTTAGAGTCATCAAAGCTTCTATAAGTAATCCCTCACCTATGCTCCCTGTGTCTTTAGTAGCACTAAAGAACTTAGTGGTTCACAGAGCTACTCTTGGGTGGAGCTGTTTCTCTGGTGTGCCCCTGGAGTCCTATCTGGGGTAAATAAAATGTTCTCTTCTCCCTAGGAAAAGTCACGCAACTCTGGGAGTGAATACTGTTTGCTTGCCATGGCACCCTTTGAGCAGCCAGATGTAGCTCATGAAAGAGCAAGGGCCATCCTTAGCCTGTCAAAACTGAAGTACCAGCTCCAGTCACAGACACAAATGTGGCCTTGCTCCCCCTGGGACTAAGATGATCCCACAGAGACCATCAGGGACAAAGTAAGCACAGTACCCCGTGATGGGTCAGTGGATGACTCATACACAAGAACTAGATTAGAATGTCAAATGGGGTGGTGTTTCTCCTCCATATTGTGGTACCCAACACTGGTTATTTATGGTTTTTATATTTTCTTTATTCTATATTTCTACATTATATTTGCTTTGTATGTATGTGTTGGGGATGTAAACAAGTCAGAGGAAATGCCATCCTTCAGGTTGGCAGAAGGGGCCTTTCCTGCTGAGCCATCTGAGACAACTGAGACAAGTGAGATCTTTTCATGCTGCTCTGGACCTGGGATAATATTTCTTTTTTTTTTTTTTAAATACTCTTAGCCATCCAAGAAACTGGTACTTGCTTAGAATAGATAGCAGGTTTTCAGGGATCCTGTCTACCTTCTGTAAAATGGTTCATTTATATAATGCTAACCTTCGGGTGTCTTAAAAGCAACTGGAAGAACATTAAAAAGTGTAGTTAAGGAGTTTAAATGAAAGCACCTTGTGAGTGGTAAATGGCACTCTCGAGAACCATAAAGTTGTTGGTTGAAAAATCAGTATTAGGAGTTGGGCTTCCTTTTTGTCAGTTATTAGTCAGGGAGGCCCTGAGCCCCACAAGCCATAAAAGCTACTGCCACTGCTCTTGGTTGCATGCCAAAACTAGAACTTATGCTGATGGCACCATTGCCTTTGCCTCAGACATGAAGGAATCTGGCTAGGACTGCAATGGAAGTCCTTTCCCCATTGGCTTACTTCTGTGGTACAGGAAGGTACTATGTAGGTTGCCTGGGGCTAACTACCACTCACGGTGTTGCTGAGTTATGGAGCCTGTGACCTATATGAGCAATACGCTAGTAAGATGTGCTGACTGGTGTAAGACTGCATTCTACAACTGTCATGGGTACAACCGACTGCCTTCTGATTGGAATTAAGGCCCTCTGCACGAGAGGGAAAATGTATCTGCTACTATAACCTATGGCAAAAACATGAAGTTAAAAGACCCCAATGAGAGGGGGAAAAAAAATCCAACTTGTTTTGTTAAATAGATATGATATGTCTATCAAATTGTCTTTATAAGATTTGTATTTACAACCACAAATCACTGCTGTTGTCAGCCTAGGTAATTCATGAAGAGAAACTTATTTCTTGCAATGGGCAGCATTTAGTACAGATTCACAGCCAGTCAAGCTCCTGAGATTAGATAACTGTTGCTATAGCACAATAGCCTAACCTTCAGTGGTAGATAGAAGAAAATAATCAGATATATCAATTATCCCTTCCATAGAGAACATGGCGCTATTAACAGAAAGCAGAAACATTGAGACAGAGGAAAAAGTAGAGCACTGTTTTGATTTCCTTCAAACTTAAGTATTTCCAACCCAGAGAGAGGAGGGATGGTTAAGAAGCAGAAAACAAATGACTGGCAAAAGACCCAGGAAACTCCTGAAACTTAGAAGCCGCACAGAGCCCTGGGGATATACAAACAGTAACAACTGTTCCCCAGCAGGCAGAACTGCCTGAAAGGACAGTCAGAGAACACCAGAGACTCAGCTTCCCTAAGTGCTGGGGTGGGGCTTTTCACAACTCCCCACGTTCTCCTACTCCTCTAAGTAATCTCTCACCTTGTCACTATAAGTAATTCCAATAAACACTCTAACTCTGGGTAGGAGTCTTCCTTTAGTCTGTCATTAGTGCTCTACTAATATTTATATTTATACCCCTGGAAAAGTTATACATACCACACCTGTACCATCTGCCCCAAGGGCAGACCTACCTAACCAGCAGATGGTAGGGAAGTGCTAAGCTGTAGGGAACCTCGTCCTTCCCACTAAGCATCTAAGTTCTAGTTCAAGAACACTGCGGTCAACATCCAAATATCAAAGATCAAGTGTCCAGTCCTGAATTAAAAATAGTTAAATTAATAAAACAGAAAAAGCAAAGGAACAGAGTTGAGAATAGGAAAAAAATGAGACATATCAAGCAAATCAGCAACAAAAAGAAAATCTTTGAAGCCCTAACATACACTATCACACCATTGGCAGTCTGGCCCAAGCATCCAACCTAAAGTAATGGCCTATTTTCCTGATTAGCACAGAAAGCTCCCCAAGCAGAGGGCTGAGACGCCATCATAATCCCCATACTGTCTGCAGTACTTACTGTGATATGACCTAGCTGGATGACTCATGTCTGTCTTCCTTCTCATAGTAGCAACTGGTGCTGGTCACCATATGCAAGTGTCAGTCGGAGTTACTGTATGACACCTAATTTGCTCTTTCTCATCTCCTCCCAAATCCCAGCATATGCCTTGTCTTCTGATTCTGATTACCTACATCCTGATGGTGTAGGTGTTTATCCCAGACATCAATTTCTCTAACCTTACTTAAGAAACCTAATCCTAATAGACCAAACCTTGAGATTTACTTACTACAACCAACTCTTGTGGACAGCTATGCTGAGAAACTGGCTTTCTTAAAGAACAGTGACTTCATGTTTGTTTCGATCTATGACTACCCTGCCATTGAGAAAAATAGTCCATTAACATCAAAATCTACTGCAGTGCTATTCACAACATCCATAGACAAAAATAACTTGTGCATCTAATTTCTAAGTAGTAGATAAAAAGAATGCTGTGTATTCATTCACACTGTGGAATACTACCCTTCCATACAACAGAATGGAGTCCTGGTCAGGAAGGTTCCATGATAGCTGCAAGGCAGCCAGCTGTGTAGGCAAACTGCAGCTTCATTTGTGAAGTCAGGAAAACATTTCTCTCCGAACCTGAGAACACAGTAGTGCATATTGGAATGGTGGGAAAAGAGGGCTATGGGTAAATGTTAATAAATAGTTATTACTACAGTTAGAATTTCTCATGTGCTATTTCATTACATAAGAATTAATATTCGACTAGAGTGTGCTATGTATTTCAAGAAACAAATCTGTATCCACCATAAAAAAAGATAAATTTGGGGTAATTTATATTTTTAATTTAAGCACTGCTCTATGTGTGTGAGAGAGAGAGACAGGGAATATCTCATTATGACTGTTTTGTTTCAATGAATCTGTTCTAGAATTTTTTAATTTAAAACATATAATTGAACATCAAATAAATATCATTTGTAGAAAATAATGATCAAAGTCAAGAATGACTTCCAGTTGAAGAGTTGACAGCTGCCCTCTTTTTACAACACTTTAGGAGACCTCACTGCCAACAAAGCCTTCTTCCTACACAGCTATGGCCCAATCATCCTGGCATGAGTTGACAGGCAAATTGTTTACTCACATTCACTAGCAAGCAATAGGTCTTTGCCCACTGAGTATAATTAAAACTTAGAGATTAAAAATGTCCACATTTGTCTGTGAATATACTGGGAACTGTCTAAGGACACATTTTATATGTTCCTTGTTAAATCTGATTATATCTTAGTCAATTTTCAAATTCGGTCTTTGAGATACTTACTTCAGGTAAGACACCTTTCAACCTTCTCTTGTACATAGCTAATCAATCTGGGCAAAAGCTTTCTCAAAAGTAAAGATGAGTAATCAAAACATGAAAAGAAATTCACAGTCCACTTTTTCACAGCTATTTAAAGTACATTTTGAAGATAATTTGTAGGGTAGACTTAATACCCAATACAAAAATCCTTCTCCACAGTACCAAAATCCATGTTCAAATACTAGCTAGCACTGGGCTATTTCAGGAAATGTTTGTCAATTAACAACAACGAAAAGTTATTCACTGTGTGGCTGTCTCTCTTCAACTACAACATACTAAGTCTAACTCGTCCTCACCCACTGATCCCTTCTATATAGTCATACTTGTCAGGGTGCTCTATGTGCCTACATGATGACTTGTGTCAAAAGACTATGTCTCTCTAAAGGAATACATGTTTAAAATTCCAAAGTAGGTGACATCTATAATTCACCAACCAGTATCAAGGCATAATGATCCAAAATGACTTATTCTTCCAGTATTAATGAAGTCATGGAATCCAATGACATTCCCTGATCTGTCAAGTTATGCCTTAGTGTTATCTTCTCATGACCCAATCTACTTACTATATGTGTGCTCAACTACTTAAAGGAGTACACAAACAGTTCAGCTAGAAAGTGTACATTTGACAGCTACACATATAAGTTCCATAACTGTCTCTGAGCACACAAGCTTTGGAATTCATATTAGCACTGCAAATGTTGCCCTCAAAAGAGTCACTGGTGTTATAATAGTATCTATTTCTTATAAGTGTTAGACAACAATACAACACTTTCACTCTCAAAACTTGATTAACCATTATACAACCCCAAATATGATCAAATTAGTCACCAAGAAATGTCACAATGAAGTGCTTTCTTTTTCTTTAAAGTCTTTTACTCATTTTAAAGTTTATCCACAGCCAGGCAGTGGTGGTGCATGCCTTTAATCCCAGCACTTGGGAGGCAGAGGCAGGCGGATTTCTGAGTTCGAGGCCAGCCTGGTCTACAGAGTGAGTTCCAGGACAGCCAAGGCTACAAAGAGAAATCCTGTCTTGAAAAAACAAAAACAAAAAACAAAAAAAAGTTTATCCTCATAACTAAATAATATCTGGTGCTAAACATCACAGATGAAGTATACACAACATAAGAAAAAATCAGTAATAGTCTTTAGCTGTCCATGAAGCTTTCCCTTCACTCCTGCAACTGAAGTTGGATGCCACACCAAGAGACAAGCGCATAAGGACAGCAGAATACCAAAGAAGCATCTAAATCTAATCACTTCCTCCCCTTACAGTGCAGGAGCACAAGATAACAATAAAGAAACCACTTTGAGTTCTAAGAGGCACACTTTGGTTTAATGGATATTCTAGAGCTGAGGTCCTAGTGTGCATTTTTAGAGATCTGTGAGCCACATGTAAAATTTTATGAATGTATACACTTCTTCCTACCAAAAGCACCTTTCTTTCCACATTGTGAAAATATGGTCGAAACCAAGAAACTGAAGAGAAACATAAAATTTTTCCTCAACACTAATTTAGCATTATCCTGACATGACCCAGCAGTGAAGAAACACTGAACACTGGAGACAAACACCTTCAAGATGCTGCTGCAACAGGCCTCAGACAGAATTAACACAGTGGGAGACAGACCCACTCCTCAGTGTCATCCCTGCAAGCCATTTTGACAGACTCAAAATAGAGAGTAACAAGATTAAATTAGACTATCTGCAAAGCAGCTCTCAACTGTTATAAACTGAGATGTCATTTGTTCTCATGGGTATTTTGAGTGTAGTTAGACTTTGGCCATATCTTGTTTTTTCTTTTAAGATTGCCCCTAAATTGCTGGTGTGCCATGAGTATCTTAAACAGAACATAATGCTTTTTAAACATTTATACAAACAAAGTACAGTTATGCAAATCCATTAAGAGCAAGATGAACACTGTCAGTTCATCACAGGTACAGAGGCTTGCTGGGTATGATTTAGACCAAATCTCCACTTCTGGCTTTTTTTAAGGGAAGAAGGTAAATGAACAAATTAAATGGCACAACACAATTAGGACAGAGGTGACAGTATTATCACAAGGTACACATTTAGATACAACTTTTAAACCAGGGAACAGGGCAGTACTGAGTAGAGATGGAATAAACCAACAGAAGCCGAGCCGGTCAGGACCGAGTAAGGTTGAGGTTAGTGGCAACAGCATGTGCGTGGTTTCCAGGAAACCTTCAGTAAGACTGCTGTTAGCCCTAGCCCCGCACCTTGCCCAGCCCAGTGTGCTGCTTCTTCCTCCAGCTCCCGCCTGGCTCAGAGCAGCACTGCCCTGCTCCCAGGGGTGCAGTGGCCCAGCCTGAACTCACCTTGGCAGTGAAGGGGCCAGAAGTTTAAAACCTGTTAATGTATCGTGGCAAAAATGTAATGAACACACATACTTCACACACTCACATTCCAGAGCAAGAAAACATACAACCAGTAAGACAACCTTTACACAAAACACCCTCAGGGAAAGCAGACAGAATTTTTAACACCCATTATTACCACAAAGGTAAGAACAGAAAAGTGGTGTTGCTGTACCACAAAATTTCAGCTAATGGATTAAAGTACCAAAAGTAATCATGGCATCACCTACTTTAACTGCCATTATCTGCCCACTTGGTTTGTGGACCATTTTGTTGACAGAACCATAAGCTCCTCGTCCAATTTCTCCAAGGTCTCTCAAGTCCTCTGCAGTGAAATCCCAGTGTTGCTCAGGGGAGATCTTCAGTTTTCCTGATGACTCAATGCTGTGTGTTCTCAGTCTCTCTCTGTTAAAATATTGGGAAGCAATTTTTCCACATTTTAAATAGGTTTTAACTTTTTTCTTTAGCTAGCACTGAGTACGCTGTGGGAACACTCATCCGCTCATTAGGACACAAGCAGCCTGGCCTTGTTCTGGAGCTGTTTGTGCCATCTTGCTTTTTACACATTGAAATTTAATAGATTGCATTTAGGTATCTAGAAGGCACACCTTCACAGACATTCATACAACCCAATCTCCTTTTGCTGATGAAACTAGTAGTTTTGATTACTCAGTAGTAGACCCCTTTCAAGCCTACAAAACTCTATTACCTCAAGAGCCCAGAACTGAGAATTCATCTCTACAAATGCTTACCCTATCACACCCTCTAGCTGGTAAAGCTGTTTCCAAAATTTGCTGTACCTGAGGATAGCCTGACCTACTGTTTAAACTCCAAAGCCCAGGAGTAGCCTATAGAAATTAAAGCAGAGCATATGGGGTAAGTTGGAAAGCAACATTTCTAGTATTCCCAGCAGTTTTAGCAACACATGGGAGTGAGTACTTTAATACACTATCCTGTTACTGTTTATACTGTACTAAAGTGGGGGACAGTTAAGCAAAAGCCAGCTAACTAAGAGGAACCTGCACTGTCTTATTCAAATCTTTCAGCCTCTGTTCAACAGCAGGAGTAATGAATGTGCTTAAAAGGGAGTTGGTTACTCAAAGAATATGCAGAGGTCACTTGGCATTAAATATCACACCCAAATCCCAATACAGATACCATATTTTTCTTTCTCCTCTCCCTCTCCATATATGTGAGAACAAACTATGTCAAACTAGAAAGTGCAACACACATGAAGAGAACAGTTAGTATCAACTAGTTTTCAATTTTATATTAAGTTCCAAGTCCAGCCTTGAGATAAGAGCAAGGATGGTTTACGGCTCACTTATCTATGTTGTTCTTGAAGAACTCTGCAATGTCTCCTGAAATTTGTAGAACTGTTTTCTGTGGCTAGTTCTAAGGGCCTCAAAACTTTAGAATGCTAAAATCTCTCTTCCCCCAAACCAATGTTGATAATAAGTAGGATTCAAGGGTACAGTTAAAAGCTTAATATATTTTATCTAAATGACTTAGGGAAGCTGTGCTCCAAACAGGAGGTTCTCATACTGCAAGCTTGAGAGTTCTGTCAGTGACTTCCACCTACACAAGTGCTTTTCGCTTCCACCCCTGCCTTGGCACATCTAGCTTCTAGTGACAGAAGCCCAGCAACCAGGCCCAAGTGACCACTTTAGTCCTGATGAAGCCAACATTGATCTCTGAAGATGGAAAAGATATTCAGGTGATAACAAAGAGATTTTTCTCAGTAATCTTTTTCCTGAAATAGACAGAGTAAGCCAGGAAATACTCTAACATAAAGAAATTCCATTTATAATCACTAGGTGATACCATCTCCATGGCTCATTTTAATCACCTATGAAATACAGCACTGGCCTAACAGTGAAGGTATCTAGAAAAAGTTAATTGAAATTACTTGTAAACTGGAAGCACTATTTTAAATATTTGCTAATGTGAGGGCCATAGGAGTCACCAACATGGTTCCCACCACCTTTCCCTCAGGTTTCTCTTTTTGGAGAGACAAATCTGTGAACTGCTTTGACAAAACACAATATGGTAACAATCAATGGAATACCACTTCATGACTGCATTATGTCACATGCATATGCTACCATCCTTGAGAATGGAAATGAATGCAGCACACCTGCCATGGCATGCTTTTTGAGGTCAGAGCACACAACCTGTGAGAGTCTGTTTTCTTCTTCCTATGTATGATCTAGGAATTGAACCCAGATGGTTGTATGTGGCAGCAAGTCTCGTAACCCATTGAGCCTTAATGCCAGCCTTCTTGCCAAGCTTTTCAATAGCTGTATCTTCTGTTGTTTGTAGGTTTTCTTTTCTAGGCTCCTGTCTTAGTACTATTCCATTGCTGTGATGAAACTCCTTGACCAAAGCAACTTATAAAATAAGGTGTTTAATTGGGGGGTTTGCTTACAGTTTCAGAAGGTTAGTCATCGTGGTGGGGAGCATGGAGGCAGGCAGGCAGACATGGTACTAGAGATGTAGCTAAGAGCTACTTACATCTTGAGACAGACTGGGTCTGGTTTGAGCTTTTGAAACCTCACTCCCAGTGACACAACTTCTTCAATAAGGCTATACTTATTCCAACAAGGCCATATCTTCTAATCGTTTTTTAAAAGTCCCACCAACTGGGAATCAAACATGCAAATGCATGAACTATGGAGACTGTTTTCATTCAGACTACCCTAACCCCTAAAGTAGTTTAGACCAGAAATTGACTGCCAGCTAGAGTTATGGTTGGGTTCAGGCAGGCTTCCTACATAGTGCTATCCTTTGGAAGCCATTAAGGCTGGACTGTTGAAGTGGAAGCTGAGAAAGTGGTTCAGTTTTCCCGGAAAGATTTGAGGCCCAGTATGAGTGACATGCTGTGGTGATGTTGTAACCATGACATGTTCTCTGTGATTTTGTATTATGTTCATAAAGTTGAATAACTGATGCCTTACTCAATTTTGGGCATTTTCATTAGTTCATAAGATATTTTGTATCTCTTAGTTATTTAACTGTTAACTTTCAAAAAGAAAAAAGGTGTTAATCTCAAAGCTATGCAGCTGACTAAAGTAACCTAAACTCTTAGCAGAGAGAGTCCATAATGGTAAAATTCACCCTTAACATTAGAGAGCATTGTGTTTGTTGCTATTCCATGCCTTTATATAAAGCTTTCATGTAAGAGTGCTGCATTCATTTCCATTCTCAAGGATGGTAGCATATGCATGTGACATAATGCAGTCATGAAGTGGTATTCCATTGATTGTTACCATATTGTGTTTTGTCAAAGCAGTTCACAGATTTGTCTCTCCAAAAAGAGAAACCTGAGGGAAAGGTGGTGGGAACCATGTTGGTGACTCCTATGGCCCTCACATTAGCAAATATTTAAAATATTGCTTCCAGTTTACAAGTGATTTCAATTAACTTTTTCTAGATACCTTCACTGTTAGTGCTGTATTTCCTAGGTGATAATGTCTAATCTATATATTAGCCAGAGTATTGGCTGATGTAAGCACCACATTGTCCACCACCCTTTCTCCTCTCCATCCTTCCTACATGAAGCAGCAATGCTGTATGTCCTGACTGCTTATGAACTAAATTGTGTTCCATCTCAAAATTCATATACCAAAGATCTCTGGTGTGACTGTATTGAAAATAGGGCCTTAGAGATAATTGAGGTTAAAGAAGGTTAGTAAAGATGGGATCTACTCCAACAAGACTAGTGTTCTTGTAAGAGAAGACATTAGAGAGCTTGCTGCATTACCACATACATGAAGAAATGAGGTCCTATGAGCAGCAATGAGGTGTTGGTATCAGGAAGTCACAGAAAAAGGCCTCAGAATAGAACCTATGTTCCTAGTAACTAGATCTTGGACTCTCTAGCCTCCATAACTGTGAGAAATTAGTTTCTGTTGTTTGAGCCACACTGTCAATGGTTTGGTTTTAGTTTTCAAAAAGGGGCCGATCTAAGATACCAACAATCTCCTTGCAGTTAGTTAGAAGTGGCAAATAGTAATAACAGCGCTTAAAAAGAGTTAATGCAACTCTTCCCCTCCTCGTTGCTCCAGGCTCCTCCAATGCCCTTGAGAAAGGAAACAGTGTCCTGAGAATGAGGGTTACCACAAAAGCACTCTAGACTTCACCTGTGACAACACTACATGAGCCCTAGCCTATCTCTGGATGAATCTATAAAAAGGAGGAAAGAAATTATAAGGCTTCTGCCACTGTCTATGTACTTGATGTTTATATGCACTCAAATTTACCCTGAACTAGTAAAGTCCCTAATGTTATTTTATTTCCCAGTGATTCTCAGGGGAGGCAGAGTCCCATAGCCCCAGCATCTGGCATGAAACGAGGCAAAGTCAGCAGGAACGTTCACTGAGCATAAAGTGGCTGGCAGACAATAACCTAAACATCTTCAAACCCACAGCAATTCTAGTCAAAAGCTCTGCCTTAAAAGTATCTCTGATTTCTTAAAGATATAAATCTTAAATCTAATGAATAATTCTTGGTTCCTATAGAGAACACATACACATTCACATAGTGAAAAACTGACACACTACGTGTGCATACAAAAGAAATGTATGTTTATAAAAGTAACCCTATAGAACATGTAAGATTTTAAGTAGGACATTTGATATAGGGCTTGAATCTACTTAATATAGGCCTTATTATTAAAGTAGCATCAATGCATAGAGATTAAAATCTGAAATCTTAGACTTACCTTGTCACATGAAAATCTGCAAACTGGCAAATTTGTACATGACGTCTCTTCTGCTTATTTAGCTTTTGGGCAGATATAACCAAATTTTCCATTCACTAACACTGCATCTATGTTAGCTGTCATCTTTTCACTGACCCACACAAATCTATAATTTCCTAAAACCTAGACATTTTAAAAACAAATAACTGTCTGTGACATTATGTTCCAGAACATTAATCAGACCAAATCCTGAGGAAGGCTGTATTTCTATTCTACATGTTTGGCAAAGCCACTTGGGGCTTTCTATATGGATGGGTAAATTCTATGTTGTTTCCTGTGTAGGTAGGTAGACTTCACATTGCTTGTTTTGTTTTAAACAGTGACACAACCAAGGAAGTGACAAATGGCTCCAGCAGTACTCAAACCTTCATACCTGCCCTCTGTTAATACAGTGGTGTCCACTTGGCAAACTCAGCGCAGACAGGTTCCTGAGCCACTCCTGTCTAACCAGGTACCCTAAGCCGACACCCTTTGAGAAGGCTCCAAGGGTAGAGAAAAGGAAAACCTCACTCACAATTCAGAAAGAAAACACACTCTCTATTTGTATTTGTCTATACTGTATGTAAAAATTACAAAAACGAGTTTACAAATTCCACTAAAACATTCTAACTCAGCAGTCATTTTGGTCAGGGATGAACAGCATGGTTGCATAGACTTGGCAGGACCAGCAACATCTACCAGCCAAGAGCCAACTTTTCTTTGCATTCTAACTTAAAATGATATTAAGTAACATTTTCCCTGTCTCTTTTGAGTCAGGTTCTGTATAGACTGAGTCTGCCTCAAATTTTTGCCTATACCTCACAGGTGCTGGGGTTTCAGTCGCACACTACCAGTACTGTCTCTCTAGTTGTACTTTATTGTGTCACTGTTGGACTTCAACAATCTGTGCCTGTTGAGGAATAAGAAGCATTTCTTGTTCTCTTGCCTGAAAGAGCACACTGAGACCTGCTAGTTCAAGTAGTCTACTTTGTCACTGCTCCTTCGCCCAACAAATTCTTCATGTAGAGTAGTAGTTCTCAACCTGTAGGTTGCAACTCCTTTGGGAGTCAAACGACTCTTTCACGGGGGTAGCCTAGAACCATCGGAAACCAGATACTTACATTATGACTCATAACAGTAGCAAAATTAGAGTTATGAAGTAGCAATGATAATTTCATGGTTGGGGGTCACTACAACACAAGGAACTATATTAAAGGGTTGCAGCATTAGGAAGCTTGAGAATCACTCTCTAGAACCATAAATTCTATCCACGAAAAATGTTTCACAGGCTTGTTTACTTTCTCAATGAATTCAAGAATGTAAAAAAATTCAGTTATTTATGTTTGTTTTGAAATCAGTTATTTCCATCCAGTTCTTGGCAACTACTGTGTTTGAGTGTGCATGCTGCATGTAACACGGTCTCTCACTACTACTTTGTTTCCAGATTCCTAGGAATCACTCTTCCTCATGTGACATTCTGTTCAGTAATACTGCTGCTCATTCATCCAAACCTAGTCTCACATTTTAGCTTCTCAGCCCCTTCTTACAAGCTACATTTCATTTAAATTTCTTTTTGATTTATATTACTTTTTATATTATGAGTTCTTTGGCTGCATGTATATATGTGCACCACATTCATGTCTGGTGCCTACAGAAGTCAGAAGAAGGTGTCAGTTCCCTAAATCTTCAGTTACGTGGGTTCTAGGAACTGAACCCAGGTCTTTTGCAAGAGCAACAAGTGCTGTTAACCACTGAGCCATGTTTCCAACCCCTACAAATTAATTTCTTTTCTTTATGAAGAGAATTAGTTCTGGCTAGGGATGGGTGAAAGAAACTATTTGAATCCTGAGAAATAATCTTCCTAAAACCAGCCAAGATGTTTTCTAGTGTTATAAATCCTGTTTCCTTGTCTGTGTCTATGTAGCACCAAGTTTCCCATTCTAGAGTATGCAGAGAAGAATGACATCACAGCAGAAAAGACAGACACAAGATACAATCTTAAGACACTAAGCATCAGGCATAGATGGTAGTGGGCCCTGAGAGAAAAAAAATGCAACTGTCCCTAGCTCCTGCCTGGAGGGCTCAAACTACTGTGGGGGGGGGGGGGGGGGGGGGGAGGGAGGAGGATCCAGAAAGGTTTGCCACATCTTTGTATTGAGGACTTGGATCTAGGAGTGTGGAGAGATCATGGCAACTGGAATTAACAAGGCAGGGTCCACATAAAAAGCATCCCACAGACATGCAAACCTCCCTCTATTTTTGTATCATTGCATGTGAGAAATGCTACAAGCTGGTGAGGCAGACACCCAAAGCCTAATGTAGTACTGCTAACATCCACAGCTCCAGTTCAAATTCTCCCACCTAGTCTCCTTGCTCTTTATTAACCTTTGAGCTGACAGCAGAAGACTCTAAAGCCTAAATCTTGGTCTTACTGCTACTGCAATCTTCTACTTCCTTCCCATATAAGGTGTGCTCCCCACCCATCTCTCATCCCTTAAAGAGGAGAACTGTTGTTTGTTTGTTTGTTGATTGATTGACTGATTGATTGATTGATTGATTGGGGAGGAAAGGATAAAAGGGGACCTGAAGCAGGGCTAATAAGGCCACCTTTCCACAGGCAGTCTCTGCCTGAGGAGAAAACTTGAGTAGAATTTTATTTTGGTAGTCTCATAACTAGCACAACTGCCAATGGAAGCCAGCATGAGAATCAGGTGTATTGGTACACACCAGGAAGTCAGCACCCTGGGGGCTGAGGCAGAAGGATCACAGATTCCAAGCCAGTATAGAAGATACTGTAAGACCTGTCAAAGGAAGAGTAAAGGGTTCAGCATAACTGTGATCTGTGATAAAGCAGCTTAATTTAATCCAAGCTATACAATAAGCCTGACATACTAGTGGTTCCAAAAAATACAACTGTTACTGCATTCAAGAAAATTTTTGTATTTCTAGAAAACTGCTTAGGCTTACACATACAATTCAACCATATGCACAAATGTTTTGGTAAAGTGAAAAAAAAATATATTCCCAGGGCCTGTTACATCTAAACTTGGCATCCAATATAAACATATTTATAGACTACAGAAATCAACTAGAAAAGAAACAAGATTTCATTTGGTCTTTTCTCTCTGGGAAACTCTCCCTGGAAATCCCGGACTGGGCTTCATGTTTCTTCACTGCATCTCTGAATGGATTCAGAATACACCAGTCCTTGGCAGATACATGATCTACAATCCCAACAACACTCTCAGAAAGTATGGAGCGCTTCTTTAGTACTTCCTTACTTTTAGTAAATATTAATTTGGATCTACTGCTAGTCATTTCTGCTTAATTCTTATGATCATCTCTACACCTCTATTTATCAGGGGTTTCATTCTTTAGTATTCAGATGACACTATGGGCATTAATTAGCCCATCAAATTAAAATGGGATTTTCTCTTTAAGACAGCATCTACACTGGAACCTCTTGTTTCCTGTTTGATTCTTCACCACACATACATCCCATTTCAAACATGGACCCAAAGGTGGTGACTGAGATTTCTAGGGACTTCAAGGACAAATATTAATATTATGACTATGGCTCACAAATGTGCCCATACAGGACGAATGAAACACTCCAGACCTGCCAGCCTCAGCTGGTTCTTTAGACACTTGGACAGTACAAACATCCCAGCAAAAAACAAGCCTTAGGCATTGCACTGATGTGTTCCTTCTAAGCAGCCTCTACTGTTTGCTTACTTGGTGCTTCTTCTGAATCAGTTTGTTTCCAGTGGCATAGCCATGAGTTTCATCCCTCATAACTCAGATTCTTGCTTTGGTTCCAATCATTTTCATTAAAACTCCAAATGTGTTTGTTACTGTTTGGAGTTTGAAAGCTGAGAGCTGAGGAGAGACATGAAGAGATGAGAAGAGGACGAGATGAAGATCCTGGTGCTGTCTTCCTAAGTCCCTGTGAATTCTGGTGCTCTCCCTCTCCAGCATTGCTCATCCCACTGCCTCAACACCACCTGGCCATGCTCTGTGGCTTATACAGCCCCATACTTGAAGACTGAGTCCAGTACCTTTCCCCAAAGTCAAAATCTCCTGCAGAATGTATTCTTCACAAGTTTCCAAAGGAAGCTGGCCAGCAACTAACTAACCTTAACACAGAATGTGGTTTAAGAAAACAAAGCCCAGTTTTTGAATAATCCCCTGTACTCCCTTAAAATATATTTCTATCCAGAACCACAGAATATAACCTTATCTTTACAATCTTATTTCAGATCTCAGAAAGGGATCACCTTGATTAATATAGGTCCAAAATAGCAGAATTGCTGGGCATGGTGACGCTGGGCAGGAAGGGGACCTACAAATTTGGGGCCAGCCTGGTCTACATAACAAGTTCTAGGCCAGCCTGTGACCTCCCTCAGCCTCAAGCGGGCAGAATCAGACCTTGTCATTGCCATAAGCAGCTAGCTCACCTAGGGTGGTGTCTACCCCCTTATGTGAGGTCTAATGTTCAGCCAAGTATGCAACTTCCCTATAGGAACCACGCCCTGCAGAGCTGCTTCATCTGCCTTCCGGACAGAAGAAGAAGATGCTTAGTAGGCCACAAGATCCTGGCTTACTGGGGGATGGGTTCCCTGCCTATATATTCTCAGACTCTGAAATACACATTGGACCTTGATCGGAACCTTTTGACTTGGTCTGGTTATTTCTCTCGCAGTCCGATTCCTCTATTTTCCCCAGGCCCCTGCCTCTCTTTCAGGAACCCGGTTTGCATAGCTGCTGGCGGCTACACCATCCTAAAGCCCTTTCTTAAAATTAAATATATATATATATGTACATATATATATATATTATATTATTCATACATATGGATGATTTTTTCAGACATTTCAAGCATGATGGCTTTCCTTAAAGGAAACACAGACAGAAAAACGAAAGGTGGTAAAGTGAAGATAAAGGAAAAGATTGTAACTAACGCCACTAAGACAAGGCCAGAAATGCTCAATATTACCAAGAGGAGCAGAGAGGGAGGGAGTCTTCTCTAGAGCCAGGAGAAGAAGCACAGCCCAGCCAACACCTTAATTCTCGGTTTCTGGCCTCTAGTACTGTGATGGAATAAACTGTTATTGCTTTAAGGTAATAAATCTGTCATAACAGTTAGTTACAATAGACGTAAGAATACATTATGACTATCACACTTTTCTGTACAGCATCAGATAGTAATTACTTCAGGCTTCACAGTAAGGTCTTTGCAAACAATCTCCATTGTAAACATGCAGCCAGATCACTGGCTGTGTTCCAGTCAAACTTCATTTGCAAGAAGAACCTGCCATGGAGCTAGAGCGTACTGAGGACATGACATAAATGCTGTCTGGTTATCACTGAAGCATCTAATCCACTGTATTTTTCTAGATCCCTTTTCTCTTTTAAATTTTTAATTTTATACCATAAGAAACCCTGATTATCTACTCAAATCCTACAGACTTATTTCCAGAATTTAATCTCAAAATGCACTTGGGTTTTTTTCTTAAATATCCTGACCCCAGATCAATAGGATTAAGGATCTAACAATCTTCTCCAGGCTTCCTTATCATTTAGGCAGGTGCTTAGAGCAGCAAACCTCCTTATTAGCACAATGGCACCTCTCTTAGCTACTGCCTTTCAGCAGGTGGATGGATGTCATGCTCAAAATAAACATCTGATTTCTCAAACATGCTGATGCCTACCACCTTTCCTTTAAAAAGCAAGAATCATCTTGTGCCTAGGCCCACCTTCCTCAGAATCGTTCACTGTGGACTGAGGTGGGTGTGCTTTCCTCCCTTCCTTGCCAGCCCTCTAAGAGATGCACTTACCTAATTCTCTCCCAGTGGCACCAGGCAGATCCTCCTTTCCAAACCACATTTTCCTTTTTGTCTTTAAGCAAGCTCCAGGTTACCAAGCCAGGATGTATGAAATGCCTCAAAGCTGTTTAACTCTCTCAATGCGTGCATACACACACACACACACACACACACACACACACACACACACACCTGCCAATCTTCCTTAGACAAGAAAATAAACATGCACATATCCCAATAACACAGCAAGTGCTCCTCTCTGCATACGCCACCGTTAAGATCTCTAGATGAATACTGCTCTATGCATCCTTCTGCAATGCAGCTCTGTTAATTCCGGAAATTTCCACAGTAAACTCAGCCTGTCGGTTACCATGGAAACTCCCTGCTTCCTGGCTCTCCTAACAAAATGAGAGTCTTTGCCTAGATCTAAAAAAGCAGCGAAAGAAAGAAAGGTCACCAAAAATTTGCCCAAACAATCTAATTAGAAGCACTCACGTTCTAATGTTCTTATTCAGAAAGTAGCAAGAAGCTGGGTGCAGTGTGGTACCTAGCATTCAAGAGGCTCAGTAGGAGGCTGGAAGCCTTCGTCCAGTCTGGGCTAAGGAGTCAGAGTCTGTCTCTTGGAAGGATCGGAAGGAGGATGGAGGGAAAAAGTAAAGAAATATGCAGTAGTTGGGCCAAAACTGATTTAAGATGGAAAGGTAAATGTTTCCTCACCAATGAAAAGAATGAAGTTAAAGAAGATGAGGCAAACGCTTATGTTTTTATATTGCTGCTACAGCCAGTGTATTTGCTAAGAGGTGACCTTCTACTATACTCAAAGCAATACCAATATAATCATTTCCCTGGGCTGTTTCATACAGAGGAAGGTGAAGAAACTGCCCTAAGCTATGAGGCTGTATGTTTCCACCCTAACCACCACAGCACTTAAAATGGTATCTAAGGAATTCCACTAAAGACTCTTAGCATCACACATTGCTAATCCATCCCTCTCCAACTGCTTCCTCGTAAATGCTGGGCTTCTATGGCATCACACACAACCTTCCACCTCCCAAGTGTCTTTTCTTATTCTAGGCCTGCTCGTTAAGCCTCTACTACATTTCTTTGGAGTTTGGCCCTATGTACATTTTTCTCATCAAAATAAAGTCCCACCTTCTTACTAGGCAACTTTATCATCTAAATCCTGATGACTCAATGCTTTTCTAAATCTTCAATTTAGCACTGACTTCTTGTCAGATGTATGGGTGTGACCAGTTACATCATACTCCTGTCACACGGAGTCATTCGTACCATTCTCTTGGCACACCTGGAGTAAGACCCTCTGACAGCACAGGCCAAAGTAAGTACTCCCTCTGAAGTTACTTCTATCACATATTTTGTCACAGTGAAAAGTCGACTATATATTTCCATATCTACTAAGCTTTTCTATAATAATATATATGTACTATATATATATGCATATGTATGTGTGTATGCATATGTATAAGGTGTATACATATATACACCTTATATATGTATATATATGTATACATATATGTATATATGTGTATATATATATACATATACACATATATATACACACATATATATATATTCTTATTTTAGTAGACTTGTCTTGGAAAAGAAGTAGTAATTGCACAAAGCTTACTATTTTATAATTTTCTAGATTGATAGAATACTCTTTTTTTTTCCTTTTTCTTTCTGTTTCCCCCTCCGCCCCCTTCGGTTTATTGAGACAGGATCTCACCATGTAGCTCTGGCTGTTCTAGAACTAATTATTTGGACCAGACTAGCCTTAAACTCACAGAGCTCCACCTGCCTCTGCTTCCTAAGTACTGAGATTAAAGTATGTGCCCCCATGATTGGCCAAACTGAATACTCTTACCTAAAGCATGTGTTATTTTTTTAAAGATGGTATGTTCAACCTACATGGTAAGATTACACTGATCTCTATTAAAAGAAAATGCTTGTTTGTTTACTGATTGAGACAGGGCCTCACTATGCTATCCAGGTTGGCCTCTTTCTCTTGGGCACAAGAGAACTATCTCTTTGGCTTTCTTAGTAGCTGGGACTAAGGTCATGATAGCATATCTGACTTCAAAAATATTCTTTTGAAAGCACACTAAAGACAAGTCTCCAATGTTAGCTGAAGGAGCCAACTACTCAGGTGTACACTATAACTGGCATGATGCAACAAATGCTCTAGAGTAGGCTGAGAACCAAGTAACACTTGATAACAATTTCTTTAAGTTTTGCTCAGGCTAAAGAGATGGTTCAGTGACTAAGAGTGCTTAATGCTCTTGCAGAGAGCCTCTGTTTGGGTCCCAATGCCTACATCACATAGCTACCACCTATAACTCCAGTTCTAGGAGATCCAACACCCTCTTCTGGTCTTCATAGACACCAATGTACAGATAGTGCACATAAACTCACACAGGCACTCCTACATATATGCATAAAAACTAAATAAATAAATTTTTCACAGGCAAATCCCTCTATAGTTGGGTTCTGCCCAAAAATAGAAACCTTACTATGACAGCAGTTTTAAGGATGAAATCACTAGCACTGCTACATAAATTAATTAAATGAATCATTCTAGGATTCTTTCAAGCATTCTAGCAAAGGAAATTGAATGAGCAGAAGTAACATTTGTCACCTACTTCTCTACTGGCATAAGAAGTGAATTTAACCAACACCATGTTCATATAATTATCACCAAGTATTATGACTGCTGAAATGCATGTGTGCTTTGAAAAAAGGAACAGAAAATCACTATTAATTGAGAAAGAATAAATAATCTGTTCATATAATTTTACTATTCTGTTTCTTTAATACAATGTTATTTACATATAGTGAAATATCCACATCACAACCATTAGGTTTTGGCAAATTCATATACACTTAGGTCTTGCAAGATTCAAGACAGAAAACCTGACCCCCAGGTAGCTCCTTGTGCCACTCTTGTCAGTCTCCACAAGACAAAACTGTTCTCATCTCAGCCACCCCCACTGACTTCAGCCTTGGCCGCTTTTCAATCTCGACAGATGAAGAACCAACATGTGCTCTTCTTTGTGCCTGGTTGTGTCTCAGCATTTCTGGACTCACATGTGCTTATGTGTATCAGTAATTCCTATTGCATTCTAGTAAGACACAGTTTATTCATTCATCCTCCAATGAATAAACATTTGGGTTTTTTTGTAGAACCATGATGAACAGTTTCTATGACTATTCAAATGCAAATTTTCATAAAAAAAAACATTTTTACACTGGACAATGCTAGGTCATGTTTTAATTCATAAGAAACTATTAAGGGGCTTTCTAAAGTAGTTGAGCCCTTTCCTATTCCCTCCACAATATGTGAACTCTGATACCATTATGTACCCTTTTAAGTCTGGACCCTTCTGGCAGATGAGCAATATCACTCTTATTTTTATCTGACTCTTCTGCTTACTAATGTTAAACATGCCTTCCATGCACTCATTGACTATTCTGAAGTTTCTTTGTGAAATGTCCACTTAAATCTAAAACCCATTAACAGGATTGTTTGTTCTGAGTTGTTAATAATAGTTCATTGTATATCTGAAAGTCCTTTGCAGGTAAATGCAGAGTATTTTCTCACGGCATGACTGGCCTATACAATTTCCTAAGAAATTTCTAGTAAGCAGAACATTATCTTCAATGAAATCCAATAGATCTTTGGTGGCAATTTACACTACTATGTCCTTCTGTACTATCAAATAAGTATTTGCCTATGCTAGATAAATATATTAGGATGGTTTCTTTTACAAGCTGGATAGAATTTCTACTTTACCCTTTAGGACAATGCTTTATTTCAAGCACATGGTGTGAATTAGGAAATAGGTTCACTCTGTTACAGATTTCACCCCCGTGTGCTCAATCATCATAAAAGGCCTAACCTGTATGCAAAACTGTATAGGGACCTTAGACAAAAATTAACAGACTGTACATGTGTGCTGGCTCATATGCTTAACTTCCTATTCCATCTTATATAACATTCTTCTATAAGACTTTAGTTGTTGTATCTTCATCTTCATTACTTTTTACAAAAGTATTTTCCACTATTCTACTTCCTTTATATTTCCACATAAATTACATAATCAAAATGTCAGTGTGCATTTGTGTGTGTGGCGTTTGTGTGTGTATTAAGGTTGCTAAGATATTCCTGAGTTGAATTAATAAATGAGTGAGATAAGAACAGGTATCTTAATAACACTGTACTTCCCAATATAGGACTAAGCCATTGTTTTGCACATGCATGTGTGTGTGTACCTGTGTATAACTGTGGACTTGAGGGACTTGGGACATAAAAGGAAAGCACTCTGTCACTGAGCTACATGACTTGCCCAGAAGAAGACATCTTACTCATGTATTCAAGTCTTTTCATGCCCCCACCCAGTAGTTAATGTTAGTGAAGTCTTTTTTGTGTTTGTTTGTTTGTTTGTTTTGTTTTTCAAGACAGGGTTTCTCTGAGTAGCCCTGGCTGTCCTGGAACTCACTCTGTAGACCAGGCTGGCCTCGAACTCAGAAATCCACCTGCCTCTGCCTCTCAAGTGCTGGGATTAAAGGCGTGTGCCACCACCGCCTGGCTGTTAGTGAAGTCTTATTTTATTTTCTTTAACTGTATCAATAACTATTTTATACTTTTTAAGTTACTATAATCATTCTGGAACTTTACTTTCCAAGAGGTTATTTTTGCTATCAGGTGTTTACAGAAAGAAGTGATCTTGTTACCCTTTGCTGAAGTCACTTAATAATTCTAGTAATTCTGCTAAATTAATATTTTCTGCATATGCAATTAAAATACCTGTCTGAAAAAAAGGCTGGCTTGCAATCAAATCTTTAAGTTTTTTTCTGTTCAGTATCTGGGGTTTCCTGTCTTGTCAGCAATCACAGACACAGCACTGAGTCTTTCATCACTAAGTATGCTATACATAGTAAAAGCATTTCCTTAGATGCCACCAATGAGTCAGGAACTACCCCCTCTTATTTTAATGGAATTGTTTGATAATAAATGTTGTCAAATATGTACCTATTGAAAGTCCACATATTTTTCTCCTTTAGTTTATTAATACAGTGAATTATAAGAATCAAATATCCAACCAAAATTAATCCAAAGTACTGTTTATGAGGATTTCCAAGTGTATGTTTATTAACAATGGAGTTCTGTGGTCTCCTTTGCTTTGTAATATCTTTGTCTGGTTTCTGTCAATGCTATGCTGACTTAGATGTATGAGTTGAGAAATGTGCCTTTCTCCGTTGTCTAAAGAGTTCTGTAAACTTTCCTCTTGTCTTTATTTTTATTCCTGTTGTTTGTTTCCCCAGGGGCTCACACACATTAGACAGGATCACTACCTGACACTAGACTTTACTGTGCCCACAGCTCTTGCCTTTTATATTTGCTATCTGGTACAGAAAAACCACCAAGGTCTCACATTTCCTGTATGAGAATTCAAAATATAAATTCACAACTTTTTATCAGATGAGAAACTTCTTGAATAAGCTTTTGTTATTGATGTCACAAACTAACTCAATTTGCCACATTTCTTGAGATAAATTACTGACTGTATTTCTGTGCTTTTGTATATATGGGATCAGTGGTGATAGCCCCTCTTTCCTTTTTTATAATGGTAGCCTGAAGTTCTTTTTCATTTCCTTCTTCATTGGGAGGGGGCATCTTTCATCTTTCCATTTAGCTTAGGCCAGCCTGGAATTCTAAATTCTCTTTTCTTGTGATTCCAAGTAGCAAGCAGTAGATCTACAGGCTTATTCCATGTGCAGCTGCTACCTGCTCGCTCTCTAACTCTCACTCTGTCTTTCTCTCTGTCTTTCTCTCTGTGTGTCT
>NW_022196911.1:60986519-60994209 GCF_008632895.1 Mastomys coucha
CTGTCTGTCTGTCTGGTCATCCTAGGCATATATCATGGCTCTTAGTTTCCAGGAACAACTTTTGTAAGGTTGAATATTCTCTACTATTCATCCATTACATATAGCCTTCTGCTATTTTTATTATCTCCTTTCTTCTACTTTTTTAGTAATAATATCCTTGTGATTCATTTTCTCACTCTTTAGAACTTCTGTAATTTCTCAGACTGAGTTTAACTCACACCCATTTCTGGAGACAGGGAGGGGGATCTAACTAAGAAACATGTAGGGTTAGGCTTCAAGATATACATATAGCCTGAATCCATGCATTTAGGAAGCTAAAACAGGAGTTTAAAGCCAGCCTGGGCTACATACTGAATTCAAGATCATTCTTAAACTCTCTAGAATCACAAAAAGTACTCAGAGATCAGCTTAACAGGAGCATAATTCCTTCACTCAAAAGGTTTTCAAAGCCTTTTATCCTTTAATGATGACTTCTAAATACACATGCAGGATTTTCCCTTTGTTCTTCTAACACTAGTGAACAACAGAAGCAGACATTTGTGAAAGTCAAGCTCACAATGTAAAAGAAACTAGCAAAGGAGATGGCACCAGAGAACTAGAGAAGAACTAACAACTACCTAGGCCTATGTGGGTTGGGTCATCAGGTGTATGTGATGCCTACTGCTCAGCAATTTAGTGCAAGAACCATGGTGACTATAAAAGATTGAGAGCTGAGCTTTTTTTGTTTCCTCTATATAATAAAGAAAAATTTAAAAAGTGGCTAGAGAACATGAAACTGAAGAACATGAAACATGAAGACTCTGGGGCTCCCAATAAATATCAGTTCCCAGATAGAGACCATTTTAGTTCTGACTGTTGACATTAGATGGGGTATCACTTGCTAAAGCAAATTGCCATTCCAACAATATTTTCATTGCCTAAAGACTGTCAAGGGAAAAAATGCTCAGAGACAGACAGACAGACAGACACAGAATGAGAATATTAAATATGCCTAAAAGTTGAGTTAAAAGAATCATTTGTATCAAATGAAGCAAAGATATAGGTAACACAAATGCACTACCTGAATATACACAATTACTTGATTCACCTTCCCTGGGAAGCCACCATCTCTAAAAGCACAATATACAAAGTAACATATTAACTCTTAAACAAGATACTTTTTTGGAAACATCAGTAAATCAAGATTTAGGTGTAGCTGGGTTTTGTGTATCTTCTAGGAATCTAAATTCTCAAATGGTCACTTTGAAACTTCAAATATCATTACCAATCACCTTGTTAATCCAAACTTTACAAATAATTACATAGAAACTGTGTCAGGTCAGGAAATTTCATTCCTCTTGAGCACAGCTGAAGAATTAAACACAAATAACAAATCTATAATTGCCATTTTCACTCCCACAGAATATTCGAACCCTGAAGTTAATTCTACGTACGAGCCCCAAGGTGAGCCATGGAAATGGAAGATGCAGCCCCAAGGTAAGCCATAGAAATGGAAGATGCAGCCCCAAGGTGAGCCATGGAAATGGAAGATGCAGCCCCGAGGTGAGCCATGGAAATGGAAGAAGCAGCCCCAAGGTAAGCCATGGAAATGGAAGATGCAGCCCCAAGGTAAGCCATGGAAATGGAAGATGCAGACTTTGAAGACTCCTCAAATAAGGATGTAGACCACAGTGCAGAAATTTTACAAACTGAACATTCATAGTGCAGACAAGACATTGACAGATAAGGAACATCTTTGGCAAGTTTCTAACCTGCATTCAAAGGTCACTCTTGAGCAATAAAAAACAACAATCTCTAGCAAGACTGGAGACTTTGGAAACTTTTATGAGCCAGATGCACTAGGAGAACTGGCTATGTGAAGAGAATGTCCAGACAATAGAGAACCGTTTCAAAACATTTGCAGTCACTATAATATAAATAAGTTTTGAAAATTATGGTTTTGTATAAGCTTTTTCCAAATAAATCAAAATCATATATGAAATTAATTTTGCAACGTAGATAAAGTTCTTAATGAAGCTATGAGAATGTTCTACTATTATAGATAACATCTTGTCCTTATAATGCTCATTGTAATAGTAGAACCTAGAAGACGTGTTTGACTGAAGAAATGATTTCGTTGCTTAGTAGTTTTCCTAACTACAGCTAAAACAGTAAAACTTATAAAAATAATAGAACAAAACCACAGTCAAAACTGCCCAGACTGCATGAGTCCTGCTTCTACCATTGGCATATGAATTGAACAAGCTAGTATCCTGGCCCTCAGAGGGCTGGGAATGGATCATGGTGATGAGGAACTTTCTGGCTTGTGCAAGGTTTTGGGGGTCAATCCCCAGTAATGGAGGCAAGAGGAGAGACCCAGTCCCTAATCTGTAAAATAAGGGTACTTACTTTATCATTAATAGTCTGTTTCTTTGTAACTCCTTCCCTTTCTTTGAAGATACTTTGCTCAGAACAAATTTCCCATAAGATAATAAGTACTTAAGTTGTAGAAACTGTCCAGAATTTAATATTAACTATCAGATTATTCTCAATATCTTTTTTGTTGTGTAACAGTTTGGCTTTAATTCTGTACTATAATGTAAAAGAAAATACTACTATTAGTATTCTACTTCATCTAAACTCAAGCTGTCAGAAAAGTTACTTTTAACTTGAAAGAGAATATATACACACATATATGTGTATATGTAGCTCACCATTCTAATTCAGTCATTTAAGTGGCAGAACATCCTATATTTATAAAGCTATATAAACAAAAAGGTTTAATCTTGAATATTTTAGAAATCATAGTTTTGTATCTATTAAATAGGTATGATTTTAAAAGTGTGTTTCTATCATTTTTACACATAAATAACAGTATAAAACTTAAAATTATGCATCTCCTCCTATATGTATTTTAAAAAACTTATAGGGAAGAAATTATAATTAAGTAGCTATGATTTTATTGAAAGAAAATTGGTGATGATATAAATAAAAGTACTGGTTGTATCTATATTGAATTTAAGAGAAGTAAATTTGTAACTAAAGACTATGGCTCTAGGACACCTATGAAGAAGGGGTGCCATGTTCCCTGGGTATGTGACTGTCTGTGGTACTGAGTACAATCCTTTTGTTTTGTTTTTGTTTGTTGTTGTTAAATGAAAATTACTCTGAAAGAATGGTTCTGAGAGTTCTATAATGCAGCAAAGATGTCTGAGAACCTAAAAAATACAAGGTATTCAATAAATATTAATGGCCCTAAATCAAAAATAATAACTGTTTTGTAAGTAGATAGTAATTTTTGTAGTAGATAGTGATATTTTTAATCATATAACTTCATTTCTTTACAATAATAAAGCTAATTAATATTCTTTAACTGTGTTAGTTAATATGAAAATGCATTATTATTTTTATTAGGTAACTATGAAGGAAAACACCTGAAATTAAGTGTTCCCGTGTTACACTTTGCTAATAAGCAATTTAAAATAGGTCATATAAATGGAGAAAAATAAACTTGATTTAAGAATAAAGACCATTCTAATTTCCTATTTGTTTCAAGTTATAATATTTATAAGTAACATAAGTATCTAGCCATGTTTTTTTAAACTTAATAGTCTAAAATCGGTATTTAAAGATATTTTCTTGATTTGGGCCTAATCAACTGAGGATCTTCTCAATCTAACCCAACTGATCTCTAAAGTTTTAAGTATAGCTTCTGAGCTGCTTCACTTTTTATTTGGACTATTACAAGAGTCTCTTAGTTAATCATGTACATATCCTTAACTATCGTATGTATATAAGCCATAGAGCTTGGTTTTCACTACAGAAGTTCAAATACAGGAAGCATCAGTAAGGTTCAGGGTGGGGTGAATCCCAAAACCTATTTAAACCCATAAGACATGAGAAGTCCCAGAGCCCTGGATGAAGCAAACATGAGCCCTCTTTGCTTCAGGAATGACCTACGACTGGAGAAACTGTACCAAGGCACTAGCACAGGGAGAAACACAGTAAAAGTCTGTAAAAGAGATAAAGCTTACCTTTTGCCCAGTTTGAATCCCATGCAAAAACCTTCCTTCCACAACAGAACTACTCTCTGCCTATTAAAGGGGGAGGAAGACACAGAGACAGACTAGGGGAGATCAGAGGTGTCCTTGGGCTGCTGGGGAAATGCAGACAGAGCTTCTCCCACCTCCAGCTAAGTTATTTGTCTTTCAGTCTGTCAACTTTGAACATGAAGTGAAGAAAATACTTCCAAAAGAAATTAATCCTCTCCCTCTTCCCACCAAACTCTTCACCTTTCCCACTCTCTCTCTCAATTCACCAAATGAAATAGAAAACATTGGTATTCTAAGTCAGGCTTGGACTGCACACCACAGTCAAGTGATGATTTACAGGCCAGAGTTAGTGTTAACAGTGGGTAGAAACCAGCACCTAGTTTTCACCTACTGCTCATATCTACAGACAAGGTTAAAAACAAAAGTTTCCCAGGTATGCGAGCCCATGCCTATAATCTAAGTACTCAGAAAGCTGAAGCAGGAGGAATGCTGTCATTTAGAGGCCAGTCTGAACTACAGTAGAAGATAAAGTTTCTATAATTTACTCAGGACTAAATGGCCTTTTCAGTGAAGCTTTACTGAGGAAGTGCATTACAAATACAGAATATTGGTGATTAAAATAGGACTTTAAAATGGAATCTTTTTTCCAATATTTCAAACAAAGATAAATGAGGCACTGGTCTCAACAATGGCTCTGAATTTAAAATGTGGCTTCCAGTGCTTAAGCCCAAACACATCAAGTCATTTATTTAAGTTAATTTAAAGTACAGTGTGTGTGTGTGTGTATGTGTGTGTGTGTTTCACCTGCATGTATATATGTGTACCCAGTACCCACAGAAGCCAGAAGAGGGTGTCATATTCCATGGCTAGAGTTTCAAATGACTGTGAAACACCATGTATATGGTGGGAATTAAGCCAGATTCCTCTGAAAGAGCAACACGTGCTCTTAATGGCTGAGCCATCTCTCTTGCTCCATTTCCAAGTTAACTTTTAAACTTGCTTTTTCCCTGTTGAATCTGTACTGTGTTGTAGCAATATCTGTGCTGTGCACACTTTAAACAATTTTGTTCCAAGAACGTCAACCATTACTCACCATGATAAAGGCATAGAATGTAACAATAGAGTACCTACTTCTACTTCTCCGGTTTACACACTGAACAGGATTTTAGCACAAGTCTGCTGCATTTTCAAGAATAGCCCCTGAAGTGTATAAAAGACTTAAGAGTGTCTAGTATAATGAAACTCTGACAGAAATATAGAAAGGAGTCATATTTTTTTTTTCCTTTAACCTATTTTTCTTTACATTCTTTGGGTTTATACAACTTTTCATTTTATAAGCCAAAAGCCAAAACATTAATAGCTGTTAAATGTAGAAGGGTCTCTAGTATATGACTAATTTTTCACATGCTAGAAATATATACTTTTAATTTATGGTAATTAAAGCCTAGTATTTCCTAAAGAGGTGATCTCTTTATCCTCCAAGGACTCGAATGGGAAGAGGAAAGAAAGGAAGGGTAACAGGAAGGAGGAGAGTAGATCTTACTCTCTCTTGCTTTACATGTCGAGCATGTGGTCAGCTGGTAACAAGAATAGTAAAATGGACTATGCTTATAGATTTGCTTTGGGCTAGTTTTCACCAAAATGCTAGAAAATGAGGAAAGAACACTGCTTGGTGCTAGAGTATTGCCTGATTAGGTACTGGGTTTTCTTGCTCAATATAAGCCCTGTTTCATGTTTCAAAAGGAAAAAGACTAAGACTCACAGCCCCCTCCCTATTCTCTTCCCAGTCCCACCCTTATAAGTCCCTCTCCCCACTGCCCCTCTGCTATTCCTGAGAGAAGGGGAGCACCCCCCCTGGGTACCACTCCACCCTGGGGCATCTATTCCCAGAAGAACTAGGCACACCCTCTCCCATTGAGCTCTTAAGAAAACTTAACAATAAGTGGATAGCTTCTCCAGACAAATAAGGTATCCTTCATTCTAGGGTTACTTATGAAACCCTAAATACACACACACATACACTCCTCATCTGTACACATTACTACTGCAAAAATAAAGCATTTCAATCACTCCTGTTGAAGGTGACACTGCTGCACCCACTTGTTACTGTTTGCAAATACAAGGTATACCTAAGTTCAAAAAAGAGGAAGCAATGGCCATGTCTCTTTGAGAATACTAGAAATATCTGAAGTCTAATAAAGCCTGAATCCAGGCATTGAGAAATTAGTTTTAAAACATAAGATACTCTGTTCGCAGTTTTGTACCTATAATATATTCACTGCTTGCTCTTTGCATTGCAATACTAGGACTAAAAGAAAATACATATGAATACAAGTAAAGCTGCTGGCTGTCATGCTCAGGAAAGTTTGGGGAAAGAGATTACTATTAAATATACCACATTTGTTAGACTGAAGGTTTCAGTATATTATTATTTTCAAGCTATTAGTTAAAATCAACTAACACATTCCTACTATTTTGGGTAAGATACACTATCTCTATCTTTTTATTTAAAATATCAACTAATAACAGATGACATGACATGTGTATACTAACTTGAACACAACTTTGATTTGCCACATGACTTTTCAAGGAAAGAGAATCAACATTCCCACTAAGTAGACAGTGGGGGCTGAAAGTGGGAAAGCAGCTGTATTTCTAAATACAACCTGAACTTCACCTGAAACCCTAAGTTAATTTAAAAAAAATGTAAGTGAACCTGGGCCTTTGACACTATTTTCCCAAGTAAACATTTAAAGAAGAAAATTGTGTTCATCAACTTAAGAATACAGAATCAGTAACTGTCTATTTAAGCTCAAAGAGTAACATTTTAAATTATCTTAAGAAAATAGAAATATCAGTCCCTTCCTTTGCATAAAATGTGGCAGCCAGAAAGCTCTGCATTAAGTCACTGAGAGTACTCACATGTGTGGGTTCTGGACTCCTGTAGTATTAGGATTCAGAGTAAACCGTGCTGTCGATTTGACGGGTGGATTTGCAAAATTCAACTTCAGTGCTTTGCGTTTACCTGAAAAAATGACAAAGTGAAAGTTTCAAACACTAACTACAAATATGTGAAAATTGTGATGATTAAATTTAATTAATTTTTTAATATTCAAGTATTATAAAACAGGTATTACTTTGAAGGCATGAGAAATTCAGTGAAAGACAGAGAAACTTGACTTAATAAATCTTACTCAATATGTTTGAAAAGGTACCAAATATCTTAAAATTAAAAAAATAAATAAATGAACAAAAGTTATCTTTTGCCCACTCCCCACAAATCTCTCTTTGTACTGTAGAGCATCAGATGATATTCAATGCTTCCAGTTTACAGTGTCCAAAAATCTAACACTTTACAGGAAAAGAACCAGTCACTGTAGAATCACCTATCCCAAGGGGAGCTCAAGCACTACATACTGCTAAAAGCCAAAATGTCTTCAGTTGAACAGAAATCCCTTTCCTTCAAATGCAGTATAAATATTGAATGACAAATCTGAAGCATTCTGCAGCTGTAAGAGTAAATAAACTCATCACAGTATAGTCTACTTCAAGTTAGCAACACAGGTATACCAAGAATAATTTCCTTGAAACAATTTCTTTGGGCTTAAAAGCAGGGAATTATCAGCATTTTTAATATAAAACTAAACTGTATCCATTAT
>NW_022196911.1:60994288-60996640 GCF_008632895.1 Mastomys coucha
AAAACAGAAAATTCAGAGAAAACGAGAAACAAGAAAATGATAAACATACATATAATATATAGTATTTTCAAAAAATGTGTATCTACGTATCACTCTAACTATCCCCCAAAAAAACAATGCATTACTTTCTGTTGCAAACTTTTCCTAAACATAGACAGAGATAGATACACAGATAGATAGATAGATAGATAGATAGATAGATAGATAGATAGATAGATAGATAGACAGACAGACAGATGACAGATAGATAGACAGACATATGCTTTATATCAGAATCTCAGTCAGGCCATAGTACTGCTTCAACATGCTTTCCTTGCTAGCCATATTTCTTTCTGGATCAATAAATCACATGAATCACTTCTTTAGGGTTTCTACAAATGATCTGTACAGATTTCACTCATTCTGGTTTTCACTCATTCTGGTTTCGTGTTCCTATTAGGGATACTGTTTCCAGCACTTCTATCTCCAGTGTTTTATACACACATTTAGCTACTCAGCTAATCTCTGCAATCAATACTTTTCCACCTCAGTAAATTCTAAATATACTAAAGCACACCAACTACAGATATGAGATTGGGGAGTAGAGCAAGGAAATGTCCTGAGAATATACATCTGCTATGCAGTCCTAAGAGCAGCTCTGAGGGATGGGCCTTTCTACATTAGGGAGCTCCTGGGAACAGCCCCTTTCAGACATAAGGTTGGTACAGGAGTTTTCCTCATGGTTTGCTGTTGCATGTATCAAAATTTTACTTTTAAAACACTTCCATCTGACTCAACTAGGACATTCAAACTACAGGTAAAAGGTGCTCTGTGTACAAAAACATCAGATTTAATTTAAAAGCCATGTGTTACAAGGATGTTGAGGAACAAGACAGTTTTCTTTTTGTATTTAATATAGGGTCCCACGAAGCCAACCTGGTCCCAAATTTACCATATATCTGAAAAATAACCTTAATGTGTTAATTTTCCTGTTTCTACCTCCTGTGTGAGTGCTGAGACTATAGAAATGCATTATCACCCACAGTTTAAAACTTTTAAAATTAAAATCAAAATTTGGAAAAATCATTTGGACAAAACATCAAGGTATAGAATGGGGAAAGGTTTTTTTTTTTTTACCAACTACATATAAAAGTTTTTTTACCTCTATATCTGATAGAGGGCTAATATCCAGAATATATAAAGAACACAAAATTACAGACATCAAGAAAGCAAATAATCTCATTAAATATGGGGTACAGATCTAAACAAAATTCTCAAAAGAGGAACTGCAAAAGGCTGAGAAGCACTTAATAAAATCTTCAGCATCCTTGCTCCTCAAGGAAATGAAAATCAAAACTACTTTGATATTTCAATGATTTGGATCATTCATTCCAATAAGAATGACCAACGGGAGAAAGAAGCCAGCTCGGGCTGATGAAGATACACATTGCTGGGCGTATACAGCCACTGTAGCTCTGAAAGATGGGACTTGATCTTCTTCAATCCCCAGCCATATCACTCTTATGGACATACTCAGAAGATCCTACTACAGACACCTGCTCAGTCATGTTCATTGTTGCTCTATTTATACTAGCCAGAATTAGAAACAACCTAGACACCTGTCAATGAATGAATAAAAAAAAGTGGTACTTTTATACAATGAAATATTATTCAGCCATTAAAAAATAAAATCATGAAATCTGCAGATAAATGGATAGAATTTAAAAAAAAAAATCATCCTAAATGAGGTAACTCAGACACAGAAAGACAAATACAGTGAGTATTCATTTAAATGTAGGTGTTAGCTGTGAAGTCATTGATAAGCAAGTTACAATTCATAGAACCAGAGGCTAGGTAGAGAATAAGAGACAGAGGGAGGAATGGATCTCCCTAGGAAGGATAAATAGAATAGAAAGCTATGGACAGACAAAGAGGGAAGACTGGAATGAGAAGACCAGACAGGAAAGGGGATGAAACAGGGGGCAGGGAGAATACAGGGCACAGGTAAACTAAGAGCCATTTGAGAGGTCACATGAAAACCTAATACAGTACAGTAGAAGCTATACACACACACACACACACACACACACCACAGAGAGAGAGAGAGAGAGAGAGAGAGAGAGAGAGAGAGAGAGAGAGAGAGAGAGAGAGAGAGAGAGAGATTGAGAGAGAGAGAGAGCAATCTAAATGAAATGGCCATATAGCAAGGGAAACAGAGCCCCAATTGGACATCTCTCATCACCAAATAGAACTTCCAATACTAGGAATGGGTTAAAGCTAATCAGGTTCGGGGGCTGGTGAGATGGCTCAGTGGGTAAGAGCATTGACTGCTCTTCAGAAGGTCCTGAGTTCAAATCCCAGCAACCACATGAT
>NW_022196911.1:60997361-61046033 GCF_008632895.1 Mastomys coucha
AAGACATAAAGAGTGTAAGACTCAGAGGGGATGGAGGACATCACCAAGGACATCAGGCCTTCTAATCAAACAGGGCTGGGATACACATAAACTCAGTCTGTGACAACATGTGCAGGGCCTACACAGGTCTACACCTCATAGAGTCCTAGAGCTGAAATAATTAGAAGTGGGCACACACTTTATCCCTAAATGAGAAACTATCTCCAATTGATAGCCACTTCCAAATGAAAAGTTAGTTTCCTCCAGGGGAATCTCACCGGGGAAAGTATTCTTAAGAATAGGCTCAATGCTCAGCAGTAGATGGCCAGCCAAGACAAAAAGGGCTCATTCCAACGAAGGCATCTTTGGAGTCAGGAAGCATTTCAATTTTTTGTTTTGACCTTACAGGCCCTTTGTGTATATATTATACTTTCTGGTTTGGGGTTTTTAAGAGTATGTGAACATGTGTGTCTCTGCATCTATATGTGTTTATGTGTTCTTTTTCTTGTTTGGTTTTTTTTGTCACATTCTGATTTTTGATGAATTGTATTGTATCATATTGTACTGTACTATACTATACAGCACTGCATTGCATTGTATTGTATTGCATTACATTGTTTTGCATTATTTTTCTAAGGAGAAACAAAAAGGATGTGGATCTGAATGGGAAGGAGGTGGGATGAAACTGAGAGTAGGGGAAAGGGAAACCATAATCAGAAAGTACTGCATGGAAATGTAAAATGTAAAATGAAATGTAAAAGTGGTTAAAACACTTTTCTGGAGGTGTGCAATAGGGATGGAGACAATCACAGGGTAACCCTGCCCAAACTGGAACTTGATAATATAGACCAGGCTAGACTCAAACTGACAATGATCTCCTCCTGCTTCTGCCTCTTATGTGCTGGACTTACAAGTGTCACCACATGTGGTACAATAAGCTGATCCTTATTATTTAGAACAAAGCAAGAGACAAACGTGATGGGTATGGTGGCTCAGGCCAGCACACAGAAGTGAGGCAAGGAATTAGCACAGGTTTGAGGCCAACCTGGTCAACATAACGAAGTTCCTAGCTGCCAGAGCTTCATTGTGTGTATGTGTGTCTCTCTCTCAAGCAAAGCAAAACAAAATTGACAAAGAACATTAAGATAAACAAGAAGAACTACATGAAGTGCTGACACCAAAAGCATTCAAGATGTTTTATTTGTTAAAGTCTGGAGGGTTTGTACCAAGTACAAGCTTAGCTAGAGAACATGCTGATCAGGGTGACTGGGTGAAAGAATCACAAACAGCAACTGCTTTTTAAAAGAATTCAGCAATATAACCCCCCCCTTTTTTTTTAAAGATTTATTTATTTATTACATATAAGTACACTGTAGCTGTCTTCAGACACTCCAGAAGAGGGCGTCAGATCTCGTTAAGGATGGTTGAGCCATGTTCCCAGAAACATGGTTGCTGGAAATTGAACTCAGGACCTTCAGAAGAGCAGTCGGTGCTCTTAACCACTGAGCCATCTCTCCAGCCCCCATAAAAACCCTTTTTAATGAAACACTCCTCTCATCTTGGAAATCTGTCCTTGTGATTCTCAAAAGCCCCAATGGGAATCACTGTGCTGGCCTCTAAATAGCAGTCTACCGCTACTATGTCTTCTGTGAGTGGCAAAGGTGTTCATGCCACCCTCTCAGCACTCACCTGTGTAGTCAGGTCATTTGTTTTCCAGTTTCTAGGTCCAAATACAGATTATCAAGCCAGGGATGGAAAATACACTGAGGCTCACCACTACCGGACTAAAATGGTTCTGAAGATTGTCTGAATTGATGCTGTAATGTGATAAAACTCTGAGGATGTTGAGGTTTTCATATAAGATATATATGACTAAGACCATACTGCAGTGGGCTGGATGGTGACGCCCCCAAGATAACTAAGTCCTAATCCCTGGAACCTATGAATCTTGCCTTATAAAGCAAGGGTAGCGGTGACAATTAAAGACTAGCAAGCATGTATCTTCTGAGCTCAAACCCAACAAAGGTACCATGTTGAAAGCTGTTTATGCTGTGCTTACAATCATCTAGCACACACATAATGCATGATCTCCATACATGAAGAAAAACTGACAAAAGATGGGCCAAACATAAGTCAAAGACAGAACAAAGAAATGTTATGAAAGCTATCCAAAAGCAAAGCACTAAACAACTTTCTTCAATTTGTGGGTGAGGGGGCAGTAACAGGCAAACTCTGCCAGGAATACTGAAGAATGGTGCTACAATGAAATCTCACTTGAGCTATTTTCTTGACAATAAAAATATTTAAAGCACACAAAAAGGAGGAATTTTTTTTTTAGCACTAGATCTACAGTTAAACAAATATCAAATTGAGTAAGAGGGGTTTTAAAGGTAAATGACTTCCTAAACAAATGTACATAGTTTAACACAATGTGATTTATAAAAGTTAGGTTTAAACATGCTCTACTCAATCTGTAAACAAGTATATGTTCTAACCATTCACTAACAAATATATGAAAGAATTCTAAGTTTTCAGATTCCAGACACAAATGTCTCATCTCCAAGGAACCTAGGGAAGACCCAGTTATCTTGCCAGCTCTCATGCAGACATCATAACCCTGCAAATGATCAATTGAGTATGGACTTGAAACTAGTTTTAAGAAGGAAAAGGAAAGCCACAAAGGCAGGTGAGACTAAGGCAAGGGGGAGGTAGCCTTTCAGACCAGAGATGCTCCTTGCAAACATCCACAGGCTGACTAGCCCTTCCTCAAAGCAGCCTCTCCCCTCGCCATCTGCACCAATTTCTCCTTTCTCAAGTGTCCTAGAGCCACACCCTCAGATATCTGAAATCACACACACACACACACACACACACACACACACACACACAAAAGCACAGGATACTACCATATATACTTTTTAATTAAAAACAACAAAAGCCAGAACACTAAACCTGAAATGATGTTTTACTAACAGGAAAGAGCTGGTGCTATTCTATGGAGGACTGGAGAGAGCTCAGCAGTTAAGAGCACTAGCTGCTCTTCCAGAGGAACCAGTTCAATTCCCAGCATCCACATGTCAGCTCACAACCATCTGTAATTCCAGTTCCAGGAGATCTGATACCCTCAGAAGCAGGCAAAACAAATGCATATGAAATAAAAATAAATAAATTATATTTCCAAAAAGCCTATGGAGATTTTAGTTTGAAAGAGATCAAGAGCTATACAATAGAATTGAAAATAATGGATAAAAGCCCTATTTGCGACAATACCCTTTTGGTGGTATCACCATGGCCAAGTAGTAACAAGCCAATAGAAATAAAGAGAACTTCCCCTTAAACATAACAGCAGAAACTAGAAACCATATTATATTTACACAGTAGGATTTTTCTATGAGAAGATCAGAGCCAGGAGATGAAAATGTTTCCCAAGCTTACTGACTGGGAACAGACATGACACACAGCCCTACACAACTCCTCTTCAGCTGCTCAAGTAACTATACTAGAAATGTGAGTATACACAGAACTTGCTGATATATGCACAGACTAGTGTCTGTCCTTCCCAAGAATTGCTCTAGGCACCACCCCTGCTGAAAAAACAATGACTTTTTTTCTCCTCATGACTCTAGAACGTAAGAACATTTGTTAATACTAAAAAAAAATTAAAACCATGCTTGGCCTACCAGCTAGCCTAGGCAGTTTGGCAGCCCCAGCCCCAGGATCTCACTCTCAAGAGTTTTGTTGTTCAATATGTCTCAAGAGAATGCTCCACACTATCCAAAATGAGCTTTACTCCACCTATACACAATGTTTTCCTCAAAGTTCCCATAAAAAAAGCACTGAGGAGTGTAGAGCCATCAAGACTACCAAGAATTGTGAATCTGAAAATTGGAGATCCAGGAGGAATCAGGAAGGAGGAGGGGTATGACTAAAATATATTGTTTATTATACAGATATATGAAATTCTCAAAAATGAAAAATACATTGTAAAAGATCCACTGATTCTGATGAGGCATAGAAATGCCCTTCCCTGGAATTCTGAGCAATTACTAAGAACACTGAAGGGAAAGGGAAACAATAGCCAGCCTTACTTAGCTCTAAGCAAGAGGATAAAGAACTCTACATATTCTCCCTAAACTAACTGCTCAAACAACACAAGCTTTTTACACCATGTTCACAATTAGCTTCACAGTTTGGCTTTCCTCAAAGACCCCAAAGCAGAAGCTCCCAATGGTGATAGTGTCCTACTCATGTACTGAATCTGCAGTCACAGTAATCCAGGCAACTGAAAACAGCTCTCATTAGCCTTCTACAGATGAGCAAAATACTTTTCCTCATAATTCATTAAGAACCAGCATTCTGTACAGTTTCAAACCATCAAAACTGGCTCAATGGGTAAAGTGCTTGCTGCACAAGCATGAGGACCTGAGTTGAGATCCCCAGTACTCACACAGGAAAGTGCAGAGCTGTCATTCTACAGCCCCAGGATTCCTGGGCTCACTGGCTTAGCCAACTAGTGAATTCCAGTTTCAATGAGAAATCCTGTCTCAAAAACTGGGGTAAAGAGCAAATGAGGAGCACGTTTGACATCAAGTCCAGCCTCTGCAAATAGACACAAGAGGCGTGAACATACGCAGATTGCACAGACATCATTAGAAACTAGTTTCTCCTCAGAGAGACTATACTATGTTCACACTGGTCCACCTTGCCTCCCTCTGACCCCCAAGAGGTTGTTCCTGTGATTCAACTGTAAACCCTCTCAATTTTTAACTATCTTGATTTACCTCTGAAATCTGTAAATGTGCTATACATGATAAGTACCTAAAACAAAGGAGTGCTACCAAGCATTTATTGGATTCAAATTATATTATTTTACTTGCTGGTATCTCAATGTTCTCCAATTCAACCTAACAGGCTTAGTTTTTCTCACTGCATCATAAGAAAGAAAATTCTATTATCTATATGATCAGAATTGAACAATATAAATTGTCCATCTCTAAAGGCTATTTAAAATTTATAAAACATCAGCAAACCTATATATATCTCTAACACTACTCATTTCAAAAAGTAGGAAAGTCATGGCTAAAATCATACCTATAACAGTTAGAGTTGAGGTCTTCAATGCCTTTAGGGGCATGCATGTGTGGCTTTAACCAGGAAAACACAGCAAAAGGGTTGTCATTACTTCCCAGTTGAAGTCCTGAGTGTAAGTGAAGTATCTCTGCCCACAGGGATGTGGGGTCCAGGCATGCTGTCCACATAAGAGACTTTCTAAATGAACACATGCTGAATTCTTTCTCTCTGCCGCCTATGAAGAAGTTAAGAATTTTTTTCTGCCACATCCTCCCACTTTGATGCTGACTGGCCTGCCCCAATGCAAGAGGTCAAGCCACCATGAGCCAAAATCCTTCTTTCCTCTAACCTTTCCTTTACTCTTGTTTCTCTCTGGCAACAACAGTAAGAAAAGTAAAACAAATTAAAACCTTTAATCCCATCATGAATAAACAGATCCTGGTGTCGATATTAGCAAAAGAATGCAGCAGTAGAAATCCTCTTTAAACTTATCCAGTCTTTAAACTTATCTGAGGAATGAGGTCCTTTCCCACCATATCATGTCAACTGCCAGGAGTACAAAATTTCTTTTTTTTTTTTTTTTTTTTTTTTTTTTGGTTTTTTGAAACAGGGTTTCTCTGTGTAGCCCTGGCTGTCCTGGAACTCACTCTGTAGCCCAGGCTGGCCTAGAACTCAGAAATCCGCCTGCCTCTGCCTCCCAAGTGCTGGGATTAAAGGCATGCACCACCATTGCCCACCTAAAGCAATAATTCTTAACCAAAACTTCATTTTCTTACCTGTCTCAGCACTTAATATTATGCCAGACACATTAACCTTCAGCACACTGTCACCATAAGTTCAATAGGCAGCATGTAGCAAACATCTCAAAATACCCCTGACTAACCATCACTCCATTTCTACAAAGTCATGCTAAGGATATTAAAAAATTAAAAAATTATACAAATTGTTCAAAGCAGTGATAGTTACACTTGCATTACTTATAAAAACTGTGACATATCCATAACTGAAATATTATATATTGTCAAAAAAGAAACACCATTTAAAAAAAACTATTGGACCATCATGAGAGACTCTTGCTATTAAGCCTGATAAAATGAGTTTAACTCTCAGGAACCACACAGTGAAAGGAGAGACTCCTCTAACCTCTACATGCTCACTATGGGATCCACTGGTATATGAATGTGCATGCACACACACACACACACACACACACACACACACCACTCTCAAAAATGTCACAACAACTGAAGGTTCTAGAATTATAAATTCTCTCCCCTTTTAACTATTCTACCTCAGAAGGCTGAGAGGGTGGCTTGGTCAATACAGCATTTGTCATGGAAGCATGAGGGCCTGAGTTTGATCTTGAGAAGCTATAATAGTCTGGCAAAATGGCACACATTTGTGTCCCAACACCAGGGAGGCAGAGAGAGGATGATGCTTGCTAGCCAGATACCTTGGCCTACTTAGCTCCATATCAATGAGAAACTCTGGCTTAAGAAAGAAAGTAGATGGGACCTAGGGAACAACACCTGAAGCTGACTTCTAGCCTCTACATGCACAAGTAAACACACAGACATACACATATACAAACATGCACACACATACATATCAAAAACTTGTTTCATTTTTTTCTATATGCAGCACTTATTGTTTCTGTTTTTAATTACAATGTCCTTATCACTTATTCCAAATCTTTCTAAAAGAGAATAGTCAGTTTTCTACACTCAGTCATACTGAAGCCTAGAGAATAAGTTGGGCTTTAAAATTCCTTAAAAATACAAACATAAACATTTTCATATAACTGCTAGAACAACCTGAATATTCATGTTTTTTATTTGTTATATTTCACAGTGTGTCTCTGGTTGGATCTGGTTATACTGTAATCATTAATGTAACAGAAACATGTTACCCAACATTAACTGCCAGCCCTAGGCAAATCAGGAATGGTTTTGAAGCACTGGGGATCAAACCTAGAGCTTTTCATAATGAAAAGAGAGGGCTATACCATACCATATACATATCTCCTCATAGAAAACATGTAGCCACATAACTCTTCATAGTGAACACTTAACACCTTAACCACATTATTTACGACTCTATCGGGACTTTTTTGATTAACAAACTGTATGTGCCACGATTGGATAAAAATATTTGTTCAAGAAAGAAAAAGCAGAATGTTCCTGGCTAAAGCACACTGGCCTGCAGCTCCACTGAGTCCAGGTAACAGGGCTAAGATCTGCGCGCAGCTAGCAGGTAAAATATTCACAGCAACACATAAGCTGAGAAGCCACCAAAACCCACCAGCTCTGACTTTTCCTCTTTAGGATGTTTGCTTAGTATAATATTATTAACCATATAAGAAAGTCAGATTCCTGTCAAAAGTGAATGCAATCCACTTTCTTTATTTGCCTAATTACCACAGAGATTCCCACCAGTCATTAAGTAATTAACTCTTCTGGACTTGCCAATTCTGCAAGAACTTCATTAGCAAACAGACTAGGATAAAGCAAGCTTTAAGATGTAGACAATTTCACAGTTAAAGCACCATTTGCTCAGGGAAGGAAAGCACAGTCTAATTTAATTAAGATCTAACAGTGTTATTACCAAGGCAAAAAAGAGGGGGAAAGGAATGGGCTCAACTTCACAAACTTAGAACTGTGTATGTACAGTTACGATAGTACTCTTCTAGCTTCTTCCATATGCGAATAGCTTCTTCTGACCCTTATTCAATGTCCCCTGTCTCAGTCACTGTTCTATTTCTGTGGAAAGACATCATGGCCAAGGCAAATAAAAGAAAGCAAGTATCGGGGGCTTGCTGGCAGTTTCAGAGGTTTAGTTCATTATTACTATGGCGGAGTGCATGGCAGCACATATGTCGCTGGGGCCTGATCAGATAGATAGATATAGACAGACAGATAGATGGGTGAGCAGACAAACAGAGAAAGAGACAGACTCTGACTAGGCCTGGCATGAACTTTTGAAACCTTAAAACCCACCTACTCCCCAGTGACATATCCTCCAGCAAGACCATACCTTTTAGTCCTTCTCAACTAGTGTTTCTCCCAGGTAACTAAACATTCAAACATATTGGCCTACAGAGGCTATTTTTTTTTTAATTAGATATTTTCTTTATTTACATTTCAAATATTATTCCCTTTCCTGGTTTCCTATCTGAAAACTCCTTATCCCCTTCCCCTTCCCCCTGCTCCCCTACCCAACCACTCCTGCTTCCCTGTGCTGGCATTCCCCTACACTGGGGCATAGAGCCTTTACAGGACCAAGAGCCTCTCCTCCCACTGATGACCGACAAGGCCATCCTCTGCTACATATGAGGCTGGAGCCATGGGTCCCTCCATTTGTACTCTTTGGTTGTTAGTTTAGTCCCTGGGAGCTCTGGGGATACTGGTTGGTTCATATTGTTGTTCCTCCTATGGGGCTACAAATCCTTCAGTTCCCTGGGTCCTTTTTCTAGCTCCTTCATTGGGGACCCTGTGTTCAGTCCAATGGTTGGCTAAGAGCATCCACCAGGCACTGGTAGAGTCACAGAGGCCATTCTTAATCAAACAACTACATCTTCCAAATTCAAAAGCATCAAGCTGTAAATAAGACTTTCATTTCTTAGTGGGCACAGTTAAGTACTATTTGTTGTACATAAATGCATTCTAGGAATTGGTGTTTTTGAAAAGGTTAGACTACATTAAAAACAGCAGGAGTAAATGGCACTCTAAGGACACACTGCACCCGACCTACTTCACGTGCATAGAGTACACATGCAGACCCTGCCTGACAAGCTTCTTTTTGTCACATACCCTCTCAAGACCCAAGAAGGAAAAGCAAAAGATTAAGGCAGTTTTAGAACATTGTAGGGAATACATGTTATACTTCAAAGTCAGCATGCTGCTCAGAGTATTAAGAAAGAATTGGCTAACACTGCTACTGTTGAACAGTTAATGACACCTGCTGGGCACTGGAAAAAGAGAAAATAAGAAAACTGAAAAAGCTAGTCTCTTAAGTCAGAAGAACCAGTCTTATACATGCACTGTTCAACTTGTTCCAATAATGTCTTTTCACTTTATGTGACTTTTGATTTGATTTAGGAACTAAAAGGTTTTTTGTTTTATTGTTGTTACTGTTTGCTTTGTTTTGTTTTGTTTTTAAATTAGGGGACAGAATACCTGATTAAGGAGCAGGCCAAGATGGTGAGACTCTGTCTCAATATACATCATCAATATCAACAATGACAACTTCCTCCTCCTCCTCATCTTCCTCTTCCTCTTCTTCTTCTTCCTCCTCTTCCTCCTCCTCCTCCTTTTCTTCTTCTCCATCTACTCTATCATGTACTATATCATCATCATCATCACCATCATCATCTACTCTTTCTAGTACATTCCTGTGTATGTATGTTCACTTTCTCAAAATATAAGGTTCTTCAAAGGAAGCTCTAGTTTTATTTCAGTTTCAAAGTCTCCAGCACTCAGATATAGTTACAGATAGGCCACAATCATGCAGAGTACTGTTATGAGGGCCTCTCTAAAAGGAAGATATACTTGTCTACACTTAGTCCTTACTTCTGGTTAATGTTTGCTTGGTAGTCCCACCTTATAAGAAGATTAATACTAAGATGACAGTTTCTGGTGGGACAGCCTACCTCCTGGGAAATGTTTGTCTGAATTTAGAAAATACTCAGAAAACCATGTAGTAAGAATTCTAGCATTAACCACACCTTATTTAAAAACCCCATCCTCCATTTATAAGCAAACATGAAAGCTCTAACTAGGACTGCAGCTGAGATAGGCCTCTAGAACATCACTTCTATTTTCACCCATCTGGCCACACAAGCTCTGACAAACATGTAGTTGCTCTCAGTAATATCAACTGGCACATGAAGGAAAACTCTGGGAGAGAATCCCAGTTAAATGCTTTCCTTCTTCAGAAATAGCATAGACTTAAACATAGTGACCATTAGAAATTTTCCTTCTAGCAACAAAAATATTTTTTAGGGAGAGTTCATGTTCTAACACCTTCCAAGGTCACAGATAATTAGGCAACATCTCTGTGATAGCATGTTACAGAGGGAAAAAACAGACTTCACTCTGCCCATACACCACAAATACTTTACTGCTGCTTTGCTCTAAGGAGGACTGTATAGTGACATCTTACCACGGTTCCCAGACAACATGATAAATATACTGAGGATCAGCCTCTATAGCTTATGCGCTAGCTCTACAAAAATCTCTTGTCAATCAACTTCATCATCTATATCAATGTAAATAAACTATGCTAATACTCAAAAGCAGTAAATGTGTTTGTTTTGTTTCCTAAGAAAATCTCATCTGAGGACAACAATTTCTAAATGATAACATTTTAGTCATTAGCTGCAGGACTTTTACTACAAAAACTACAAATTTAGAAATGTAATCAGCCAGGGCTGGAGAGAGGGATCTGCAATTAAGAGCACTTACTGCTCTTGCATAGGGCTAAGCTTCAGTTCCTAGCACCCAGTACCTACCCATATCAGGCAACTCACAGTCACCTATAACTCCAGTTCCAGGGGCTCCAATACCCTCTTCTGGCCTACAGGCTCCTGCATGCATATGGTGCACAGACAGACAAGTAGGTATATAAACATATACATAAAATAAAAATAAATCTTTTTTTAAAGAAATGAGTTTTTAAGCCTTTAGTTTATTTAAAACATGAAGAACTGGCCCTCCCTCACTACTTTTCCCTGGTTCTCTATATCCCATCAATAAAGCCAAAACAACACCTTTTACAAACACTCTAATCAGGTCAGGAAACTATGAAGACTGAAAAGATACAGGAAACATGCTCCCTTTGGTTTCACTACTGTCTTTTTTGTTAGTACCAATTTAAAAACAATAAGAGATAATTACTGTAGAAGAAAAGGTCTACAATTAAAGGTATAAAGGCACATGTTTGTAATACCAGCACTCAGAAGCTGAGGCAGGAGAATCAAAACTTTGAGTTCAAAAAAAAAAAAATACAGTAAGAAGAATCACCCACTAGAATGCCTCTCTCCTACACATAAACCTTTCCCCAATACATCAATATGCAGTGTCACCAAAAATGACTACCACTGTAGTCTAATTTCACTTAATACTATGGAACAACAGTCACCTCTGTAGCATATAGGTTTCTACATAACAGTTTGGTTGGAAACTAAGAGTACTGAACAGGTTTGTAATTCCAGCATCAGAAGGCTGAATCTACATAACACTGTTAAATTGATTGTTGTTTTATATCAAACAACTTTTATAATACTCATTTTTATTGTTATAATATTTTATTAATTTTAAGGAATATGACAAAAAAAGATTGTAGGTATTGAAGAGGGGGTCTCTGGGAGGAGTTGGGGTACAAAAGGGAAACAAGAATGTGATTTAATTCTATTTACTTAAAATATGTTTTTAAATGTTAACAAATTCAGACAAATTGAAATCATGTAACTTTTCTCATCATAATGCAATAAAAGTTAAAAAAAATTAAATTAAATTAATCAAAACAACACTGTAAAAAAAAAAAAAAAGAAGGCTGAAAAGGGTACAAGGCCAGCTTGAGCTACAAGCAGTCTGGGTTATGGGTGGAGACATAAAGAGCAGGAGTGGTAATTTCTATTTGCTATGCCAAGCAAAACACTCTTAAAAGATACAAGAAAATTTTAAAGCAAACCAAAGCTACCAAAATAATACTGCCAAATTTTCCTTAGAGACCAAGAAGTCTTCTGCTATGGACTGATATGAAATAAAAACTAATATATTGGGACAGTCTCCTAAATGCTCTTGAGGTGATTAGCACAGAATTTCAGGTATTTCCTGATAAAAACCCTATGTTCAGGGCTCTGTGACAAACATCACTCTTGTCTTTTACCCACCCCAAAGTCAACTGGTTGGCAGACCTTAGGCAAGCTTGATTTCTGTGAAAAAAAAAAAAAAAACCTTTTTCAAAACATATTTCTAAGTAAACTTTTGCCTTCACTCCCAGAGACTTGGTCTTATAAAGCCAGCAAATCATACTATGAAGTTCATCTATTAAAGACAATAAATGCGTTCAAACTTGGTCATAAGTTATAGAAGCATAATGATATGAGCAATGGCAGTCTCCTAACATGGCTAACCAGTAGTCTCTAACTGAAGTTCAATCTTGGAAATGCAGGAACTATATACATCTAGAATTCTCACAAAAATAAAGGTATTTCTCCTTCAAGTAATTTTAAATTCAGAAAAAATTCAATGATCTAACAGTATTAGAAGAAATGTAGCATAGTTATCATAAATTATTTTTATTGTCTAAAATAAATATATCATCTTAAGTATTTATAAAATAAAAATCAGACATGCAGAGACTGTAATTTATTTTAAGAAAAACATGAGGTACAAAGTGAATATTCAAATTCTACCAAAATCTGCACCCCAAATTAGAAGTGGAATCTCATACTACCTATACATGTACATACACATAGACATATTTCCAGTAAGTTTTCACTAACATAAAACAGGCAACAACAATAACAGATTTGAATTGTGATGTAGAAACATAAAGAACAAAAATTGTGCATGTCAAACAATGGGAACATTAATATCTTAGAGCTTCCATTAGTCATGGTCATTTTAGAACACAACAGTCCCAATTGTGATAGAGAGTTGGGTATTGCTGCTTCAGCTGCACCTTTAAAATGCCTAATTTCCTGCTCTTTGCTACATCCTCTCCTACAACTACTGTATGATATATACAGTATTAAGGAATTCAATGTTTCCCTAATTCTGAAACAGCCTTTGGCACTTCTGGAAAAGTATGAATCAACAGAACAACTACTCAATTGATGTTTTCAAATTCTTAAGTTTTAAAGAAATGCTGATTACTTTAACAAACTTAAGTTTGTATTCTAAAGCAAACAAACTAGAAGACTGCTACAAACATTAGAAATTGCACTTCAAGTTTTTTATTTTGTAAAATCACAGAAAAAGGTGTTAAAATACAAGCTTATCTTTATCCTAAAATATAAGCAATGATCTGTACAAAAATGAATGCTGGGCGCAGGGGGTGGGGGGGGGGGCTTGGGGGAAGGAGGGAGGCTGGCCACCCCAACTCACCTACTCCCCCTCCTCTCCTTGACACATGCATTTTTTGTCCTGAATCCTTCAGAGTCAGTCAACACAGACAGCTCTGTTTACCTCTGAAATAGGTTAGGCCCAGAGCAGGATCACTGAGCCTCCAGCTCTCAACAGAAAGCAGCAACTGCAGGGGGCATAGTGGAACGTACCTACAATCCCAACTATTCAGAAGGATGAGACAGGAAGACCACCTGAGCACCAAATTTAAGGACAACTTTGCAACAAAGTGAGACCCACACTCCTCCCACCCCCCATTTCAAGAGAAAACAAGCAAGCAAGCAGTGAATGAGACATACAGCATCCTTAGGCCTATTTGTTCTTGAAGTCAACAGAAGTAAAGGTGTCCTGGACACATCAGCTCCTGCAACCATTCTCAGCCTGACTTCAGTTTCTAAGCAGTGTTACATATTGATAATCAGTGAGGAGTCAACTCTGCCCACTACACTGTGAGGCCACTAAGGGTAGTGTCTCTTTTTATTAATTTCTATACAGAAATCTCACTCACTCTACAGTTCTTAGTGTCAATGTGTACCTCATGAAGAAGTAAATATAATGATGTTGAATTTCAAAAAGCAGAAAGTGAAAAGAAGTGGAAAAAAATAAAAGGGGAATTGGGGAAAGCCAGGAGAAAGCAGGAACTTGGGTAAGCAGGAACCAGAAAAGGTGAGTGTAAAGTGTGCCTGCATAGCCCCTCCCGCACACTCAGTTAAGCTCCCATAGGTTCAGGAGCCTCAGTCTCTCTTATTGGAGTCGCTGGAAACAGTGAAGAATGCAGAGCTGCAGCAACAGGAGAGGGCAGAGCCACTCAGCCCCCAAGTACTGCTAACCTACCCTAAGAGCTCTTCACAGCAATGCACACATTAGAGTAAACACAAACATGTGTCTCTTGTTTTATACACACAGCAAAACTAAAGGCAAAGAGAATACAGTGGATACAATAATAAATTCTAAGTACATCAGCCTTAATATATGTAATAATTATAATTATGTAATACTTATGTAATAATACATAATGTATTCTAAGTATTGAGGAAGCGTTAGTTAAAATGTAAATGAAAACTAAAACTTATTGAGTATATTAGGATGTTAGGATAGCATAAAATAGAAACTACAAGTTCACACTTCTGAAATTGTACGTTCATTATGGGAAGGAATTCACTTACACTTCAGGTTTAGTACTTAAGCTACTAATAGGAAGATAATAAAGTGCCTACTAAAAACTTTTATATTAGTATATTGCTGGCTGGTCTCTATCATGTAGCACATATTGACATCCTGGGTAACCCATTCAAGAAATAAACTTGTGCTCAATGCATTACAAAGAAAATGTCTACAATGTCCAGCCAATAAAAATTAACTTTCTGAACCCTTCCCCAAACAAAGAAGCTTTAATATATCAGAAATACTTTAAAATTTCCCTACAAACTAGTGTATTAAGAATGATACACATCAAGTGGTCATCATTATTCCCAGACACAAAGAAGCAGAAGATAAAAATCATTTTGGAATGTCTTTCTATAAACTAGAGCAGTCTCCTTCAGATGAGACTTAAAAAACAAAACAAAACCAAAAAAAAAAAAAAAAATCCCTGTATTTATAATGTTTAAAATTCAAAATGTATTTTGTTTTAACCTTATAAATACTGTCTTTTTATTTTAAAAATTGTTCTATACTCTATGAATCAAAACATTTACATTTATTTATTTATTTATTTATTTATTTATTTATTTATTTATTATGGTGCTGGGACTCAAACCTAGAGACTGGCACTTACATGACCGAAGAGCTAAGCCATATCCTAATATCCTAATATCCTAATATCCTAAGGCTGATGTACTTAGTCTATAAAGACTAATGTCCCAATAGAGGACAGTGGTGGGTTGGAATAAGATGGAGACATTTCTGCAACAAGATTTGTTTTAAAGAGAAAAAAGTAAACATTAAATACTTCTAAATAAAAGCATAATCTTTACATGCAGTAGGGGCTTTCTATACTACAATCTTAAAGGTGAACTTTCAATTTGTGATTTAAATTACAATTAACTCTGAATAGTTTCTTCTCTTTCTGGGCCTATATGCATCTGAATGTCTATATACTTTTTTTCCTATTTGAATTTCAAGTAAAAACAAAAACAATTTATAGTCAAGAATGTAACTAACAGAATGAAAAATGGAAGCTCTTTCAGTGCAAAATCCCCATGGTCTGTTAGTTGAAACAACAGTGGACACATTCCCAATACCAAGATGGATAAGAAAAAAAAGTAACAGAATATCAAAATTTTAGCTTACTTTGTGCCTTTTCACAGAAGTTTATCTGAAAGCCTAAAGTAAAAGAGATAAGTTGCAGTTCATTTGCTGTAAATCAACAAAGAAATCAGAACATGACATTGCATCTTTATATTACACTATGAATAAAACTAATGCAAGAACAGTTCAAATCACTTTCCCCACTGCACCAACAAGGACAGCAGAGGGCTTGCTGTAAAACTCAGCTCTGTCAGATACACTGTATTGCACTCACAATTTACATCATCTTATACCATCTAAGTCGTTATTTTTCCCACATATTCAATAGAACGTTTTAAAGCTGTTCCATCAATTTTTGAGTGTTCTCAACCTATATGCAGAATATATTACAAGTTATTTTACTAGCTAAAACTGATTTAGAAGTGACCAAGCTATTTATTACCTATGACTAAGAAATGTTAGTAATTGACAAGCTATTAAAACTTAAAACATAAAAAAATTTTCTAGACAATCTACTAACTTCAAATGTCAAGAGTAAAATCACTAAACAAGCAGCAAAATTCTTCCATAGTAGGTGAGGTGGGGAGAGTGGAGTGGAGTCCTTGCTGGGGTAATAGTATGTTTTGTAATTTCAGGACTCAGGAAGAGGTGGAAGGCTTAGTTTGAGGCCAACCTGGCCTGTATAGTAAGTGTGACCTTACCCCCTCCCCTAAAAAAGGTGTCCTTAGAAATGCTATGAAAGAGGGGCTTTAGAAATTACAGAAAACCTGTGAACTCTACTACGAACCTGCCTCCAGGTCTCATAGGATCTGGTTATACCCTAGGTAAGCACTGCATCCATGCGTCATCATCTGTCAAATGCCCCAGTATAGTCAATCACTTAAAAAGTAAAGCAGCTGCAATCCTAATACTCAGTGCAAGGCGGGAGATTACTAGTTTGAAGGCAGCCAAAGTCACATAGCAAGAATCTACTTCAAAAATCAAAGAGAGGTCCACTGCCTTTGCAAAACATTCTTTAGCTACTATTTTACTGACTCTGTCATGTGGTTTTCTTAGAAAGCTTCCTATACTTATATATATTATGGCTTTGGGAAACAAAATGGGAAGGGGGTTAGTTGTTTACACAAATTCATTCAAAACATGTTTTTTAAAAAGGAAAAGAACCAAATCTAGAGGAAGAAAAGTTTAATTAGTCTTTTATATCCAGTTGTCAAACCCTTAAGACTCTAAAAAGATAGTTACATTATTACATTTACAATACATAAAGGCTGGAAACTGCTTATGCAGTTACTTAGTTACTTTCACACAACTAAGTAACCCATTGCTGACCATTTAATTTCCCAAATAACAATCAAAAAGGAAACAGAAATGGAAACTTTATGGTTACAAAGTCCTGGTAAGCCTGGACAGCAGAACACTTAAGAGCCAAACTCTACGTGAAGGAACAGAATACAGAATTAGATCTGCATGCTCTTTAGGCTGGAGCATCTAAAAGCCAGCCAGCCTCCAAGCAGTCAAATAAGTAGAGTCAAGAGGAAAGCGCTCCTTGGATGTAGCACAGAAACACCCCAATCACCATTGCAGAGAGACTGAGAAACAATGTGCTGACAACAGTTAACTTTCTCTTCAAAAGCAAATGGCTGCTACAGGGGAGACAAGAGAAGGAGGAGGAAGAGGAGGTAGAGGGAGAAGAGGGGAAGGGGGAGGAACGGGAGGAGGAAGAAGAGGAAGAGGAGCTGCTGCTGAAGGTGGTGGAGGTGGTGGTGGTAGTGCTGGTAGAACCAGAGAACAAAAAGAGTGGAACCAGAAAAGAAGTGGTTCAAGCCTTTAATCCTAGCACTGGGGAGGCAGAGGCACAGGCAAAAGCAAGCAGATCTTTGAGATAAAGGCCAGAGTGATCTGCAAAGCAAGTTCCAGGCCAGCCACGGCTACTTAGTGAGACTTTATCTCAAAAAAAATCAAATAAATAAGTAAACATGAAACGTGTATATAAAAGTAGGAGTCAAAATGAGTATGAGGAGACACACACACAGAGTTAAGTCTGTGATAAATTTTAAAAAGGGGTGGGGTGGCTGAGGAATGGCTCAGGGAAAGAGCTGGGAATGAGAATGGTGAACCATCATTAATTATTTCTGTACTACATTAGAATTAATGTAGTCTGAGTGCTAAGCAAAATTCCTACAAATTTATCGTCTGCCATCAACTCAGAATTGTGCAACTGAAGGTTCAAATATAGACACATAGTTATAAGCTTGTTCCTTTGATTTAGTTATGGAGGAGATAGATAACATAAGCGTCTGAATTCCAAGCCCTCATCTGTTCACTTCCACAAAATACTACTTACTCTGAAAGATGTGCAGCCACTGACAAGCAAAGGGCAAATTAAGCACAACACAGTATTTCACCATTTCCTTGATAATTCTATCACTTTTCAAAACATCAATTAAATGTGTTTTTAAAAGAACTATTCTAAGTAAAGTGTTTTATCCCCCATGTGTCTATGTGAAAAACCTGTGCAAGTCAGAAAGTTAATGAGAGCCCAGTAGTTCACTGGACTCATTTACACTCAAAGATCTTATGTAGATGGTTAGAGTAAAACCATGAGGAGACCCACCTTCAACATCTTCAGCCTTGTAGCTTGTATAGTACCACTAAATACACACACTTATTTAATTTCAGCTTCTCCATTTTGAATACTCCACCCTGCCATTCACTGACACTAATTCCCCTTCTAGGGAGTGCTAGATGTCAGGTTAATCTTTTGATAGTAACTGGTCACTGCAAGCCTTACCTCACTTCTTTATATCCTTATCTACTCCCTAGGACTCAATTCCTCCATTTCAATCTCCCTACGAATTCAGTGGAAATCCTTCTATTTTCCTGGTCCTAGGCAAGTACATCTCTGCTTCCCCCTAGCCAGAGAGACAGCATGGAGACTCTACTGCACCAAATGCTTATAAGGCCACAAGGAAATATGAGGATTTCTCCCCCAGGCTCATCCCAGACTTCCCCCTCATTCTTAATTTTCTCCCTTAATTCTGAGATCTCTTAACTAATCATGACTAGAAATCTACAATCTACTGTAGAAAAATGGTTCATAGTACTTTAAAAGCCTAGTCATACTATAGGTTATATAAAATCAAAAGCTAAGAAGTATTCAACAAGAGGTAACAAAACAACAGGTATCACACCAGCACTGCAGGCCCTCTTTGGAACTTAAGTCATTTCACTTAAGCTCGAGTTTTTGGGTTAGATCTAAAGTTAAGATGATGCCCAGTAAGCTCGGGGTTGAAAGCTATGGTTAAATCTAGCTTTGGCTGTGTATTAGCCCTTCTGAAGTTCTGCAGTTATCTCTGCTCCTCTTCCTTTGGGTGGGCAGTATAGCACAGTACATATCCTTCCCATCTGAGCATTAGGGGCTTTGAGCTGCTGAATGTGTACATGCAGCTGCAAAAATGCATCATGAAGCCACCCTAACATAAAAGAAATCAGATTCCTTACTAGCTCATGCCACAACTCAGTTACAAAACCTTCCTTCTAGCAGAAGCATAAAGATTATTGTTGTTGGCCACCTTCAACTTTCACCTCAAAATGGTGGCATGTCTCTGACAGCAGCACAGTTATGCACAGCATTATCACTACAGCTTTAAAATCTAGCTAGCTAAACTTGGCCAAACTTTCTATTTTCATTGTACTTCAGAGTGACTTTGACAAGACTTCTTTCCTGATTGTTATATTGTTATTATATATTTGATTTCTGACCATTATCAAAAGGGATCTTCTCTAAATTAGTAATTCCAGGTTGTCTACATCACTCAGACACCAGACATCAAAATCTTCCCATGTTTTCAAACATGGGATTTTTGTAGACCATATATGCCAGCTTTACCTACTGTGGCCAACAGCCACCCTCTCTACTTTCTAGCTGTATAACTGAATACCGCATTGTTTCAATGTATCACTGATCACAGAAGGAACACCTTAGAATTGTGTGACATAAGTAAGGACTAGCTTCTATCAGACTAAGACCCAGAAGTGCTCTGGGCTGATTAAAATGTCTAGCACCATGAAAGAGCAGGCTTTTATTACTGTAGTCACAACTGTCCTAGTCACTCCCTTGGATGAGCAACACTGACAGTGCCTTCCCTGCCTTTGCAGGTGTTCATCAGAGCAGCTTAACCTACACAAAGTCCACCTCTTTTATATTCCCAGGAACCTAACAAGGAAACAAGGAAGAGCTGAGGCGAACCCCACACCTCACATTCTGCCACCTTGGTATTATGATATATGTATTTTGGCTTCCACCTACAACGTGTGGCTCGTAACTCCTTCCCCTAAGGGAGGTCATGGAAACAAGAGTTTCTCTTCCCCAACAGGGTCTTAGCAGCTGTATTCTAGCCAGCCTTCTCAGTCTCTGTACTGAAGTTCTCTGGCTACTAGGCAAACCACTCAGTGAAATATCATCTGCTCAGCATGCTTGAGAACCTGAGTTCAAACCCTACCACTCAAAAAAAGGGATTTTTCTGACCTACCCTTGTCCTACAGTAGACTGTAGGATCTTCCTCATTCCAGAAGTTCTGACCCATAACCTGAACGGAGGAATTGTGCTTGGAGAGGTCACAACTGTAAAGCAGACCAGTCTTGCTGGGTTTCCCCATCTAATCTATGAACATAGGCTACACAATGAAGTTTCCATATTCAGACCTAGAGAGGGACCCAAAATTCCAGGCTCCCTCTCCTTATCTTGCCGTAGGTATCTTCTCTGTGTCTCCTGTAACATTCTTTATAATAAACCAGTAAACTTGTTTCCTGGACCAAGAACTCCAATTTCTGGGCTTATGATTGGCATGTAAATATGGGGAAGATGACCAAGCTGTGCAATCAATCAGTTCTGATCTCCTACCAAACAGTATCAGAATGAAAGCAGAAGTCACCGAGCAACACTGGCTTGCTAGTAAGGAGAAATCCGCACAACTTTTGACATCACAGCAGTCATCTGTGTCAACATTACAGTGTATGAACTTAGACAAAAACAAACACTATTTCATCTGTGACTCTTACTAGGCAGTCTGGTGATCCTCTGACATTCCCTAAAGTGATGATTTCTTTCTTACACATACCTGACACAGATCCTAAAGAAACTGCCAAAAGAATCAGAAGAGAAGCAGAAGAGATGAAAAGCACCAGCTGTTCTTCCAGGGGGGGCCTGGGTTCAATTTCCAGCACCCACATGGTGGCTCACAACCATCTGTACCTCCAGTTCCAGAAGATACAATGTCCTCTTCTGACCTTTGAGGCACCAGGCATACCTATAATACACATACATACATGCATGCAAAATATCTATACACATAAAATAAAAAACAATCAGAAGAGAAACTTAATAGTATCATTTCTTGGCAAAGTCACATACTCAATACATATAAGCATGCTATTTATTAGTGGGTACAACCCACACCCCACCCCAGAATGTGTGCGCACACAAATACATGTAGCAACACTTTTCTCATTCTTTTAAAAAAATTGTTTCACCCAGGCAGTGGTGGCGCACATCTTTGATCCCAGCACTTGGGAGGCAGAGGCAGGCGGATTTCTGAGTTCAAGGCCAGCCTGGTCTACAGAGTGAGTTCCAGGACAGTCAGGGCTATACAGAGAAATCCTGTCTCAAAAAACAAAAAAAAACAAACAAAAAATTGTTTCAGCAATTCTGAGTATGATGCAATACAACAGAGCTGTAAAAGGTTCTTGCAATATCCACTTCTGTTCTCTTCCCTAGTGGTGGGAACAATGTGCTATTCCTGAAGAGTCAAGCTGCACATTTCTGTTTTCTCCTTTGAAAGGCCCACTTGGCAGTATTAACTACTGGCTGATGCTCCTTTTGCAGTGTCACCACAGTTTAGATGATCTTAGGACTCCTTTCACCATGTCATCTAAGGTACATTAGACAAAAAGTGAGAAAATATGTATTCTAAGATTATTTCTTAATCTTATTAAATATGCTCATTTTTAAAGGTACATAAGAGAATTTCAACATGTGCTTTAGGAGAGAACAAATTTACTATGCTGTATTAATGTAATAACAGGTCATGTTAAATAATAGTAAAAGAAACGGCATTTGGAGTTAGCAGTAAAGTGTATATTAAAGTATTACCATGTATGATGGTTAATCTCAGTTGTCAACTTGATATGATCTAGAACTACCTGGGTGGAGGATTATCTTTATTAAGTTATAGAGCCTGTTCTTCTGGGGCAGTGGTAGGATGGAGGTGGCCACAGGGTTCCTGGACTAGGATTCTGGACAGAATGTGTAAAAAGAAAAGTGAGCTGATCACAAACAAGCACCATCACTCTCTTCTTCATGACTGTGAACACAGTGTGGCCAGCAACTTCAAATCCCTGTCTCCATGACTCCTGCAAGGATGGACTGTACCCTGGAACTATGAGCCCGAATAAAGCCTTTCTTCCTTGAGTTGCTTTTGTCAAGGCATTTTATCATAGCTACACAAAAGTAGCTATGACAGTGCAAACACAAGGATCCAAGCTTAACATCTAATATCCATATAAAAGTCCAGGTATAAATGGCATATTCCTGTAACCCCAGACCAGAGGTAATAGACATAGGGCTCCCTGGAGTTCATTTAGTTAACCAGTCTACATTAACTAAAGGTTTCCAGGTTGATTTCCCCACCTCCCTACATCCTTACACACACACACACACACACACACACACACACACTCATATATACCTGTGTACACCACATGTACATACAAAGAAACAGGCAACTATAGGATTTGGAACTCTTCACTGTCTGCTGTCAGGATCTATTGCTATTGTTTTAATTTTAAATTTTTTGTGGGGTGTGTATGTGAAATAGTCTTCTATATCCCAGGCTTGCCATGAACCCACTATTTAGTGGAGGATGATTCTGAGCTTCTGTTCTTTCCTTCTGCCTTCACTTCCCAGCACTGGATCACAGCATGTATTACACTCAGTTTACATAGTGCTGAGGCTAGAACCCAGGGCTTCTAGAACATTACAGAACATTAGGCAGCACTCTACCAACTCAGCTACACCTGTAAACCCAACCCTTAGGAGAATTAAAAATTTAAGTTCAGCATACAGGGCATGACCTATCTAAATAAGTAAATAATTAATTTTAGCTATGCTAATCACTTTGAAAAAAGCACTTTTAAAGAGACATTTCTCGATTACTCAAGTTTAAGGCTCTGTTTTTTTTCACAGCCCTCTTTTTTAACTTATTTTGTATGTACATCTATGCATTCAGATGTGTGTACATATATAAACCACAAGTCAATATACATTATCTTCTTCAGTTGTTGTCCAACTTATTTTTTGAGGCAGCATTTCTCACTGAGCCTGCTAACCAGAAAGCTCCAGAAATCTTTTTGCACTTGACTCCCCAGGGTTAGAGCTAGAGATGCACTCTGCCATGCCCAGATTTAGATGTAGGTGCTGGGGATCCAAACTCAGCTTTGTCCTCATGCTTGTGCAGCAAGCACTTTACAGATTGAGTCATCTCCCCAGTCTCCTTAAGTCTTTATAACAAATTCAATGTATCACATTTTAAGAGATCTTTTAAATTCACTACATATTAAATGACTAGCAGCTAAAACAAGTCAATATCATTTGCAATAATCATTACATATTCATAGTATTTTAAGACATTTTCAAGAGTCTTTATATAAGCAATGTATCTTTTCTTTTAATAGATGAGAAATTATGGGAAATTAGAAAACTCTGGTCATTTTCCCAAGGGTGCAGAGTATGCATATGGCACACTTGTAAACCTTGGTTTTCCCTAGTCAAAATGTAGCATCCTTCCAACTTTGAAGTCTTGTTTCTAAGACACGGCTCTATGCAGAAGTAAAGCCACTAACACAGAAGAAATCAGCCTGCCGCTGTGTTTTCATTGTTGAAGTTGCTCAACTCTCAGCTGGAAAGCTTTATTCACCAGAATATTTGTTATTCTCTAACATGCCCATGTTAGCTTTATGGAACATTAGGTCCTAGACTTATGCCCAGCTCACCTGAGATTGAGCACCTGATATGCTTCCACTAGCCTGGCTAAATTCCTAGGCTCTTTCAAGACACTACTAGAAAGTCTCTTGAATATTAAGATGGTGATTATCCATTTTTAAGTTCACTAAAATTTCTTGAGCTGAAGAATTACACTATTACACAGTACCATATCATGCAAGAAACCTCAGTTAAATTTGTCTGTGGTGACAAATTATCAAGGAAATGGTTTTTCAAACTCTCAATTATTGGGGAAATAATTTTTTCAATTTCTAACTAAATATTAAGAATTAAGACCAATTTAATAATAGCTCATTTGAATATTTTTTCTTTCTCAAAAGAAGGCATCCCCTAATGTCTAATATATTTTTATAATACCATTTACCCAACTTGCAAGCAGATCTACATTTTGATAGTTTTACTCACCAAATAATCAAAGGAGGAATGGGGGTGGAGATGGAAGCATATTCAGCTTGTAAATGTTTGTACGGCTGTATATGGACATGAGGAAGTTCAAAAACAAAGTGAGTCAGAATGAATGAAAGCTCAAACATATGAGTAATAGAAAAATCAGCTACTATTCTCTATTAGCTGAGACTCTGTGGGAAGAATGCTTTAACAATGGCCAAATAAGAAGTAAGACAGCTCTGTGAAAATGTAACGAAATGAACAAATGATGACTGTTACAAAGCCAAAGCTGCTACAATTCCCATTCCACCTACCCACATACCACACCTCATTTTCAAGAGTACCTCAAACACAACAGCATTATCATCATTTGAGAATCTCAAATCCAGAAAACAACAAGGATTTAGAGTTTGAAGTTGAACAAACTCTTCCCTGGAATTCTAAAAATAGGGTCCCTTAATAGTGAAAAATAGTGACATCAACAGATTAGAAGAAATGTCCAACCCACACACAATAAAGCCTAGAAAGGAAATGTGAAAGTTGGTCACAAGAGGCTAGGACCACAGGGTAAAGAGAGAGGGACCAGCGGAAATAACAGAGGAGAATGTTGATGGCCAACATGCATGGCATCTTCACTGTCCGCCAGATCCCATGCTTTGTATACATTATCCTGGTGCCTGTGGGATAGGCATTATTCTTACTTTCCAAGTAAGAAACAGAAGTTTAGAGAAGCTAAACACTATACTCACAAAAAGCGTAAGTCCTGGTGAAGTGGGATGAGATTGAGATTCAAGCCCAGGATTCCAGAGCTCTGGCCATCAAGCATTACAATATAATGGAAATAATGCTTCCAACTTTGTATCACAGCTGGATCACAGATATCAAGTCATAAAACACTACAAAGGTCTTTGGTCAAACAAAGTGCCTATCATCCTGGATATGTTCAATGACTACTGAACTATAATCCTATCCTACACCTAAATCTGGTAGTCAGTAAGATCTGACCATGAACAACTCCAAGAAAGGCTGTCTTTTGGATAGCAAGATTATGAAATAGGAGGCAGCCTGGGAAACACAGGAAGATCTCATCCCAAAAAGAATAAATAAAAGTAAATCCAAAGAAAGACATTGGTAGGGCTGGAGATGGCTCAGCGGTTAAGAGCACTGACTGCCCTTCCAGAGGTCCTGAGTTCAATGCCCAGCAACCACATGGTGGCTCACAACCATTTGTAATGGGATCTGATGCCCTCTTCTGGTGTGTCTGAAGGCAGCGACAGTGTACTCACATACACAAAATGAATAAATAAATATTAAAAAAAAGAAAAAAAAGAAAAAAAGACACTGGTAAAAAATAAAAAAAATAAATGGGTAGTTTGCCTCAAAACTAGAAAAAAATAATTTGCTGCTTAAACTCTAGCTTCCTAATTCAGATTATGCCACACAACACCTTAAACATTTCAAGCAATCAAAACAGGTCCAAAGCACAGGATATAAGTAGCATATTCCTGCCCCAAGGAAAGATATTATCAGTAAAGATAAAAACAAAAACAAAACAGGGGCTGGAGAAGTTGCTTAGGGGTTAAGAACACTAGTTGCTTTTGCATGAGAGCCAGGTTTGATTTCCAGCACCCACTTGGTAGCTCTCAGCCATCTGTAAAGCCAGCCCCAGGGGTTTGATGACCTGATCTTTCCAGCACCAAGCATGTGGTGCTCATACATACATACATACATACATACATACATACAAACATTCTCTCTCCCTCCTTCCCCCTCTCATTCTCTCTCTCTCTTTCTCTCTCTCTCTCTCTCTCTCTCTCTCTCTCTCTCTCTCTCTCTCTCACACACACACACACACACACACACACACACACACACACACAAATAGGTCTTTTAAAACTTCAGCAATAATTCTAAGACAGTTTAGGGCCCTTTTAAGTAGAGTTCCATATATGAAAAAGCAGAGATGGAGAATAAAGAACACCAGAATTCCTGACCATGTGTCTCTGAGTTCCCAGACAGTCTTCCCTCTTCACTGTTCCCACTGCCTAGGCCCCATCTCTGTTCTTTCCAAACAGGCTTTCTCTGTCATCTTATCAAGGAGATGGCCCTGTTATCTTCTATCACAAAACCCAGCTTGTTGCTTTCATTTTTCTTAAGCAATTTCTCCTGTTTACCTCCATGTCTTCCCTCCTCCACCCTCAGAGGAACATGCTCCAGCAGAGGTGAGACAGCTGGGTTCACTAGTCTCTATTCACTCAAATCAGAGCTCTATGCTGGCTCTAAGCAGTTGCTCAATATTTTCTGAACAAGAAAAAAAAAATGTATACAGATTTTTCAAACTGTCAGCCTCTTCTCTCAAAACACACACACACACACACACACACACACACATGAAAGATATACATTGTTTTACTGAGTTATTTATTGTGGATTCAAGTGTAGAGGCCAAAGGACAACTTAAGGAAGTCAGTTCTCTCCTGCCATGTTTGTCCCAGGGATTGAACTCAAATCAGGCTCTGTCTCTACCCTTAAAATATTTAAACTTTAAGTCACCCCTTGTGGACAGGGCAAAAGAGAAGAGAAACCCAAATTATCTTAACAAACAGTAAAGGTGTGAGATCAAAAAAATCCATCTTCTCTCTTGTATAATGTGCTATGGAGCATAGCAGGTATCCAATAACTAACTAAATGTGAATTAATTAGGACCTACATACACAGAATATATCTTCTGAATGAAGTGCTCGATCTGCTTATATACTATCCCATAATTTTTTCTTATGGGAAGGGATGTAAATACAGATCATATTTCTGCTGCCCAAACCATGGTATGCCGCCATAAACACAAAACATTCAACATATAATCTGTTGAACTTCACTAGACACAAGGAGCGCTTTATGAAGAGTTTAACCAAAAAGAAAATATGGTCCTACTGATACCAAGGATATCCAAACGACTCTAATAATTCAACATAAGTCGTTTGCTAAAGTTGTCAAGAGATTTCTGGGCTTGCCTGTGTCAATGCCCCCAATAAACTTAAGACATGGACTTGGGCCTGTTATTTTCACAACACCCCCTGTCAAAACCCACACAGAGCTCCTAAGGCCTCCCCGTGGGGAGCAGCCTCAGATGCTCAGACTCGATCACTTTGACCTCTGCCATTCAGTTTCCTGAATCTCTCTCCCTTTCAGCCGAAATTGGTCTTCTATTTTTATCTGATTTTCTTTTCTGCATGCGAGGATAACACACACCTCGGGCCTGGGTGGAAATGCCACTCCCGGGCCAATGGCTGTCTATCCACCTTACAGGTGGCACAGGGCCTCGCGAACCCCCGCCCCTCCCACGCAGACACCCTGCAAAGTTTTAGGGACGGGGGGACAGCGCAGTGGCCCTATTCCAGCGGCGCACCGTGAAGCGCAAGATGGCCCTAAGCCGGCCCCACTGCGGCGCGCGGGGGCGGCGGGGCCGAGGGCCGGGACGCGGCCGACCTGCAAGCCAGAGGCCCGGCCGCGCGCGTTCCCGGAGCCTGCGGGCGCCAGGTGAGCCGCGGGCGGGGGCGGCCAGGTGGCCCTGAACCCGCAGAGCCAAAGCCGCCCCAGCGCTCACCGAAACCCGGCCCGGGGAGGGGAGCCCGGGGCGAGGCCCGGCCCGAGACTCGGAGCTCGGGGCGGCTTCCTCGGACAGCCCCGGGGACGCGGCGGTTCACAAGGCCGCGGATCGGCCGGGCGCCTCGCGAGGAGCCCCGGGGTCTCTGCGTGCCCACAGTCCTTACCCTGCATGCTGCTGACCGCCGGGTGGCCAGAAGTTGGAGGTCCGATGGGCCCCGGGGTGCCGCCACCGCCCCCGGAGCCGCCGCCGCCGCTGGGGCTCGGAGCCGCCATTGTTGGAAGTGAGGAGCCGAGCGGCGCCGCGGCGGCTGCAATGCAGCAAGCTCGGCCTCTCGCTCCGCTGAGGGCGCGGTGTACGCCGCCTTGGTCCCGCCCCGGACACGCCTCCGCCACGCCCCCGTGCACGCCCCCACCAGTGCTGACGCGCAGCCTGCAATACAGGTTTAGCCGCAGCACCCAATATTGAGGGGCAGGGCCTGCAGTCCTGGATCAGGGTGGCTCTCTCTACCTATCCCTCAGGGACCCATAGTGGCTTGCAGAATCAGAAATATATGTGCATTAAGAGAAGGGAAAGAATTATAGCCCTAAAGCTTTAGAACTCCCTTCTCTGAACCTCAGAATCCAAAATCAGAACAGTAGCGCTGCTCTAAGAGATCTCAGAAGTCATGATGCTTCCTGTCCAGTCTCTGATCCATCACTGCAGAAGAGTCAGCAATAGCTGTGGTCTCAGCGCCATGCTCTCTGTTCTGCTGGGGACTGACAGGAGTACTTCACGACAAAAAGTATCAGAACCCAAAAGGAAAAATGTTCCAGTATAGGCTTTTCAGCCCAGAATGCACGCTAAGTATTTTGTCAGTTTATTCTCTGTGGAAAGAGGACAGCAAACAACAAAAGGTGAGGCTGTGATGGCCTTCAAACATAACTCTTTTTCAAGCACAGGTCAGAAGGTGGCTTTCTTTGAAGAAAGTTATATTTTAGCTCCAGGAGAAGAATCAAAAAACATAAAGCTGACCGTGACGACACATGCCTTTAAGCTCAGTACTTAGAAGGCAAATCTCTATGAGTTTTCAGTCAACCTGGTTTATGGATAGGTTCCAGAATCTTCTCTAAAAAGGTTTTTAAGGATGAAAAAAGAATCAAATAAAATACTTATTCCAAAACAATTTGCCATATTAGGAAACATGGATGGACACAAAAGAAAAAATACAATATAATATAGTTGTGTAATTTTTTTTGTTTTGGCTTGGGCACTTTAACACACAGGGAAAGGCATCAAAGGCTCCATAATTTGTAACAATATAACAAGTATCAGATCCTGTCACTACCAGACTCTAACCCCAGTGTGTCATGACATTTGACTTGTCAGGAAAGTTTCCCAGCTAGCTCTAGTATCACTATAGTTTGTGAGTGTGGTGTGTGAATGTCATTTCCACAGTTCCTTGGGGGCTGGAGCAATGCAAAGAAATAGTTTAGAGGAATTTGAATTTCCCTCTTTCCATAAGCATCATGAGCTTCCCACACCCAGTCTTTGGTGTGAATAATAAATATGTTCACAATCTTAAGGAAATTGCTTTTGTAAATCTCTCCCCCTTCCAAAAAGTTTATAGTTCTTTAATAATGTATATTATAATTATATGCATTATTTATATAGTATATATTATATTATAAAATATATACTACAAAATATGTATTATGCTAGTTATATATATTACAAAGTATATAATACATAATATGATATATACTTGTATAATATATTATATTACATTATAGGTTTTTATTATATATTGTATATTATATATGTATATATAGCTAGAAGATGTATATATTATTGCTTCCAATATTGCCTTAGAGGGTGTTTAGGTTGTACAAAAGGACTTTAATCAGATTAGGAAAACATTGACCCACTATAGTTAAATGAACATGAGAGAAAAAAAAAAACAAGTAACAAAGAAATCTGAGGAAAACATTCAACCCAGCAAAGCCATGAGGGTAAGGGAACTAAAGGGGCGTGAACCCAGCCAAGCTATTTGTCTGTGGGGCTTGTGATAAAGCCGGCCTGTATTTGCATTGATGTTGGTATTGTAAACTAATAGATAAGGACTGAGAACAAGACCTTCTGATTAAGTCTACACGTGGGCAGAAACAAGACAGGACTTTGACTTGTTAAAGTGATGAAGCTGCATGCATGCCTTTTGCTTGTTCTCATGTGCCTACTTTTCTTGCAAGTTTCTGTGTTCATGATAGAGTGAGTTGAATTCCTCAGAATTCGTTTGTTGAAGTCCTGAGTCCTGGTACTGTGACAGGGACAACGTTTGAAGATGATAGGGTCTTTAAGGAGATTGGTAAGGTAGAGGAGGTCACAGGGGTGACCCCTAACCCATTCACCTGGTATTCTTAGCATGAGATGGTGGGTGGACGCACAGGGGAAGGGTTCACATGAGGAAACTGGAAGATGGGGATCGATGAGCCAAGAAGAGAAACCACTTTGGCCACATCTTGATCTTAGAGCCAGGAACAGACAAATTCCTGTTGCTTGAGCTACCTGGCTGTGGTGCTTTGTTGTGGCAGCTACAGCAAACTAACAGTGTATACAGCTTTTAAAAATGAATGTCTCAAAGGAAGCTTAGAATTTGGGGTAATAATAGTTGTAGCTAGCATAATTTGGGGGGGAGAAGGGGAGGACAATTAGACAACATGTACTAAACCCCCGCAAAATCCCATTTATAAACCAATGTATGGGATTTCTGCATGGGCCTGGAAGTCTAGACTCTGCTGTGCAACCAGAGGACTGGAGCAGTACTAATACTCCCACTTAGAGTAATGCATGGTGAGAGCAAGCTGCCTTGGAAGAAGCTGCAGAGAAAGAATCAGGTTTGCCTAGCCCATGATTAGGGAAGCTTGGTTGCAAATTCTAGTTTGCAGCTTCTTTTTTGATTCATGTCTCAATGGTTAGATTAAGAGTAGAGTTTTCAGAGGCCGGAGATATAACTTAGCAGTGAAAAGTATTTGGTTTTTTGTACAGAAAAACCTGAGTTTGATTCCCAGCATCATCATGGTGCCTCATAACCATCTGTAATAGAATCTGACACCTTCTTCTGACATTGGATTGCCCCAAACATACACGTTACATACATATGTGCAGGCAAAACACTCATACTCAGAAAATAAAGTAAATCTTAAACTTTTTAATTAAAATTACTTTATATTCCAAATAAAACAAAAGTAATATACAGATGGATTTCACCTTCAGACCTCAATTTCAAAACCTGGAAAAGTATATAAGAGGGTTAGACCCTAACCGCCATGTGGCTAACAGAGCCAACAGATATTTCCTGTAAGTGTCCCATAAACAACTTTCTGAAAACCCATCTCCTTTCTACCCAATGTTACCAAGGGCTTAGCATCAGGCCCTTGCAATGTCTGTTATGGCCTCTTCAGGCACAATGAACTGTGTGGTTTCTGGGTACCATTTGAGCAGCTTGTCAACTGGAAACATGGCACACGAGAGAAGCTTTGACCCATCCTACCACCAAAAGAGCCAGAACTTCAACCAGAGTCAGATGGCCATTCAAGTGATATTACTAATGTTGCCAATAACCATGCATCTGTGTAGAATGGCAGACAAATGTTTATCATGGCACTGTTTGTAATAACAAAAAATGAAATTCTTAAAACTCCAGATCATTACCACCAAGGGAAAAGGTAATATTGGCAGCACTGGCCATGGTCTGACCAGATACAAATACACTTCAAAAGAATGTGACTTTATTCTATCAGAACTACATCCACACCCAGCACTCAGAATCTGTGTCTTATTTCTCTGACTTCACTTTTAAAAAGAAAGGAATGCTAAGTGCTGCCAGGCATGCCTGTATCCCACTCTAGAAGGGAAGTTAAGGCAGAAAGATTGTGAGTTCCAACAGGCCTGGGCTAGATAGGGAGAAACGACCTCAAGCAGAAGGAAGGGGACAGGAATACTATATCAAAAAGAAGGGAGAAGGAGAAGAGACAAGAGGAGGAGGGGAAGGGAAGAAGGAAAGGAAGAGAGGAAATGAGGAGGGAAAGAAGAGGGGGAGACAAGAAAAGTCAAGTGAAGTGAAACCCCAGCACAGCAGTTATCCCAGCACTGGGAGGCTGGGGCAGGGAGATCTCAAATTCAAGGCCAGCCTGGACTACATATGAGATCTTGTAGAAAAAGGAAGGAAGGGAGGGCAGAGAAGAAGAGAGGAAGGGGAGAAGGGAAAAGTATGTGCTGCTTTGGGAGCAGGGAGCTTGGAGATGAGAGAGAAAGAGGGAGTATCCAGGGATGACAGTGATGCTCGATTTCTTGAGTGAGGCCAGGTACTGCCTGAGAATGTGCAATAGTCTGTGAGAAGTGGCTGAGTTGAACATTCTCTGGCTGAAGTTCTGCCTGAGAATGTGCAAGAGTCTTTGAGAAGTGGCTGAGTTGAAGAACCCAGGTGGGGGAAAGAAGGGCAGATGCATGCTAACAGAAGCTTTCTAAAATGTTCTGAAGCCTCTAAACTGGCAACGTCCAGAGAAGCATACTGATTTAAACTAAAGTATTTTCAATCTTATGTCTGATATTTTCATAGTATTATAAAAGTTGAAAGCATAAGACCACTAAAAAGCATTCTAAAGTTAAACATATTGCTCCACTATTCTGTCAATAAAATTACAAATCAATGCAATTGAAAAATTGAAAACCTATGTAAAGTGTGTCCTTCTGGCTAGCTCTTGTCAAACAGAGGTTAGTGATTGCTTAAGGGAATGTGTGGTACGTTATTGTTGCTTCCTGGTTGGCTGTTTTATTTTTTGTTTGTTCATTTTTTATATATAAACATATATGGTTTGAATTTAGTAACATTACTTTATCTCACTGTACCTTTTGCTTTAAGGCATAAAGGTATAAGAGTACTGGCTGGCCTTACAGTCTCAGTCTCCCACATGCTAGGATTATAGGCATGTGCCCTCTTGCCTGCTGCGAAGACCAATATTGATTGTCACCTGGACAAAATCTAGAATCTCCTAGGAGACAAACCTCAGAGAGAATCTGTAAGAGAATTTCCAGGTTGAGTTAATCCAGGTGAAAAATCTCACTCTAAAATGTGAGTGGCACTATCTCACAGGCTGGGGTTATGACTTCGATCAAGAGGAGCCTATGAGGCTACTGGAAAAATGGCTCAGCAATTAAGATCATTGGCTGTTTTTCCAAAGGACCTGAATTAGAATCGCAGCACCCACATGACTGTTCACAACTGTCTGTGATTCCGGTTCCAGGGGATTCTTACACCCTCTGACACAGACATACATGGAGGCAGAAGACCAATGTAAATAAAAAAAAAAAATTAAAAAAAAAAAAGGTGGAGAGAATGAGCTTATCTCTCTGCTCCTGACTGCAGATGTGATGTGTTCAGCACACTCATGTTCCTGCCACTGTGCCTTTCCCATCATGACGGATTGACTGTACTCTCATACTGTGAGCCAATAAACCCTTTCTCCTTTAAGTCGGGCATTTGATCACAGCAAGAAGAAAATTATGGATGTGCCTGGCTCGTTCTGTCTTTCTGGTAAGAGATTTAACATATCCTCCATATACCTATACCACACAGTTTACCCACATGACCTGACACTTCTGTGATTTTTAGTATAGTCACTGAAGTGTGCAGCCATCAGAAGAAACACGTTTAGAATGTCTTCATCACCCCCTCCCCAAAGAAGCCTATCCTATTTACATCCATCCCCCGCCCTCTACCTACCAGCCACGCTTTCTCTGTGTGGGCACAAAGCTAGAGTTGTATGGGAAGAGAAAATCTTAATTGAGAAAATGCCTCCATCAGACCGGTCTGTGGGCAAGCCTGGGAGGTATTTTCTTGATTGTTGATTAGTGTGGAAGGGCCCAATGTGGGCTCTATCCTGCCTGAGCAGATGATCCTGAGGTATGGGAAAGCAAACTAAGGAGACTAACTGAAACAAGCCAGGAAGCAGCACTCTCCTGGGGTCTCTGCTTCAGGTTCCTGCCTTGAGCTCTTGCTGTAAGCTGTAAAATGAAACAGACTCTTGCCTCTCCCTGTTGCTTTCTGTTAGAAATCCCAATTCACACACCCTCCCCAGATCTAGGAGAGTACTTAATCCACTTCCTGTCTACACAGATTTGCCTGGCTTATTGCCCATTGTTCTTTTGGAGGAACACTAATAAGGGTACATTGTATCAATGTGACAGATATTGTGTATCCATTTGTTCATTGATGGGCTTTTCAGGGTGTTTTCACTTTTTGGTTTTTGCAACATTCTCAGTAATGTTGCAGGGAAGGTTTGTATATGGCTTTTCCAATGAGTGTCAATTTTCTTATCTCTGGGTATGTATCTAGGAGTGAAACTGAAGGCTCTTAGGAAAACTCTGTGTGCAAAAAGCCACTTAAAGATTATCAGACTCCTTCCCAAAGTGGTTGAGTCATTTGTATTCTCAGAATATCCGAGGGGGGTTTCGATTTCATCACCTACATACAGATTGTTATCTGTTGCTCTTAGTGAGCCTCCCTAGCTAGCCTCGTTATGTTTGGGGGGCATTTTGCCTACAATATCCAATGAACATTAGCAGGTATTGAGTTTTTATATATAAAACTAAACAAAGAATATATAAAAATCACAAAGGAACCATGTATGTTTCAAGACAGATTACCATGAACTCTAAGGCCATTATCAGTCTCTTCTGACTCAATCACATCACAACAGATTCAAGCAGTCAGAGCTCAAGAAAGCCTTCCTCTTTGAAGAGGCACATACATGCTGGAAGCTGTGTTGTATACTAATGAGAGACCAGTAATTAAAATCTGCCAGGAATTGAAAAAATATGACTTTATCATCAGCACAGATTAGCAACAATTATTTCGGGGCTATTTTTTGGAATGTGAAAAAGAGTGGAATTCCCCAATTTTGGGGGATTAACAAGAAAATAAAAGTTATGCACGACACAATAATGTTAATGAGTAGGAGAGATGTCACAAGAGGAAAACACTGAATTGGTTTTAAACAATTATTATATTATATTGGCTTTGAGCCTTTTTTTTAGATGTAGTCTCAGTATTCAGTGAAAGCCAGCATGACCTCAGTCTGCCAGTTTTCCTACCTCTGCTGCCACCGCTGAGAGTCCAGGTGTGTATCACTATGTCCTGCTACGAGGAACACTTTATATTTTTGTTTGCTTAGAATAAATAATTCATAGAAAAACTTTTAATTATTTTAATACCCAAAGAGCCCACAAGCCAATATGCTAACACAGTGTAATAAAAATGAATAAAACATGAATGACTTATTTATATTACATTATTTATAACCTATGATTACAATTCTCATGTGTAATTACAGTAATGCACATTAAAACAATGATTTATTATAATGTTTTGCTTATAAAAAAGACAAAGAAATGTTTGATAACTTCTTTTATTGACTCCTCCTTAACACCACCTTTTTTTTTTTCTTGCATGTAATCACCAGAGATGAAGATGCCTGGGCTTTTACTCTGTAATGTTTCTAAGACTGTGTCCATTACATGAAAACAAAAAAGGGAAGTCTTGGCAGAACAGGAGAAGTGGTGTACACTTGAAGATCAGATCGACTTAAATATTGTCCATGGCATATAGCCTAGTCCATGCTCTCGCTGTCTCTATGGCTTGGGCTTCTTTGGTCTTCCACTGCTCGGCTACATCATGTGCTAATGGATCGTCTGGATTAGGAGCACTTAACAAAGCCTGGATTGATAGCAGGACTATGTGGACCTGCAGTGCTGAGGAATGCTTATCTTTCAAAATATATAAACGTATTCTTCCCAACTTGTCTACATTAGAATGATAAATTTTGGTCATGAAACGTACTTTAGGTGCTGCCATTAGGTATTCTTGTGGAAGGAAGAGTTCAAGTTTAAAAGTCCCTCCCTCAAAGGGGGGAAGCCTGGGGGCCAGCTATGACCACATGAAAATAACGGGCGTTGCTCTCATCTGGTTCTGCTCTAATGCCAGGAACTGGTTCTGCCAGCAAACACTGGGTTTCCTTGATGATCCTGCGGGGCAGCCCGGCCATCTTGTCAGATCCTGAGTTTGGCCTCTGCTCTTGTCTCCTGACAAGTGCATCTTAATGTCAACATAGAACTTCACAGTTTCCAAATTGCAGAAAGTAAAGTTTGTTGTAAGGAGTTGAAATTGGGACTGGGCCTGTAGCTCAGTTGGTATGGTGTTTGCCTAGCATACACAAAGCCCTAGGTTCAATTCACAGCACCATGTAAACCAGTGTGATGACAAACACAAATGCAATCTGAGCACTAGGCAGGTAGACACAGAATCAAGTATTCCAGGTCATCCTCATGCCCCCTCCTACATAGTGAGCTTAGGGCCAGCCTGGGATCCTCATGCACCTTTCTACATCGTGAGCTTGAGGCCAGTCTGGGATGTTTTAATACCTACTACAACTAGAGATTGCTATTTTTTCATCTTTCAGATGTCTACTTTGACTAGTCTTTCCATATGAATTTTACAGTCAGTCCAGGTTTTCACAGACTGTGAATAAAAGAGAATCTTTTTGTTTCTCCTATAAAAAACATGGCTAACTTATAGAGAGGGGAATTGTCGGTCCCTGAGGTGGTTCAGTGGGTAGAAAACAATTGCAGTAAGAACTGACAGCCTGAGTTTGACCCGCATAACTCATGTGAAAGGAGAGACCTGGCTTCTGAAAGCTGTATTCGGATGTCCACACAGTGTTAGGGCATGTGAGTACCTGCACACACACACACACAGGCACATAGGAATGCACACACACAAATGCACACACAAGCATGCACATATGCACATGATAAAATTATTAAAGAAGAAGGAATTGTAAGTCATATTAAATGTGAAAAGGAATTTCATCTATGTTATATAGAAATGGAAGCATGACCAATTTCACTCTCTTGGATGAAGGTAGATTGGTAAATGGTCACTCACCAAATATAGCACATAAGTAGACAGAGGAACATAACTGATTAGCAAAACCAGAAATAAATTCCAATATGTGTAACAATATAGTTTAATTAAAGATGGGCTCTCAAATCACAAACAGACATCTGCAAACAGTTAAACTTTGATTTTTAACTCAAACATTAAATCGGGATGAGGTACACTGGATCTGAAAAGGTCAGCTAAGGAACTTTGGGAAGGTCATGGAACACTTTCCCCTCTGGAAGGGAGTGGCTAATTAACATTCTTCAGACCACAGGGTGGGAAACGACCTGCAGGTGGGGACACTTTCCACAGGAAGGATGGTTGGTTACCTTCCTTCAGACAAGGGAAGTCCTTGCCTCCTCATTCCCTGAAGACCAATCAGTTTAAAATGTCACACTGTTCTACCAATCACATTGTGCCTAATGGCTGCTGCCCGGCAAACTGTATAAAAGCTCATTGAACAAGCTGTCACAGCCTCTCCTTCAGGTCTGGGAGGATCCCAGTGCGCTGGAACAATAAAAATCCTCTTGTTTTTTAAATTGATCCAGGCTCCACGTGGTTCACTCAGGGGTTCTCTGGTAAGCTAAGGCTCAACAGAGTCTTACTGATCTGTAACACAGGACTCTCCTCTGAGCCAATCTGCCATTATCTTAGAGCTTGGCCTAGTGACTACTTACTTTCCTCTTAGAAGGAGACAGTGGGGAAGGACATTGGACCCCCAAGTATCTAGCTGCCTCTCCCAGACAGTTGTATATATAGATTTATATTTCTGAATACTTAGTCTTCATTTGATGGGATTCTTTGGGAAGGATTAGGAGGTGTGGTCTTGTTGCAGGAAGTGGTGACAGGGATGGGCTTTGAGATTTCAAACCTCATTCGAAACTCACCCAATAAACTCATTTTCTATAAGTTCTGTTGGTCATTATGTTTTGTCACAGCAATAGAAAAGTAATTAAGACAGGGTTCCCAGTGTACCTTGGTTTGTGATTGAGACCTTAAGAAGAGGGGTAGATATTGTTTACCTCTCTCCAAGGGAAGAAATTTTAGAAACAATTTTAAAAAATTGTTTAGCACATATACACAAACAAACAAACAAACAAAGGAAAAAAAAAACAAGAAATCAATGCAATAGAGGATAGCACAAAAGTGATAGCAGAGAAAGACAATGGTGCTTTTTGGCAAAGGTATGGTAAACAAATAAAGACCAAAGGGTAGACAGGGAAAGTATGCTTCAATTTATATCAAAGAGCTCATCTCACTATTAAAATGTCCTACAGGACTGGTACAGTGCAGGGAGGTGCATGGTTAACATGTGCAAAGTTCTGAACTAGAACCCTACCATACACACATACACACACACACACACACACACACACACACACACACCAAAACAAAACAAAGAATGAGGAAATTATAATGAAGGAATAAAGAAAGAAAAATGAAGGAAAACTATTTTCTTTTATTAAAAACAAATTTTTGACATATAATATATTCTGGTTATAGATTTCTTTCCCCTTACTCCTCCCGGTTTCTCCCCACCTCCCTTCCCATTCAGGTCCACACCCTTTCTATCTCTCCTTAGAAAACACACAGGCATCTAAGGAATAATCAGAAAATAAAACAGGGTAAGTCAAAACCCAACAAACCAGAAAATGACAAAGAACCTATCAAGAAAAACAGCCAAAGAAAAAGCACAGGAAATGCAAATAGATGCAGAGTCACAAATGTTCACATACACAGGAACTACATAAGGATTCCAAAGCAGGAACTATAATACATATGCAAAGAACCTGTAAGGTAAAAAGATAAAATAAAGATGCCCTGACTTTATTGCAAAACCAAGCCTCCAAAGATGTCCTCCAGTTCTTCTTGTATTGGCATCTACTGCTGAGCATGGGGCCTGCACTCAGAGTAGTTTCCCCAGTAAGACTCCTTTGGAAGAAACTAACTTTTCATTTGGAAGTGGCTATCAATTGGAGATAGTCTCTCAGTTAGGGATAAAGTGTGTGTCTACTTCTAATTATTTCAGCTCTAGGACTCTATGAGGTGCAGACCTGTGTAGGCCCTGCACATGTTGTCACAGACTGAGTTTATGTGTATCCCAGCCCTGTTATGATTAGAAGGCCTGATGTCCTTGGTGATGTCCTCCATCCCCTCTGAGTCTTACACTCTTTATGTCTTCTCTTCTACAGAGGGAGGAATTTGATGGAGACCTCCCTTACAGGGCTGAGTATTCCAGAGTGCTCACGCTGCATGTTGTCTGGTTGTAGGTCTCTGTATTTGTTCCCATCTGGAAGGAGGAAGCTTCTCTGATGATGGCTGAGCCAGGCATGGATCTATTAGTACAGTCAGTGTCATTAGGAGTCATTTTATTGCTACGTTCCTTTAGCAGAACAGTAGTATTTGGTTTTCTCCTAGATCTCTGTCCTATCTAGTCTCAGGTTCTTGACCACCCAAGTAGCATTGGGAATGGGTTCCATCTCATGGAGTAGCCCTTAAGTCAAAGCTGGTATTGGTTGGTTCCCACAAACTCTATGTCATTATTCCACCAGTATATCTTGAGGCAGGTCCCTCCTGAAGATCAAAGAGTTTGTGGCTGACTTGGTGTTTACCCTTCTCCTTTGGTAGCATGCAGAATACCTTCCTGGATCATGAATACTAGTCCATAGGATGAAGGCTCTAGGTAGACACCAGCTCAACTTCTCTGTTTTCAGTGAGTTGTGTAGGTGTTGTCTTCAGCCATAGAGTCTTACTGTCATGATTTCATTTTTAATGGTTAATTTCATGATTTTATTTTTAATGGTCGAATGATATTCCATTGTGTAAATGTACCACATTTTCCTTATCCATTGATTCATTAACAGATAGTCTAGGCTGCTTCCAACTTCTGGCTATTATGTATAGAGCAACAATGAACATGGTTGAGCAAAAATCTCTGCAGTAGGATGAAGCATACTTTAGTCTATGCTCAGGAGTGGTGTAGGTGGATTGAGTCTTGTCTTTGTGATGAACCACCACACTGATTTCCATAGTGGTTGGACAAGTTTGCACTTCTCCCAGTGACGGAAGGGTGTTGGGAAAAAGTCTTAGTCATAATAAAATGAATTTCAAATTAGAAAACACAATGAAATATGATGTTTCATAGTCAAACTTTATTAACACAATATGTTGATGAGGGTGTGGGCAAGAGGACCTCTTAGACGTAGCTGATGGGGATGAGACTGGCTCAGTGGTTAAGAGCACTTGTTGCTCTTCCAGGGGATCCAAGTTTTGTTCCTAGTACAGTCCTTAACTCCAGCTTTAGGTGATCTGATGCTTTCTTTTTACCTCTACAGGTACTGCACACATGTGTTGCACAGACATACATACAGACAAACACTCATGCATATCATATAAGGATAAATCTTTAAAAACTATTCATCTGTATTTGTGTGTATGTGTCTGCTTCTCTGGATGTATGTGTCATGTGCATGCAGTACCAAGGAAGCCAAAAGAGGGCATTGAATTCCCTGGACATGTGAGTAACAAGGGGTTGTAAGCTGTTCAGTGTGGGTGTTGGGAACTGAACCTGTCTGTATCCTCTACAAGAGCAATAAATGCTCTTAATTGCTGACCTATCTCTCTAGGCCAAAATTGTGTGAGCTTTAAAGCATTTGTTCCTTGCTTGCTTGTGGGTATCTAGTGTCCTCCAGCATTGGACCTATATTCTGTGCCTTTGATTATCCATGTATCTCCGGGGACATCACAAAACTCTGCAGCACCTGTTGTTAAGTGTTCCTAAAAACAGACCCCTTCTGCTGACAAGCTTTTCATTTTTTTCTGTTCTCCTGAAACACTACATTCTGAGAAACAGTTGAGACTGAAGTGCCCTGGAGTTTGGTTAATCCCAATCTCCCCCTCCTCCCCCACAGTGTGTTGCCCAGGATTCAGACCTGTATGCTAATTAGCTGTGACAGATAACCCAGTCTTGTCATCATCTCTCCAGGGGAAGAAAAAGCTTCTGCCTCCATAGATCCAGGGGACCTTCGGGAACCAACACATGCTCCTGGAGGCTTCTGTTGGAAGGAGGTAAGTTCAGTCTAAAAAACCAAATCCAGACAGTTTTTCAGCCTGGGCAGGCATCCAACCATCCCCCACTACAGGCAGAAGGAACAGATGGGGACCGCCCACTGCTCACTGCTGAGAATTTCAGAGTCCTAGTTATCAAGGTGAGGTTGATGTCACAGCAGGGCAAAGTCTGGCTATTCATAGTTAGCAGCTCAGTTAGGTACCTTAGAGCTAAGGAAGGCTTTTAAAGACACTTAGGTGCAGACCCTGGGTTAGTTAACGAGATAAATAATCACACATGGGGCTTGGGTGAAGCTAAGAGTACAGCACTGGCCCTGGGCTGGGCTGGAGGCTCTGCTTCCATCCACAGTCAGCAAACCTAACAAGAACAACAGTGAAACAAAAGAGAACACAAATAGGAACCACCAACAGACCTCGCAACAGCTTAAAAGCTGTTCAGTGCCTACTGACCTTTTAAGGGTGAAGTCTTGAGGGCACTTGGGTATCTCGATGTGGTTCAGTGCTCTCATCAGTAATGTGAGAGCTAAGTCTTCATTGTCCGCTCAGGATGATTTCAAGAATGCAATGAGGAAATGGGTGTAAAATTCTGAGAACAAACTGTACCTGGTGCACCATAAAACCTGGTGGTGATTCATAGAATGCTGGTATGGCATCTGTTTTAGAAAGAGAGATTCCTGCAGATAATGATAATAAGAACTAGAACTGGAGGGGAGGTGGTGGTCCACGCCTTTAATCTCAACACTCAGGGGGCAGAAGCAGGTGGATCTTTTTGAGTTCAAGGCCAGTCTGGTCTCCAGAGAGAGTTCCAGGACATCCAAGGCTACACAGAGAAACCATGTCTCAAAAAACCAAAAACCAAATACACACACACACACACACACACACACACACACACACACATTGAGCATAAATATTATTTTACCAAACTTCTTCTTGCCATGGCGCTTTAGCATGACACCCCCAAAGTGAGATTCATAATGAGCATAAATACCATAAAAGTCTCTAAAGGAGTTGTTTTATGTACTTTGTAATATGTCCTGTACTTCTAGACCAATACCTCCAGGTTGAAACCGTTGCTTCATTGAGGAACCAGCTGTTGGTTAATGGGCTTCCAGGATAAGCTCTTTCTTTACTTGCACTGTGGATTTTCTCTTTCCAGTGTCCTACCACATCTGAGATTGGTATTCAGTTGTTATAGCTTATGGGGATTTTCAGAGGCTTTGGGGCTTTGGCTCATTTTTGTTTGTTTGTTGGAACATGCTTGCACTGCATAGTCTGGCTAGCTTGAAACTCTAAGTCCTCTTGCAGCCTCAACACTTAACGATTTTTACGTCCTGGCTTCCCCTCTAAAGGGCTTAGAGGTTTAACCACAGGTTTCCCCTCCAAACCAACCATTACAACACATTCTATAGGTAGGAAGGACTTGTTTGCATCCTTGATGCTGAGGATGGCTATGAGTTCTAGGCCAACGTGAGTAAAATTCTATTTTGTAAGACAAACAAACAAGCAAATGAACAAAGAAGTGGTGGATTCATAGGTTGCCTCTACTCGCTCCTTGAATTTCAGAACGAAATGTGTGTGTAGCTACGCCTTCATATTTCTTTGAATTATTGGAGGGCAAGATTTTGACTAAAAATTATTTCAAATGTATGTGCATGAGTGTTTTGTCTGCATATATGTGTATGCACCATATGCATGTCTGATGCTTTTAAGGGTCAGAAGATAGCAGTGGATCCTCTGGGACTCTTTTGTGAGCCACCATGTGGTTGCTGGGAATTGACCTGGGGTCCTTAGGAAGAGTAGTGAGTTCTCTTAACCTCTGAGCCAGCCATCTCTTCAGCCCCTAAGGGGTATGGCTTTGAATAGAATAGTAGACACCACAATACCTCTCTTTTGTTTCCCTTCCATAAGAAGTGGTTTTATTATCCATACATTTCTGCCATGAAGTGCTAACTTGCCTCAGGATCTGAAGCTAAAAGGCCACACCATGATGGACCTAAATCAACCCGAACTGCAAACCAACTATTTCTTGGGTATTTATTACGTTACCTGAAAATTCACTAACATTGCAAATAATCACATCTATTTGTCTTTTGAAAATTGAGATGATTTTTTAAAAAAAGAAATGTGTACGTGTTTGTACATATGTGTGCATGTGTGTTTATGCTTGCCTTTAAGGGTGCCTTCAAAGTACAGAGCATCAGATCCCCTTGTGAGTCACTCAAGATTGGTGCCAGGATACAAACTCTGGTATTCTGCCAGAGCAGTATGTGTTCTTGACCACTGAGCCATCTCTCCAGCTCCCACAAATGAGGCTTTAAAATCATGAATTGTGGTTTTTTACCCCAGATCAGTGACCACAGAACTGCGTTAAAACAGTTGTTTAAAAGATCCAGTTGCAGGTGCTGCCTCTGAGAAACTCTAATTTGGGGAGAGGTATAAACAATATGGCTTTAACCTGCTCCCACTCTATGCTGCATGGCCAGAATGTAGTGTACTTTTTCTGTACTTTTTGTTCAAGCACTTTCTTTTTTTTTTAAGATTTATTTGATTTATTTTATATGTATGAGTACACTGTAGCTTGAGCCATCATGTGTGTGGCTGCTAGGAATTGAACTCAGGACCTCTGCTGGCCTGCTTGCTCTGGCATAATACACTGTAGCTGTCTTCAGATGCACCAGAAGAGGGCGTCAGATCTCATTATGGGTGGTTGTGAGCCACCATGTGGTTGCTGGGATCCGAACTCAGGACCTTCAGAAGAGCAGTCAGTGCTCTTACCCGCTGAGCCATCTCTCCAGCCCCTTGGTCAAGCCTTTTCTATCACTTAAATATTTTAAGGTTAAACTAGTAATTATCCTGAAAACAAAAGGACAAGGTAAGAATGAAAAACATGTTATCTATTAAATAACATCGTTAAAATATAATGGACACTGGATTTGAGCAAATGCTGTTTTACTATTCTGGGTTATGGAGACTTTTAAGGTTTTCTTCTAAGTTTAGTTTATTTTTTATGGTTTTAACCATTGTCAAAGTAAAGCACCAAAACACACTTCACAAAAACTTCAAATGGATAAATTACATTATTGGCTACATATTTATTTTTAATATCATTTGTTATTATTAATTTCCATAGTCCCTCATATAAGTCAATAGCTGTTGCAAACTATATAGTTTTCATTTTTAATAATTTTAACCAATAGTCTCACAATGTAAGCACTAAAATGTTTCATATAGAACCTTTTATATGTTGATTCTTGACTATTAGGACCCAAACAGAGGCTGCCAAACTTTTCCATTAGGCTTAATAACATTTCATAAAGTACTTTATAGTTTGTATAAGTACAAACTACAAAAGTTTTTTTCATGCTCTAGCACTACATACAAGCGCCATACATAATATACACACATATAATCTTCATGTATACTTTACATAGGTTATATGCATGTGTATAATTTGTATGTATAATTTACATATATATACATATGTATCACATACATATTTTGCTGGCCTCTTGGTCATATCTGATTGAGTTAGCGTTGCTCATAATTCTACTATGTTACACGTATAGTATTTTATTATGAATTATGATTAAAGATTTGATGATGAATGCACTCTGGGGTCTGGGGATAGAGCTCCATTGGTATAGAGTGCTTGACTAGCATGTACTAAATCTTAGGTCCCAAGCTGGTAAGATGACTCAGTGGCTGACAAAGCTTGAGCTTAATCCTGGAACCTACATGGTGGGAGGAGAGAATTGACTTCTAAAGTTGCCTTATGACCTTCATACACACAGGCTTTGGCACAGGTACACATAATACATATGTGTTTAAACACACACACACACACACACACACTTTTCTGCCTTTCACTCTCAGTACTGCATAAAACTGGGTGTGGCAGTACATGCGCTAGTAATCCTAGTATTATAAGTATTAGTAATCTTAGCACTTGGAAGTAGAGGAAGGAGGGTCAGAAGTGAGTTCAAGGCTAACCTGGGTTACAATAACAAATTTGAAATGTAGTTCTATGTTCTTTACACATATGATAACTAAAATCTTTGAGCTGACATTGCTATGCAGCAAACTTTTAAAATCACATGTATATTTTGTTAGGGTTTAATTAAAATCAGGTAATATAATCCGTAAATCTACTGAACTCAGTATATGCCAACTTGCCGGTCTCAATAGGTTTCAAAGAAGCAAAAATATTGTTGTTGTCTGCTTGTTTGTTTTTTGAGGCAGGATCCCATGTAGCTCAGGCTGGTCTTGAACTCACCTGTTCCACAAGAAGAATCCCCTCTTCCCTCATGATAGGTGCTCAACACAGGAGCCAACTCATTCTGTTATATTTGGCCCCTGGAAGCCAGATTTCTTGCATGCTAGAGATGCACTCCATAACCTAGTTGTACTCCCCTTCTCCTTTGGTAAACACTCTTTTGTGGGAACTATTTGTTGCCGTGGTCCAGAGCTCAGAGTTCAGACCTCTTTATTTTTTTTCTTATTGTCTCAGGGTTGAGATGTTTGTTATTTTCTCTGCCTGGAAAACTTGCCCCATAAAAAACCTGTTTGCTCCTTAACTTCTGATCTCAATTCAAGGTTGTTTTATCTGTTCATCCTCCCTCATTCTACATAAACTGCAATATGACTCTAATACCACTGGTCCTACCTAATTAATTTTTTCTACATATTATTTACCCAACATGCTTATTACCTGTGCATTTATTTACCTATTGTTCCGTTTTCTTCACAAAATAGTATTTTAAGTGCCAGATTGTTACATGTGTAGTTCACTGCTATATCCTTAGTGAATGGGATAGTAGCCAGCTCTGACAAGAAGTAAATATTTATGAAGTAAATGAAAATAGATGGCACTTTTCTATTATTTCCTCAGATAAATTAGATTTCTCCCTATTTTTAAAATGTGTTTTATTTGTTCAGTCTATTCAAAAAGTGTCATGTCTCTTCTCAATTGCCAGCTTAATTAAAAAAAAAAAAAAAAAGCCCAATGGACATTCCTTAGAACTGCCAATTTGAGTTTTGTGGATTCATAGGTTGCCTCTATTCGCTCCCTGAATTTCAGAACGAAATGTGTGTGTAGCTACGCCTTCATATTTCCAGTGGGGAAAACCTCAGCTTTAGTCAGATTTTCATAGGTCTATTGCACAACTCCAGGGTTTGAGTTACTCTGATCTCCCATGAATGTTGTTCAACTAAAGCCCAAGGCGTTTAACAGGAACCTTATCAAGGTCCCGACCAAACCACCTGATCTTGGAAGTGAAGTTCCTCGGAATTGAAAATAACCTGCGAGGCGAGTCTCTAGCTAAATGTCTGATCGGCCAGCCAAGCTCTCCTGTGATAGACACTTCCGCCTCTGCTAGACTAGTAACCAGTCAACTATGTATGTCTCCACGTCTGAGTCAACGATTTCTTGAACCAGGATTGTGAAAGGCTTTCTAACGAACTGCGAGCCTTTCCGGCACCAAGGACTTACTCCGAGTACATGCTGTGCCCCTTTGACACTGATCAGTTTTTCAGGCGTGTGCACATACCATGCTCCCCTCGCCCCCTCCGTGTTTCTTCGGATGTCAAACCCTTCTAACCACGGGGCAGGGAGAGGACACATCTCTATTCCAAAGCTGTCCTGTCTGTCAGTTACTTACGACTGAGTACTTGGATTTGGACAGGGAGGCTTCTGTCCACTGGGTTTAGTGATAAGAGGTGACAGCTGTGGCCCAGCGCAGAACGGTCTGAAAATGGGCGGAAAGACTGTGGGCGCAGCACGAGTCGGAAAACAGGATCTCCAGGGATGAGTGCTGGTGAGAACCAAGCGCTCCCAGTCCCTGCGAGGGGAGGCGCCAGACACGGGTCGTGAACTGGGACACTTCCTGGGGAACCAATAGGAAAGCCGGCCTCAGGGAGTCCCTCACTCGCTCCGCCCCACCCCGCCCCTCGCTCCGCCCCAGCGCCGCGCTTCGCCGGAGCCGCGGAAGCGCACAGCCGTCCAGCTTCCGGAAGTGCGCCGTAGCTGGCGGCGAGGGCCGAGGTAAGCATGTAAGTTGGGCGGACCGCAGGGGTAGCCGACTCCTGGGGTCAAACCTGAAGTCGCTCCAGCTCGCGCACTGTCAGGGGCGAGCTGGGCGGGAGCAGCGGTCTCGGCCCCGAGCCTGTCGCGCTCGCGGACGACAGGCGCGTGCGGGGGAGGGGACTCGGGGCGGAACGGAAAGGGGGCTCTTCCGGGTTGCTCGCCCCAGAAGAGGGATCGGGACGGTGAGGCCCGGACTCCGGTTGCACACTGCCAGGAGGCCAGCCGCTAGTTACTGGCCCTCAGTGACAACCTTAGCTGCCCCCTGCAAACCCCAAGAAGTGTGCCCTAGTTCTTTCTGGGCTTGAAGCGTTGCTGCTTGGAAGCCCTGGAGGAACCAGAGCTGTAAACTTTTAATAATTTACAGGACTGTCAGGAAGGTCACAAGCAAAGCCTACAGTGGCCTGATAAACAAAGGGCTACCTACATGTAAAACCCTGTGTGTAACCTACGTGTGCATAGAAAAATGCTGACTTAGATGTGCATTTCACTTCGATTTTTTTTTTTAAAGCGACAGTAATACAAATATAACTGATGATCATGAGTTTCTTTAGTGAGAAGTGAGAAGTAAATTCTCATCAGGGCACAAATCCATAAGTCCCTCTATACAGTCATTTAGTTTTGAGTAAATGGACGCCTTGTCACAAATGCCTGGGTGGTAGCTAGCAGTTGGCCTTTACTGCATGGATCAAATAGTATTAATATCATAAGACTTAAATGTGTAAGATTTAGTGTTCCCAGAATAGTGTTTCTTGAATATTGGAGAATATTGAACTAATTCTGACCAATCTTACAGGTAGAAATTTTGCTGACTGAAATTTTATTATTCTTGTAAAACTCAGGAAATAGTTCACTTAGTTAGTGAAGAAGTTTTGCATATTTCATTTCTGAAAAGAGCACCTTCTTTGAAAGTTTTCCTCCTAAGCCAGCAGTTCTCAACCATCCTAATGGTGAGACCCTTTAATGCAGTTCTCTTCATAGTGGTGACTCCCAACCATAAAATGATTTTTGTTGCAACTTCATAACTGTAATTTTGCTATTGTTATGGATTGTAATGTGAATATCTGTGTTTTCCCATGGTCCTACGTGACCTTCCTTGAAAGGATCTCAACTCATAGGTTTCGAGCTGCTGTTCTAAGCTCATAACATTTGGAAAACTGTGATTTTCATGACCATTTTTGTGTGAAAATATATTGCAGTTTCCACTGTGATGTCTTTTGACTACTGATTACTAATTTCTACAAGTTGGGATTTCAAGATCCCTTATTGTTGTTGATTTCTCATTTAATTACATTCTATCCTGGCTAGTTACATGTCAAATTTGAGTCATCTGGAAAGAGAGAACCTCAGTTGAGAAAATGCCTCCTTAAGATCTGGCTGTAGGGCATTTTCTTAATTAGTGATTGATGGGGAAGGGCCTATGCCATTGTGGGTGATACCACAATGGATATCACTGGGCTAGTGGTCTTGAGAGTTCTCTAAGAAAGCAGGCTGAGTAAGCAAGCAAGTAAGCAGCACTCCTCCATGCGCTCTGTATCAGCTCCTGCCTCCAGGATCCTGCCCTGCTCGAGTTCCTGTCCTGACTTCCTTCAGAGATAGACTGTGATGTAGAAGTGTAACCCGAATAAACCCTTTCCTCCCAATTTGCTTCTGGTTGTGGTGTTTTATCAACATAATAGTAGTACTAACCCTAATTAGGACGTCGTGGTTACAGAATACACACTTGAAATTTCCAGTTGTATGAAATGTGTGTACATGGTTTCTTTTCCCGAGTTTTTCTTAGGGACTTAATTAAGCATACTAGAGCTGTGGGATTTAGCTTTGGTTGATACTAGAAGTCAGGACAGCACCTCACTTCTTTAATATCAGCATTGGGGAAGCTGAATTGAATTCCAGGTTAGCCTCGGCTACAGAGACAGACCCTATCTCAAAACAGGAACAGCCCCAAACACACCCACCCACCCACACACACACCAAATAATGAACAAAAAGTTGATACTAGGTGTGTGTACACTAATATTTCTAGATGGTCTGACCCATCTGTTTTAATGAAATGCCTTTCTTTTT
>NW_022196911.1:61046043-61049676 GCF_008632895.1 Mastomys coucha
TTTTTGGTCAGTACTGATGTAGCCACATTATTTATTATTGATGAGCCAACACATTTCTCAAAATGAGATGACAACCCCTCCTTTGTCTTTGTATTGTCTAGTTTTTATGTCAAGTTGGCACAAGTTATAGTCACTTGAAGGGACCTCAGTTCAGAAATTGCCTCCATTAAGATAGGGCTGTAGACAAACCTGTAGGGCATTTTCTTAATAAGTAATGAGGGAGGGCCCAGCCCAGCCCACTGTGAGTAGTGCAACCCCTAGTGGTACTGGGTTCTTTAAGAAAGCAGGCTGAGCAAGCTAGTAAGCAGTCCTCCGTGGTCTCTTCCTGCCTCCAGGTTCTTTTTCCTTGTTTGGGTTCTGGTCTTAATTACTTTGGATGATTAACTGTTAGATTAAAAGTGTACATGAAACTCTTTCCCCCACAAGTTGCTTTTGTTCGCAGTATTGCCTCAGCAATAGAAACTCTAACAGATCTTTCAGCCAGCTTGACCAAATATATTAATGTAGTCATATCAGTTTTCATATGCTTATGCCACATACTATTTTTATATACTATGCCAGCTTCTAGTAGTAGCAATCAAAATTAGGCTCAACATCTGTGACATATATTCAGTTCAAGCACATAAACACTAATGAAAAAAATTCTTAGGCACAAGTTTTTATAGAAATGAAAACTAAGTATGTATTCTCCAACTATAGTCTAATTTAAATAGAAATATATTCATGTAGAAATATATTAATATCTTTAATTTTTATTTTTAAACTATTTCTTTTACCTAATAAGTTAATTTGTGGTGCTGGGCATGGAACCCAAGATTTTACACAGGCTAGTCAAGTGCTTTAACCACTTGGCTACATGTCAGGTTATTGTGTCTTTATATTTAAAATGTCTCTTTCAGATAGCATATATCTGGATCTTGCTCTTTAAAATCTGAAAGCTCTGTCTTGTAGTGTGAGTGTTTATTCTATTTGTACTTAATGTAGTTTTTGGTATGATTGGGTTTTACTCCACTGCATTGTCTTGTTTTCCATCACATTTTTTTTTCTGATTTTTTTCTCTTTTTCCTGTGATAGTCCTGTTTTTTTGTTATGTTTTAAATAAGGTTTTTTTCTTTCTTTTTTTTGTATGTATGAACTTTTTGCTTGCATGCATGTTTGTGCAGCTTTGTGTGCCGGGTGCAGCAGAGGAGGGTAGAAGAGGGTGTTGGATCCCTTCAGACTGGAGTTAGAGATGACTATGGGTCACTTTGTTATTGAAGTCATGAGTCACTGTGCCAGTTTACATATACTAGGGATTGAACCTAGGACTTGGCTCATGTAGGAGGCACTGTACTCCCTGAGCTATATCCTCAACCCTGAGTAGCATTATGTATTAGCTTACAGGTACAAAGATACAGAAATATGTGTTTACTTGGAAACTCACAGTGAAATGATTTCATGTGTCCATTTCTTTCATGGTTTTCTTTTTAAAAGTTTAAAATTTTACTCATGTGCATACTACAGTGCACACGTGGAGGTCAGAGAACAACTTTTGCGGGTGTTTCTCTCTTTCTGTGGGCTCAGGGATGAAACACAAGTTATTAGGCTTAGATAGCAAGTGGTTTTACCTGCTGAGGCATCGTGTCAGCTCTCATTTTTCTGTTTTGAAATAGGGTCTTCCTACCTAGCAGAGACATACCTTGAACTTGTTATATAGCTCAGGTTGGCCCCACACTCACCATCTTCTAAGTGCTAAGATTACAAAGTGTGTGCCACCATACCTGCCTATATGGTACATTCCATTCTTTTATAGTCTTTGGACATTTGAATATCAATGGAGCATATTAATATGGGCAGGATAAAGCTGTATTTTGCTTTGTATCTTCAACAGTTACAAGCATGTACTCCTCTCAGGGGGAGCACACATGTGTGTTGTTTCTGACCATGTGTTGTTGTGTTGTCCATGTACAGCATTGGCTCTCATTCCACAACATCCTAGAAGACACAGGTCTCTCCAGAGACTGCTCCATCCTGGAATCTGCTCACCTAAAAGGTCCTGTGAAGCCAGACAATGCCTGTTGACTTGGGGCAGGCCCTGGGCCTGCTTCCTTTTCTGGCCAAGGCTGAGGATGCCACATTCTCTGGATCAGATGCTACCCAGCAAAGAGAGCTCGCCAGCCCTGAGACTGCTCGCCAGCTTTTCAGGCAGTTTCGTTACCAGGTAATGTCTGGGCCCCAGGAGACCCTGAGACAACTCCGGAAGCTCTGTTTTCAGTGGCTGCGGCCAGAGGTTCATACCAAAGAACAGATCCTAGAGATCCTCATGCTGGAGCAGTTTCTGACCATCCTCCCCGGGGAGATTCAGATGTGGGTGAGGAAACAGTGTCCAGGCAGTGGAGAAGAGGCAGTGACCATCGTGGAAAGCTTGAAAGGAGATCCCCAGAAACTGTGGCAGTGGGTAAGTAAGCATACTGTCTTGTCTGTGAGTAATGCCCAGGTTCCTCTGGGGCTTCCTGGGTTCATTGTCTTTTCATTCTTAACAGTTCTTATGACTCCAAATATATAGGGTTCCCAAACCAAGATCCAGTCCTTTGACTCTCTGATACAATCCAAGTATGAGCAAATCAGTCCAGTTCTGATAGCTGTCTACACAGTACCAGAGCCCAGCCCCACAGGGCTGTTTGGGCACTTCAGATGGCACTCACAAATGCCAGTCTTAGCAAACTGGCTGTCCAGTTTGATGATCAGTGACCTATAGGACACAGGAGTACGCCTTTGTTACTTTACCAGTTTGTTATACAGAGTAAAAGTCACAAGTAGATAAGTGGGAGAGAGAGACAGACAGGGTGCTTCCCAGTCCTCTTCCAGTGTGCTGCTATCTCAGAACCTCAGGGAATTTACTAACTGGCAGCTCTAGAAACCCCCATATATATATACACACACACACACACATGTATATATACACACACATACATAAATACATACATACACACACATAAATACATACATATATATGTGTGTATATATATATATTCCCCCCCCCACCGGGAGTCTCACCCTTCTGGCACAGTTGCTTAATTCATTTGCCATCAGTGGTTGAATATCCCTCTCCCTTCCTTAGTGTTAGGGGTGGGGTCAACTGAGAGTTTTAAGCCTGGAATCCCATGATTGCTTATTCTGGGAACAGGCCCCTTCCTGAAGCTATTTAGGGAGCACTATGAGTTGGCTGTCCAGCAAGGACTTGGTAGTGGGTGAAAAGTCTGCATTATGCATGATGGAAGATTCCTGTGCTAAAGACAGGGATTCAGAGAGCTCTCCCCAGAACAGAACACCAAGACCACAGCATGTGCAGCTTATGCTGAATTTAAGTGTTGAAGGCTGTCTAGGAAAACATAATATTAGCAGTATGAGTTGAACGTCTCTTCAGACCTGGTTCAGGCCTCAGTTTCTGGTTTGTTTTCTGGGCGAAAAGGGGCTTTTCTTTTTCTCTGCCCGATAGCCATAAGACTGTCTATGTCATGGTCTGTTGTAGAAGGCCAGTTCCATTAACTTTGAGCAATCCTGACTCTGCATCCAAACAGTAATTAGTGCTGTTTGGTGTCCAGATCAGCCTCCAAGTTCTAGGACAAGAGATTCCATTCGAGAAGGAGAATT
>NW_022196911.1:61050502-61051230 GCF_008632895.1 Mastomys coucha
ATAACTGAGCCCATGCTAAGAAAGGGCTATTTCATTTCCTAGTATGAGCTACGCACACAGGGTCTGTTAGAAACTTGGAATGGTTATTTCTCATGTGTGACAGGTAAATTTTTTCTGTGACATTATACTAGCAATGTTGATAGACTGCACATCCTCATAATATAGTTTAGTAAGTTTTGGTGTATGTATGCAGCCCTAAAACACAAGCACAGTCAAGAAAAACTATCTCCCTCACATTCACGTTTTCTTTAAAAACATTACATTTTAAGTGTTTCTTTAAAAGGTTTTTAAAAAATTATTTTTATATTTATGAGTTGTTTTGTCTGGTATGTGCCAGTGCATTTGGTGCCCGTGGAGGCCAGAAGAGGGCAGATCTCTAGGAACTGGAGTTACACATGGTTGTGAATTATCATGTGCGTGCTAGTAATTGAACTCAGGTCCTGTGGAAGAGCATCCAGTTCTCTTTAACTGCTGAGCTGTCTGTACAGCCCCTCTCTTCCTGTTTGAGTTCTTGTCGCCTGTCATTTGCAGTACCCCAGCCATTCTGAGACACTTAACTACTTTCTATTAACATATATTTATGTTTTCTGGAATTTTATGTAAAATGGAATTTTATGAAATAATTCATCTTCCTTCTCCCTACATATAATGCATTATTTCTTCTGTTTTTAAAATGTCTTCTTGCTGGGTTTGTGTTGTCTGTCTACCTACATCTCAAGAAGTTGCAG
>NW_022196911.1:61051240-61051339 GCF_008632895.1 Mastomys coucha
GTTTTAATAAACATTCTTAGGATGCAGTTATTTGGACAAAGTTTGTTCTATTTTGCTCAGACTTATCAGGTGTGTATGTTTGTGTCCTTTCAAGATATC
>NW_022196911.1:61051354-61052735 GCF_008632895.1 Mastomys coucha
CTAACACTGTACATCATATATATATAGAGTGGCACTTTTGTGTCATTCCTCTGATAAAGATTAATTTGTAACTTATGAAAGATGAACAATTAACATTGACATCTAATAATGGAACAGTTCTAGCAGCATTTTATAATGAGAGTTACATGAGTGTGGAACCTTGTGTCAGTGCGTCTTACTGTGTAACACTGTACTCACCTTTAGTGTGCTGAAGTCAGATAGCACAGGCTTTCGTGGTGAGATGGAGTAAGGTGGATACTAGAACTCTCACCCACCATGACTATAACTTTTGCAATTAATGGTGTGGTAGCAAAACAGGTAGTGATGTTTTCCCTTTTTCACCACTTTATGGGTAGAAGATTTGTTCTTATTGTAGAACTCAGGAATTTCTGTGTATGGCTTTTTCCTTAGTGAGTAGAGAATGTTTTCATTTTCCACTCAGTAGGTATTCATGGCTTCTTTCTGGCATGGCCACTATCTCTTGCACTTTGGGGCTTCTCTAAAGTAAAATAAGGGCCAGTTGAACAGAAGCACTGATCCTGCAACTGTGGGTCTGACAGCAAACAAGAGCTGCTAAATAACAAGTGTGTGGGCTGTGAATGCAGGGTGGATGTCCTGGTGGGCACTGTATGCAGGGTGATGTTCTGTTGGGCAGTGTATGCAGGGTGGATGTCCTGGTGGGCACTGTATGCAGAGTGGATGTTCTGGTGAGCAGTGTATGCAGCGGTATCTTCTGGTGGGCAGTGCAAACAGGTTGGAAATGCTAGTGGGCAGTGTATGCAGGGGTTGTTCTGGTTGGCAGTGTATGCAGGGTGATGTTCTTTTGGGCAGTGTATGCAGGGGGATATCCTGGTGCGAACTGTATGCAGGGTGGAAGTGCTGGTGGGTAGTGTATGCAGGGGGATGTGTTGGTGGGCAGTGTATGCAGGTGGATGTTCTGTTGGGCAGTGTATGCAGGGGGATGTTCTGTTGGGCAGTGTATGGGTGGATGTGTTAGCTAAATTGACAACTCACATCCTGTTTGAAATTATGTCATCCACTCTGAATGACAGAGAGTTGCTGGGTGTGGTGGCACACCTGTATTTATAGCACTTAAAAAAATTGAAGTGGCATGTGTTATAGATTCAAGGAAATGTAGACTACAAAGGGAGGTTTGGCCACAGTGAACTGTACTGAAGACACTGTCTCAAAAAACAAGCAGACAGATTACAAATGAAAGAACATACAGTTTAAAGCCTAGGAATTGTTTATGAAACATCCCATTTGATGCTCTCAGTCTACAGCTGACAGTGAGTAACTGAAACCAGAGATTGGCAATAGAGATGGGCAGGACTGTGGTTGAGCACTAGAGATGCCTGCTGCCCAGGGCCAAGGTTCCTTT
>NW_022196911.1:61052746-61080584 GCF_008632895.1 Mastomys coucha
CAATAGAGATGGGCAGGACTGTGGTTGAGCACTAGAGATGCCTGCTGCCCAGGGCCAAGGTTCCTTTGAAAACTGTCTACTGATTCCTTTTTCTTTACCAGCAGTTTCATCTCATGCTATTTATTTACTTTCTGCAGTTCTTTGTAAATTCTGGGTGTTATTACTTGTCCGATATGTGGCTCATAGATAATTTTTCCCATCCTGGGACTGCGTGTTCTGCTGCTTTATTTCCTGGGCTGTGCAGAAGGTTTTGACTTTCATGTGGTATAGCTGTTGACAGTTGGTCTTTGATTTTTCTGAGAGTTCCTGTGCTGGCAGTGTTCTATTCAGAAAGTTCATGCCTACTCCAGTGTCTTGAAGAATAATCCTTGTGGTTCCTTCCAGAAATTTCAGCACTTAAGGTTTTAACTTAAGGTCTTTGGTTTATTTTTTAGTTGATTTTTGTACAAGGTGAAAGATAAGAATTTAATTTCATCCTCAGGTAGATAACTGGTTTTGTCAGCACCATTTATTGAACAGCTCTCTTTTTTCCAGTGTAACTCCTGCCTTCAGTGGTAAAAAATTAAATGTATATAGCTTTGTCATCTTACCTTTAGGTCCAGTAGGCCTATGCCATTGGTGCTAATTTTATCATAAGACCAAGCTGTCTCAAGCCGGGCAGTAGTGGCGCATGCCTCTAATCTCAGCACTTGGGAGGCAGAGTCAGGCAGATTTCTGAATTTGAGGCCAGCCTGATTTACAGAGTGAGTTCCAGGACAGCCAGGGCTATACAGAGAAACCCTGTCTTGAAAAACAAAAAAACCAAAACTTCAAAACCAAGCTGTCTTTTACTTTATCCAAGGACTATTGCTTCTGGAGTATATAAGAACAGTCCAGAGAATTGGCTGCAGTATTAGAATTTCAGGCCAGCCACAGAATAAAACAAAGAACAAATATTATTGATGATTATATACACATACACAGTGCCTGCATTAGGTAATTGGTGACTATACACACAGAGTATTTGTATTAGCCAACTGGTGACTATACACACACTTACAGTTCCTGTGTTAGCCTACTGGCAAGTATAAATGTGCACAGTGCCTGTATCACCTGATTAGTGACTCCACACACACATATTGCCTGTAATGGCTGAATGATAACTCTATACACACACACACACATACACACAAACAGTGCCCTCATTAGCTGATTGGCAATTATACATATATACAATGTCTGTATTAGCTGATTGGCACTTACATATATATAGTGCCTGTGGTATATATATATGTATATACATATATATATACATATATATATGTACATATATATATGTATATATATATGTATGTATATATGTATATATACATATATATATTTGTATATACATATATATATGTATATATATATACTGTATTATATATACATACTGTATTAGTTGACAACTGCCTGCCAACCACTAAGGTAAATAAGTCATCCTTACATATCCCAGTAGCCACCAACCCCAACCATTATCAGCCTTAACAATGCCTTCATATTTAATGGAATCCTTTGAAAAATTAGGGGAAATTTAAATATCCCCTTACCTCCGGTCTTGTCTGTAAATTTGAAGTTTTGCTAATTATGTCAGAGTGTAGAGGTGATGTGATTACTTCTACATAGTATGTCATCAGAAACTGTGGCTGAGTAGAGTGCCCCTACTCTATTTGAGTTGAAGGTGGCCTAGTTCATAAGCCCCACAAGATGGTGCTCTTTCCACATGGGTGCATGATTTTCCATCAGTGCACACAGTGGACTTCGGGACTTTGAAAGGGAAAGGCACTAGCCACTGGTACCCTGCGTCTGTACTAGGCTTACGTTCAGGCCTTGGCTTCTCGGCAGTTCCAGAGTGTAGCTTTCAGCCGCTGCTGCAGTGATCGGTGACTCTGGGCTGCAGGTTGGCTGATGGTGATGATGGAGCTCCCAGTGCTTGTGCTCTCTTGCTTGTCACTTCACGTAGCAGCAGCTGTGCTGGTGCCATGGAGAATGTCCAGTGTCCAGCAAAGCTGCCATTCTGTCAGGTGCTTGCATGGCGTCCTTTTCCCTGACAGCTCTCAAATGAAGGTCTTGTGGGTTCGAACTGAGGACTCCTGTATTTAGCAATATTTACTCAGACTGGCTGTTGCCAGGAGTTTTGTTCATGTAACAGTAACAAAATAGTTAAGTTTAAATTTAATTTTGTGTTCACAATATAATTAAGAATATTGAACTTTTGAGCATTCTGATGTTTTTCATACCAAAAATTCTCTTCCCCTTTCCCTGTCTTCTCCCCCTCCCCTTCTGTCCCCAGAGTCTGCTAGTTCCAGACTTTATCACTCCTGGAGACATTCCTGACGCTAGGTGGCAGACTTGCTTTAGAGCTCAGGGCAAGAAGCTCATGGTGTCCTGTTACTGTAACAGTGGTGCTTGTATTACTTCCTTCAAACTTCCCAATAAGCTTAGTGCAGACAGCCAGCAGGTGGGGACCAAGACCAAAAGGTTAAGTAACTTGCTCAAGATCACAAAGTAGAAAGTGGCCAATCTGGGACTTGGGGTCTAGTATGCACAACTCCACAGAATACTGCCAATTACTATGGGTTGCTAATGTCGGCTTCTTGTGGGGAGGTTGAAATTTCATTTTGAAAAATAGATGGATTTGAGGTGGATGGCCTTTCCTGTTTTGGGTCTTCAGCCTTCTGTTAAAGAGGAGAAGGGCTGCTTTATCTAACAGTGGAGCACCTTGCTCAGGAGCACTGAGTAAAACCAGCTTCACTGAGAGTAAACTGTTGAGGGACTCCAGATGAATGCAGTTGTGACTCCTGGTGCTTTTGTTTCAGAATCATGGTTTCCAGCTGTCTTAATGTCTTTCCTTTCTCTTGGATTTCTAGGTTTCCAATAGTGGGGATAGCAGGCACCCAGTGTCAGGAGCTGCAGCTCTTGAAAGAGACAAGAGCAAGGGTCAGAGTGTGTGGTATTCTTCACTCTTAATGTGTATCATAGAACCAAACCAAACGAAACCCCAGAAGTATGCCCAGTTTTATAAACTGGGCAAGAGATGGGGATCTGAAGCTTGCCATCCTCCCATTGCCCTCTTTGTCCTTGACAGAGGACTCACTTGTTCCAGTGAGTTCTTAGGTCTCCTATTGACCAGCATCCACAGCACATTCCTTCCTCTCAGCTTTCTGTGGTTTGGGAAGCAGGTTTAAGCACCTTCATTGAAATACTTCTGTGGTTTTTCCCTAGGAACAGTGGAGACACCTGGATTCTACTCAGAAGGAACAGTACTGGGATCTCATGCTGGAGACCTATGGGAAAATGGTCTCAGGAGGTGAGGGCATGTGTCCACTTGATGGGAGGAGATGAAAAGACTGGGTAACTGCTAGGTATTTTCTGTATATTCCTAGAGAGACCTGTTGAAAGTATGTGTAAAGGGAATCATTGGTGCTACTATAGGAAGTTGATGAGTTAGAAATAGGAGGCATATAAGTAAGAATGTCCCAATATTTAAAGTGTTCTGTTCTCCAGGAACTGTGTGATTGTGTTAACTATAGTAATACCTTTAGTTTATGAAACAAATTAAATGGGCATGGTGATGCTATTCCCCACCCATCACCCCCTATTTTTCCCTTTTTGACACAAGGTCTCACTAGGTAGCCCTGGTTTACCTGGAACTTACTATATAGATTAGGCTGCCCTTGATTTTACAGAGATTTACCTGTCTCTGCTTCCTGAGTGCTGGGATTAAAGGGGTGTGCCACCATGCCTACCCATAGGATTCCTTTTTTAAAGATGATGGAAGTGAGCATCAGATCAAGGACTTGCTCAATCTTCCAGAGTTCCCAGGGGCAGAGTTAATGTGGATGGAGTTGTTATTGGCTTTGGGTCCATATTCTTTTTCCTACTAAACTGAACTGCCTGAAAAAAGGTACGAGTCCCCGTCTTGATGTTTGTACCAGCCTGTCAGTGGTCCCTACGTCCTTGTCACCTCTCTAGGTTCTTATTTTCATGGCATTCACCATATGTCCTTATCTTCTAGTTTTCTGGTAAGTATATGTAAGTGACTCAATGTCTGGGCTTCTCTTTTGACCTCCCAGACATCACTGTTCGTCTAAACTCACAAAATTTCTCTCTCTCAGTAGCAGGCATTTCCAGCTCCAAACCTGACCTGACTAACTTAGCAGAATATGGGGAAGAGCTGGTGGGGCTGCACCTCCACAGTGCTGAGAAGATGGCAAGACCCCCCTGCAAAGGTCAGTAGTGTCATAGTCTTTAGCCATTTCTGACCTCTGCAGATGAAAACGCTGGTGGTAGGTAAAGTAGTTATTGCATTAGTCATAGCTAACTGTGACCTTGACTACCTGCAGTTGCCAGCTACAGGGCTGTGATATATTTATTTATTTAACCATGAAAAAAAGAGCACATGTTGGATCTACTGTCAGTCTACTTTGATAGTTTTCCTTCTCAGAGAGAACTAATATTCAGACAACAAAAAGCCAATATAGGTAGTTAAAATTTCCTCAGAAAGACTCCATGTAATAGCCATTACATCAGTAAAGAAATTCAGAGAAAATGCTTTTTGGACTTGTAAAAAAATTTTTATTTATTAGTCTGTGTTTATGATCTGTGTGTGTATCATGCTGTGCCTTTACATGTGTACAGAGGCCAGAGCACAGCCTTATGTGGCCGTCCTCCACTGTTGTGTGGGCTCTGGGGTCAGACTCAGGCCATCGGGTTTGGGTAGAAAGCACTCCTACCCTCTGAGCCATTGTGCTGGCCAAAACTAAGCTTTCTTAACCCAATCCTAATCAGTGATAACCACCTACTTCAGGAAAAGAAACAAACAGAAGAGTGTCTGTGTACCTGGACTTCATTCATTAAGTAGCAGCATCAACTGATGCTTAACATGTTTGAAGATTGGGAATAAATCTGAATTTTTTTGTGCTGTGCATCCCTTTGCCTTGGGTGTTTGTTCTAAAACATGTAAACCATAGAAAACATAACAGCAGAGGCTGGATAGATGGCTCAGTGGTTAAAAGTACTGATTGCTCTTCCAGAGGTCCTGAGTTCAATTCCCAGCAACCACATGGTGGCTCACAAACATCTGTAATGGAATCTGATGCCCTCTTCTGGTGCATTTGAAGAAAGCAATTGTGTACTCATATACATTAAATAAATAAATCTTTAAAAAAAAAAAAAACGAAAACATAACAGCTCACTCACATGTGTACACACATGCCCATGTACACATGTATTGAATTCTAGAATCCTGGAGAAGGAAAAGGACTCAGATTATTCTTTCCCTAATGGAGTCTAATCATTTCCTCTGCTAATATATTACAGAGAATAAGGCTTGATAGATATGGCTTTATCATCAATTGTTTTTTGTGCTGGGAGTCAAGTCAGAGTTTATATGTGCAAAGCACACATTCCACCCAGTTCCGATTTTAATTTGAAGCAGCATATTTACTATTTCACAAGAGTTCCTTTGGAACAATCACTTCACACCATGTCATGACATCAGGGAAGACTGGCGAGTAAACTTGGAAGAAGACGTTTCATGAATGTTACCTAGGAAAGGAGCCTGCGAAGAGTGGGGCTATCTGGGTCACCTAGGAGGATTCATAGTATAATTTTTGAATTTAAAAAATTTTTGTGTATGGGTATTTTGCCTGTATATATTTATACCACATGCATGCATGGTGCTCAAGGAGGCCAGAAAATGCCATCAGATTCCTTAGAACTGGAGTTGCAGACAGTTAATGAGCTACCACATGGGTGCCGAGAACAGAACATAGATCCTCTATAAGAACAGTAAGTGGTCCTATACACTGAGCCCATTATTATTTCTACTATTATTATTATTACCATTATTATTTTAGAGATGTTTTTTTTCTTTGGCATATTTATATTCCCAGTAAGAGTGAGTAAAGGACAGAGCTTGGCTATACCTTGTAGCAGTAGGGTTTTATTTGTGATATTCAATCAGCTCATTATATCCCAGATGTTTCTGTTTTGTTTTGGGGGTTTTGTTGTTTTTTTCCATCCATCCTTCTTGCTGACTTGATCCCACTAGATTCTGCCTTGCATAGCCTGTCTTTATAGCTAGAGATAGAATTGAGAGAAAAGATATTAGAAGTAAGTGTCGGAAGATTAATTTGGTGATGATGAGGACAGATGGGAAGAGAACACTTGGCAAGAGAAGCTTGTACAGGGCCTCGTAGGGATCCAGGTTTATAGGAAGAGAGACTAAACTGGGGTGGAAGCTACAGCAACAAGATAAGAAAGGACCAGTTGGAAAACTCAGTAGTTGGGCAGACTGCCAGATGTGTAGTAAGGCCAAGGGCAGAAGTCAGAGAGAAAGGCTGTTTCTTTGACCACATGGAAGGACAGTTCACAGTGAAAGCAGATCAGCAGGGTCAGCCTCAAAAAGTTGTAAACTGCATCTGTAGTCAGGTTACCCAGGGAATAAAACAACAGTAATAATAATAATAATAATAATAATAATAATAATAATAATAATAATAATAATAATAATAAATAAAAAATAAAACACAACAAAAACTCCAAACCATTTATGTGATTCCTAAGTAGATATCTTAACAGCAGAGAAGAATAGTGAGCAAAGTTGGAAGGTCCTTCGTGAGTGTCACCTAGGAAAGGAGCCCAGGAAGCATGAGGCTGTCAGGGTCAGTCCTGATGAGGTGGGGAGCAGGGATCCATGAGCAGGAACTGCTTCTCTGTGCAGGGCTGTGAGGGAGCTACTGGAGAGCCTTGCCTATGGTGCTTAACAAAATAAGTTAGAAATCAATTTTTAAAAGATAATTTGCAAATTAGACACAAAGAAGAAAAAACACTAGTTGATATTTTATTTGCAGTCTGTTTGAATTGGAAACATTTCTAAGCATACAGATGATAAAAGGAATCTTTGAGGAAAAGATTATCAGACTTATAGTAATAATTTGCTTATAAAGTAAAAAAAAAAATCTATACATTAGAATAACTCCAAACAAAATTACTACAACAAAGTGGGTGTAAAACATTTTTGTGGTCAGGCAGTGGTCTTTAATCCCAGCACTTGGAAGGCAGAGGCAGGCAGATTTCTGAGTTCAAGGCCAGCCTAGTCTACAGAGTGAATTCCAGGACAGCCAGGGCTACCCAGAGAAACCCTGTCTTGAAAAACCAAAAAAACCCAAAGAAAACCAAAAACCAAAAAAACCCCCCAAAACCATTTTTGTAACCTTGATAGATAAATGATGGTCTGTTTTATTTTTCTTAAAATAGAGAAAATTTAAACCAAGTTGATGAGAACAAATTACGTTTTTCAGTAAAATTTGGACAGCAATCTTGGAATATAAAAAGTAGCTCCCAGATGTGGGAGGAAAAAGATTTATCCTTTTATCACTGAGGAATTAACATTTAAAATAACAAAAATCCATTTTCACTGGTCTAAATAACATATGTAGAAAAAGCATTCAGTACTCAAGTATTAGTCCCCTCCTCATTCCTCCTACTTAACATCATCCCAGAGGATGGGAGAACCTTCTGAAAGCTAGATTGCCAGTAGGTGTTAAGAACTGTGGGACTTGGGGACTGGTGAGATGGCTTACTGGGTAAGAGCACTGTCTGCTTTACCGAAGGTCCTGAGTTCAAATCCCACCAATCACATGGTGGCTCACAACCATCTGTAATGAGATCTGATGCCCTCTTTTGGTGCATCTGAAGACAGCTATAGTGTACTTACATATAACAATAAATAAATAAATCTTAAAAAAAAAAAAAAGAAGAAGAAGAAGAACTGCGGGACTGGAGAGATGGCTCAGGGCTTTAGGATTCTTACTGCTCATGTTGAGGAGCTGGGTTTGGTTCCCAGGATCTACACTGCAGCTCACAACCATCTGTAACTCCAGGCTCAGGGGATCCAACACCCTCTTCTCACCTTCATAGGTTTCTGTGTACGTGTGGTGCTCATATGCACACTCAGGTACACACACATAAAATAAATAAATCTAAGAACAATTTACAAAACAAAACTGTAATGTTCAAGCCATTAGATATTGCAGTTTGCTCTGAGGAATTCCTTTAAGGCATTGATCAGAAAATGGGTAAACACTTGTAAAATGAATTGCTTATTACAGTGATTTTTATTATAGTAAACACATGATTAAGGGCATAGGTTTCTACAGTGGAGAATTCCTAAATTCACAATATATTTATTATAATTTTCATGGTGACTGTTACTGGACTCTTCTTTAAAGACGACAGTGCTCTACTCTTTGAATGAGCTATGTCTTGGCACTCAGAGAATGAACATGTTCAGTTCTATTCTCTGATAGGTATGTAGGCCTGGCAGGCCATGGAAGGTGATAATAAAAAGAGAGGAGAAAGCAACTCTTGTTTATTTTTGTTTAGTTTGGTTTCAGTTTTTGAGGCAGAGTCTTATGTAGACGTGCTGGCCTTGGACCTGCTCTGTAGCTCAGGACGATTACTTCGTTTTTTAAAGATGGGTCTTTCTGTGCTGCCGGAATTGCCCTTGAACTTGTAAACTTCGTGCGTCACCTCCCCACTCAGTGATTATGGGTGTATGATACTATGTCTGGCACTGAATAGAATCTTAGATTTATAAGGATAAGGTAATTTTAAAAAGTTTAAATAAGGAACTGGAGAGATGGCTCAGTGGTTAGGAGCACTGGCTGCTCTTCCAGAGGTCCCAAGTTCAAATTCCAGCAACCACATGGTGGCTCACAACCATCTGTAATGAGGTCTGACGCCCTCTTCTGGGTTGTCTGAAGACAGCTATAGTGTGCTTACATATAATAAATAAATCTTTAAAAAAAAAGTTTAAATAAACTTTCCAACCAAAATAAAAAAATAAAATTTTTACCAGATGTTTCATAAATAATAATCAGAAACCTGCATTATGAGAAAAAGCATAATTGCCTATACAAGTTAATAAAGCATGTATATAGCTAGATGTGGTGTCCACTACTTTAAATTCCTAGCCAAGAGGCTGAGCAAGAGTATCAACTGAGCCTAAGAGTTTGAGGATAGACTGGGCAACATACCAAAGCCAAAAATGCTTACATAAAATGTATTTAAATAGCAAGGCACATAGAACTGCTCTAGTTAACTAATGTGGCACAGTATAGCCTTACTGCATTGAGCCTACAATAAAATTATGAATACAGTAAAACAATGAAGTTTATTAACTAAATTTTAGATTTCTTGGTCAGGTGGTAATGGTGCATGCCTTTAATCCCAGTACTTAGGAGGCAGAGGCATGTAGATCTCTGAGAATTCAAGGCCAGGATGGTCTACAGACCTAGTTCTAGGACAGCCCAAAAACAGTTTAGGTTTATCTTATGAGAATTCATGTTAAATATTAAATAGACCAGGGTCAATATTTACTATATAAATGATATCTAGCCACATATAGAACTGTATTCAATATGACATCAGTTTTTATCTAAAAGTAGGTTATACATATGTGCATGCAAGTGAAATTAGACTGGCAGTCCAGACACAGTGGTGGCACACACCTTTAATCCAGCACTAGGGGTAGAGGCAGGCAGATCTCTTGGAGTCTGAGGCCAGCAGATCTCTTGGAGTCTGAGGCCAGCCTGGCTGATAAAAGTTCCAGGCTAGCCTGGGCCACATTGTGAGCCCAGTATCGTGTATCCCATCATATTTGATAATGCTGTTGGGGTTGATTTGAGTTTCTTACATGTGTTTATTTTCTCTTCCTAAATTCTTACTGTGTTTATCTTTTATATATAATCAAATAAAAATCTTGGAGCTGGAGGGATGGCTCAGCAGTTGAGAGCATGTGTGCTGCTCTTGCAGAGGCTCTGAGTTTGGTTTCCAGCACATGTCAGGTGGCTCACAGATGTCTGTGACTCTAGCTCCTTTGTGGATATCTGCACTCATGTATGTATATACACAAACATACTTACATACACATAATTACAGGTAATAAAACAAACCTTAGAAGAAAACCAACCATCTTAACAAACACTGATTGTATATAACCTTTGGTGGTTTTTGCCCTTAAGTGCATACTGTTTGCTTGTGGAGGGGTCAGAAAAACTCACTAGAAGCCTGTGCTCTTCAGAATGAGTGGCTTGGCTTCAGAGCCAGTTGATTTAGCTGTGAACCAAGCACAGGCAGAGTGAGTCCAGAGTGCCTAGGCACCAGGGCAATAGTTCTCTTTCCACATTTATTTATACCCTTTTAGTAAAAAGAAATGATGCTCACCTGGTACCATCTTTGCATAGTTGGATAACAGGGCACAGCAGCTACTGCCATTTAAACCTTCTTTTTCCTTTCAGGAGACAGACAAGAAAATGACAAAGAGAACCTAAACTTGGAAAATCACAGGGACCAGGGATGTCTGGATGTTTTCAGCCAGGCATCAGATGAGGCTCCACCCCAGACTGCCTTGAGTGATTTTTTCGGTGAGAGTGAGCCGAATCGTTTTGGAGGAGAGAGTGTCCCAGGGGCTCTGGAAAGCCTTCAGGGTGAGGGAACTGGGGCGCATCTCTTTCCTCATGAAAGGGGCTATGGGAAACAGCTAGGTCAGCACATGCAGAGCTCTTCTTTGGGAGAACTGTCTGCTTTGTGGCTAGTGGAGAAGAGAGATGTCTCTCAGAAGGGACAGGCCAGAGCCCCCATGGCCCAGAAACTGCCCACCTGCAGAGAGTGTGGGAAAACCTTCTATAGGAATTCACAGCTTGTTTTTCACCAAAGGACTCATACCGGAGAGACATACTTTCATTGCCACATTTGCAAAAAAGCCTTTCTACGAAGCTCAGACTTTGTGAAACATCAGAGAACTCACACAGGAGAGAAGCCCTGTAAATGTGATTACTGTGGGAAAGGCTTTAGTGACTTCTCCGGCTTGCGCCACCACGAGAAAATCCACACAGGAGAGAAACCCTATAAATGCCCCATTTGTGAGAAAAGCTTTATTCAGAGGTCAAACTTCAATAGACATCAAAGGGTTCATACAGGTGAGAAACCTTATAAATGTACCCACTGCGGCAAGCAGTTCAGCTGGAGCTCCAGCCTCGACAAGCATCAGAGATCACACTGGGGGAAGAAGTCCCTCCCATAGCCCCGCCCACAGGCACTACAGTCCATTGCAACCCTGCTCAGCTCTGCCTGGAAGAACTTCGACCAGAAACGACCTCCTCCTCACTGTGTTGGAGGGAGAGGAGCTGGGTACCGTTTTGATGTGGAGGGGATGTTGTTCTGAGTTGAGTTTAGTTTTTCCTTTTGCACCAGGAAAAGAAAACAAAAACAGTTTATGTTTGTTTCGGCTGGCCTCTTATTTTGGACCCCGTGGGAAAGACATGCCATATAGATAATGGCTTTAGTAGCTCTCCAATGAAAGCCTTACTGGCTTCTAGAGCAGGCTGTCACAGAAGGGGAGGTAGGGTCACCTTCTGTGCATGCCATCCTTGTCAGACTGGTGACAGAGTTCCTGTCAAACTGTCCCTTATTTGCAATAAACTGAGCTGACTTGGTCTCTGTCTTCCTTGTGTCTGCCATGTTCACTATGTTTTGACTAGTACTTCTGAATATACGGTTTTCATAGTAGAGCCCATGTGGGGACAGAGCTCCAGGACCACCCCCATAGAAACCTATCAGGTTGGTAATGCAGCAGAAAGAAACTAGAAAGCAAAAGCATGGGCCATGCTGGGCAACCTTTCCCTCAGGTGAGCCTGCCTGCCACGTGATCTCATGCCTCAAGTATCCTCCTTTCTCCTGGCAGCCTTGAACTATTGCTATTGCCAGAGTGTTTTATGTTTTAAAATGTTCTTTATTACCTCATTTTGCCTGTAGGGTGTTAGGAAGAAATCAATAGTATCGATCTAGTTTTTAATACTGCCGAGGACTTTATTAACATATATATGTCTAACCTGCCCATTTGTCCTTGTAATCACAAGTTCCATATCTCAAAGGTTCCTACCTTGGTACAGTGAAACTTCTGTCAACACTCCCTTGTGCCTCTTCCCGCGTACCCCTCCCCACTGCCGTTCAAATTTTCACCTATGTTCTATTTTCACCCATGTTAATGTATGTGTGCATAAGTCTCTAGCTCTATCTATATTAGAATCTCTTCTAATGACCGTTACTTTACTAGTGCTGAGTAGTTAGCCAGGTCTTCTTTTTGTTGCGTGGATTAGCGCTGTTGGTTCCTGCCAAGGTTATGTGTGCTACTACTACACTCTTAGGATTATTGTTTCATGTTGTTGGTTGCTGTGGTTTGTAGGTCCTGTGTGGGTAGGTGCTGTAGCTGGGTAGGACTGTTGGTTGCCTCTCATCTTTAGAAACTTGCACAGAGCCTCCTGGAACCAGGAAAGTTACTTCTCAGTTCAGGTCAGTTGTAACTCAGGGGTCTTTGGGCCCTGTTTCTGACGTGCATAGTATTTTCAGGAGTAGGAACCTCCACCTCTGGTGGAGGTAACTAAGAACAGCAGCATAATAGGCTATATATTTGGATAGCCCTGACCAACAAACTCAAAAGAGAGCTTCTCGCGCCTGCTGTTGGGGTTTTTGTTTGACGATTGTTTCTATGATTCTTTGTGGCCTTTTCAGCCATCCTTATTGCTATTTTATCTACTTCCCTCCATCTTCTAGATTACCACCTTCCTCTTCTCTAAAGAATTTCCCTTTCCCATTTTTTTTCTTAAACCTTACCAAGTTGACTCAAACATTGTGCAAAGTAGGATTCAAGCTTTGCTCTGACAAGTCCCCCAGGGCCTTTGAGTGCCTGTTGTATTTCATGAAGCACTGTCTAAGTAATAATTAAATATTACTGCAAAGGTATGAAGGAAGAAGAAGAGTGATCCCTCCTCAACCTGACCTTCCTTACCAAAGTCACTTCACAGAGCTGTGTGAAACCCATCCAAACTGCACACTCATTTACTTTCCAGTGGTCATGCCCACAGGGGGAAATCTGGAAAGTTTCAGCTGAGTGGCTTTATGGTATAAGCTTCTCTTTGGGGGCCTCGTGAGTAGTGGTCCGAATACCAAAGCCAATAGGATCTGCTTGCATTGATTATAGTTGTATCCTCAGCAAACGGCGAGTAGAAAGGTTATTTAGTAGATGCATGACTCAGTCACATGCCATGTGACAGGTGCCATATAACAGCTGCTATAACAGAGGCGATCTTGTTTTTGTAAGTCTTACTGGAGTGCAGCCACACTCACTTGGTTCCTCGTCTAGGCTGTAACCATGTTTGGGCCACAGCGGCCATGTAGAGGGTTTCTAGCCAAGAATATGGTTTGCAAAACCTTGAGTACTTACTCTGGCTGTTTACAGAGAAACACCAGTATTGTAACACTAATATTTGTAAACAGGACAGTGTTTCTCAAGCAGTGATGGCATGCAGATTATGATTGATGGGTACTGCCTATGCATGTGCAGTATCTGGGAGCCAGAGCACAAAGGTCCAGGACTGCACTGTGTAACAAGGTCTGTGGTCATTACCAGCTTGATTGTCTTGGGCTCTTTACCATTATTTAGGACAACAGTTCTTAGAAGAGTTGAACAAATCAACTTTATTTGAAAAAGTCACTACTCAGAGTTCTCCCATTATTTCTGTGCTCTCTAGGAACTCAGCCTCACTTGAGGCACTCCAAGTACCCTAGAGAAATTCTACAGGATCTATCAGCCCTCACCCATTTGCCTGTCAGGGAGCTGCACACGACCCTCCTTTGTTCTCCCAAGGGCCCCTAAAGATGCTAAATCTGGAGAAGCAAGGCAACACCAGCCAGAACCCACTTGGATGGGTTTTCTTTAGTCTTCAGATCGAAAGTCCATACATAGGTGGGTCCCCTCTGACAAGTCTTGTACACAGGACAAGCGTAGACACTTCGGCAATCTTGCTTATCTGCCAGAATGGCCTTGAGGAACATCACAGGCATGGGGGGTGTCAGGTCCTTCAGTTTTGCCTCTGCAATGATCCCAGCCTAAGAACAAGAATGTGAAGAGAGCCACTTTAGTCCCAGAGTCCAGCCAGCCCCAGGATCTGGCAGAACCCTGCCCACTCTTCATGGTTCTCCCAATAACCTACAATGGAAACTCTCTCATACTTTAAATATACATTTCTTTTTTTTCTTTTTTTTTTTTAATTAGATGTTTTCTTTCTTTACATTGCACATTTTATCCCCTCTGAAAACTCCCCTATCCCCCTCTCACTAACCCACCTGCTCCCATTTCCCTGTCCTGGCATTCCCCTACATTGGGGCATCAAGCCTCTACAAGACCAAGGGCCTCTCCTCTCATTGATGTCCCACAAGGCCATCCTCCCCTACATATGTGGCTGGAGCCATGGGTCCCTCCATGTGTACTCTCTGGTTGGTGGTTTAGACCCTGGGAGCTCTGGGAGTACTGGTTGGTTCATATTGTTGTTCCTCCTATGGGGCTGCAAACCCTTCAGCTCCTTGGGGTCTTTCTCTAGCTCCTCCATTGGGGACACTCCTCCACTGCTGGTGGGAATGCAAGCTGGTACAATGCCTCTGGAAATCAGTTTGGTGGGTCCTCAGAAAATTGGACATAGTACTACTTGAGGACCCAGCTATACCACTTCTGGGCATATAACCAGAAGATGCTCCAATATGTAGTAAAGACACATGCTCCACTATGTTCATAGCAGCCTGATTTATAATAGCCAGAAGCTGGAAAGAACCCCAATGTCCTTCAACAGAGGAATAGATACAGAAAATGGGATATATTTACACAATGGAGTACTACTCAGCTATTAAAAACGATGAATTCATGAAGTTCTTAGGCAAATGGATAGAACTAGAAAATATCATCCTGAGTGAGGTAACCCAATCACAAAACAGCACACATGGTATGCACTCACTGATAAGTAGATATTAGCCCAGAAGTTTGGAATACCCAAGATACAATTCACAAACCACATGAAGCTCAAGAAGAAGAAAGACCACAGTGTGGATACTTAGTTCTTCTTAGAAGGGGGATCAAAATACCCATGGTAGGAAATACAGAGACAAAGTTTGGGGCAGAAAGAAGGAAAGGCCATTTAGTGACTGTCCCACTTAGGAATCCATTCCATATACAGTCACCAAACCCAGACATTATTGTGAATGCCAATAAGTGCTTACTGACAGGAGCCTGATATAGCTGTCTCCTGAGAGGCTCTGCCAATGCCTGACTAATACAGAAGTGGATGCTCACAGACATCCGTTGGACTGAGCACAAAGTCCCTGATGGAGGAGCTAAAAATACATTTCTATGTGCTTAGCATAAGTCATCTTTTTTTGCGTGTTTATTTGAGAGGGAAGTCTTGCTGTGTAACTTAAACTCATGATTTTTCTGCCAGCTTCCTGAGTGCTGGGATTATAAGCGTGTGGTATTACAACTGGCTTTAAAGTCAGTTGCTGATATAGAACTCTAAAGTTTACCCATCCTATACAGATTAATCTATTTTCAAATAGATTTTCCCTCTTCTTTACTTTTTCATATATCCATTTTATCAGAATATGAAGGGCAAGTTTTTGGCAGATGCCACATTTGAGCTCCAGACAGGGAAGGGAGTGCACTTTCTGCCAGCACATGCTTTTGGGGTTGAGGTTATAGCTGGGCAAAGTTGCTACCTCTTTGAGATTTTGTTATGTGGTCATGTCACCTCTGGGGCATTTCAACTTTTTGCAAAGAGATACTCGCCCCCCTTCCCCCCCCCCCCCCCCCCCCCGTAACTGGGGACAAGGGCAGGCCTTGGCCATTTGTAACTTTTCGATTAGGTTGTCTTATGGTTTTCTGGGATGGCTCAGTAGACTTATCAAAGACCACTGTCAAAAGAGTCGTTAGCCAGATAAATTTGGATTTGCAGCAAGCACACTGAAGAAGATGAGATGTTCTCAGTTTTGAGAAGACAACCTGCTGCTATCCCAACTGCTCAACCCCAGGACTCTTCCTTACCACATGTGCCGCCTTCTTCCTGAAGCACCCCTTGGACCCATTGGGAAACCCTGATCCCTTTACTGCCCCCAGCCTGCCTTTGTTATGAACAGAGTAATTTGATTTATTTTCAAAAAATGTATTAAAACGGTGTGCCTTTCCAGTTTTCTCAGAGTTTGCTGGAAGTCATAGTGGAGGATAGAACTAGTGAACAGAGGGACTGTCATTTGTCCCCAGGACAGAATGTCGAGACTGAGCAGGAGCAGGGCAAGCTTAGACTGTCCTTAATATACCATAAAGCCAGCCCTTTAAAAGTATATAGTTCAGTGTTCTTAGAGATTAATAATATTAGTTTCAAATTATGTTCATTCCTCTGGGAAGAAATGCAGTGCCCATTACCAGTTGCCATCAATGTTAGATATTCACACCACTTAAGCTGCAGGAAAGACTTTCCCTGCCATGGACCCCTGTTGTAAACTTGTTTACTTTGTAAACTTTATAAACCCTCAAGGGGGGGAAGTGGCCAGGGTCCTGCCTGAAGAGCTCCAACAGCTAGGCCCACTCCTCCAGACCAACCTAACTGTCATAAAGGTCATCTCTAGCCCCTTAACAGGACCCTTCCAAGATTATGCTAATTTCAGGTGAAAAGTCTGAACAAAACCCACCAATCCCTGAGTTCCCCCAAGCTCAGGACTTGAAATCGTCCCGATACTCATCCTGGAAATCTCCACTCTAGAAAGCTCCACCTTCCAAGAACCCCTATATAATAATCACTGTGCTTTGTCCAATTCTCTGCTGTCTGCTCCCTCTGGGGAGCATAGGCAACCACTCCTGGATTCATCCCTCCACACCCTGGAGCCTCTGATCTCTTTTGAGATTTGCTGCCTGCTGTGACTCTCCTTGGAGGAAGAGGAGAAGTAAGGAAGAGAAAGGAAGTAGCCAGAAGGTTTAGGCTCTTGAGCTCCTCAGCTGGGGTTTCCCTCCCCTGGGAGCTGGACTGCCTCTGCTGAGGAGGCTTCCTCAGAGCCATTTGGTCCCTGCGACCCCATTTCTTGGGATACCTTTCCATTGGGACAGCTTCTCCCCTCAGATCTGTGCGGTTCCTGGGCTTCTGAGTCCCAGAACACCTTCCCATCTGAGGAGAAAGGCCAACAATCGGCACCATGGCATCGTCAGCTGTCTGTGTAGCAGATGCAGCCTAGTTCTCTTACATAGTAACCCATTTGATTTCACAGGGGCTATTCTTCCATTTTACAGTTTGGTCCATGGGGCTCTTGAGAGGAAACACTAGACCACAGCCACATGTTGGTACTGAGGTCAGATCCAGCTAGTGGGGAGTTGCACAGGCCTCATCTTAAGCAACCTTGGATGGGTTTAAAGAAATAGTCTCAAGGAGAGAAAGGGTACCTAGGTAAAAAGATTCTAGAGCACGGCACCGGGCAGTCAACATGCATGCCATCAAGCCCACCCCAAGGTGTAAGTTGGCTTGTCTCCAGACTATACCTGTGTGTCCCAGCAGGCACCTTCCATGAAGAGCCCATAGATGTAGGCCCCTTCCCGAGGAGGACTCCGGAACTCCTCTCTGTTCTTCTTCGTCACATCACATTGCAGGGCCATCTGGTCTAATGGCCATTCATTCTTGCGGGCCATGGACTGCATGATGGCAGTCAGGAAGGACTGGGGGTTGAAGAAGCCTGTCAGCCACACGGTTGAGGGCATCAAGAAGTCACCTGTCCAGGCCTCCAGCTCTTTGATTCTGTTAAGCAGGTCCACAAACCAGGCTGCCAGGCCTGCCATGGAAGGGTAGGCTCGTCTGGCCCAGGACTCTGGAATCACATCTAGGTATAGGGCATTCTGTAAGTTTTCCATCTCGCTGGTCATGGTCAGCTCCCCCTAAAGACCGATTGGAAGAAAAAGAGTTAATGAGGTAGAAGTCTTGGGAAGCACTAGTCTTTGTGTCCTGTGCCTCATAGATGGGAGCTGACTCCAGCGGTATGGGATGCTAGTGTGGTTCTGCCTCATATTTGCTTTGCAGAATTTGTCTTACCAAGGCTGGTGCTTTAGAACACACCGAGTACCCACAGTTGCCACTTTACAATGGCAGTAATAAAGAGAAAGCTGCTGCTCCATGAGGCAGTGGCAGCAGCAGCAGCACAGATGTGAGCTGAGTTCCTAGTGCAATTACTGGGCCTAGGTACTGAAGGCTCCCATGGTTGTTCTGGCAAAGTCAGCATCCTTTTCGTGGGCTAACACTTTCTAAGTCTCGCTGGCAGCATTGCATGTACCCAGTAGCCATATGTGGCCAGGCAGGCATGGATGTCCTAAGGATCATAGAAGCTTCAACATGCATCGTTCTTTTGCTTGTTCATACATCCTAGTCTGGGTGAGGGTAAGGAAGTCAGATGGCATAACATGGCAGAGAAAGATGCTGGTCTTCTCATTTGTGAGGGAGGGGGGTACAATTTAAGCTGGCTTTCCTGGATACCAAGAGCCTTTGTGAATATGTAATACCTAAAGGGGCTGAGGAAAGGCAGAGAATGGGGTAGAGCTGATGTCCTGGTCTGTTCTGTACAGCAGAAATGTAAACTGGGTTCTCAGAGTGTTCCTACTGAACACTAATGGCTACATTTCCCATTGATGGAGACTGTAGAATGTATGTACTTTTGCCAGAGCATGTTAAAAATCTTTTACAGCTTAAGGAAAACAGTATAATATGACTATAATATTACCATTTGCTTGTCAATCTGGTTAAGAGGATATGTACACAAGTAATGGATTATTACAAAAAACAGTCCCACAGAGCCAACATGAAAGTGTGTGTGTGTGTGACAGGGAGAGAAAGAGAGAGAGAGAGAGCACAAGAGAGAGAGAGAGCAAGAGAGAGAGAGAGAGCAAGAGAGAGAGAGAGAGCACAAGAGAGAGAGAGAGCAAGAGAGAGAGAGAGAGCAAGAGAGAGAGAGAGAGCACAAGAGAGAGAGAGAGCAAGAGAGAGAGAGAGAGAGAGAGAGAGAGAGAGAGAGAGAGAGAGAGAGAGAGAGAGAGATATTTCATAGCCAAGGCTAGTCTCTAACTCACATGCCTTCTGTCTCAGCCTCCCAAGTGCTGAGTTTGCAGGTGAGTATCACATGCTTGCCTGGGAAATAATGCAGATAAGTTTGCTTCCCTGTAAAACTGGTTTGGGCTTTATCAAGTTTGGGTTTATCAATGGCAATTACTTACTGTACATGGGGAAATTTTCTATCATGTGAGATGATAGAGAATAACTCCACTCTGGATTTGTCCTAAACTGCAACCCCACAGGATTCATAAGAAGTCATTAGGGCACAGACTATTGGTGTCCCTGAAGTGCGATGAATATGCCCTCCTGGTCCTCAAGTGGCCTACTTGGAGGACTGTGTCAGAGTGAGACAAATCTATAAGTCATTCTGAACTCCAGACAGTGCCTACTGCTGCCCTTTGCTTGTACAGAGAAGTCCTTTGTTTCTGGTTATCTCCTCCGGCCAAGTCAATAAACACTCTGTTACCAGGACCCCGTGAAGCCTGAAACCAAGTCTTTGAGTTTTGTTATAAGAAAAAAAAAATGTGCTTACTATTAAAATAAGTATAGTGGGCTGGGGCCATGGTTTAGTTGGTAAATGTTTGCCAGACAAGCATGAGGACTTGAGGTAAATTCCCCAGATCTCATGTTAAAAACAAAACAAAACAATCAACCCAACCAACCAACTAAGCAAACACACAAAAAACCAGGTATGAGCTTTATGCTTTTTAGTTCCTATGCTGGAGACATAGAGACTCACAGGTGCCTGGGACTCATTGGCCATCTAACTTTGGCCAATGAGAGTCACTAATAGGATCGATGGCTCCTAAGGAACAACATGATTCAATGTTGACAGAGCTCTGGTCTCCATATGCATATGTGTGTGTGTTTGTGTATGTGTATGTGTGTGTGTGTGTGTGTGTGTGTGTGTGTGTACCTTCCCTAGACACACACACGCATGCATCCACACAAACAGACTTCCTTGCCACACAAATGTGACCAGCAGTGAAACCATGCCATATGGAACCCATAGGAAGGGCAACACCAAGAGATATCCCCAAGTGAAACACTCAGTCAGTTGTAATAAATACAGGCTTTGGGGATGCTAGGAGTGTTTTGTGTGGTGGGACAAGGGCCTGATGTGAATCTGTAATTGCTATGAACTTAAAAACTATGCTAGAAAAATATGGTCTAATTTTTTTTTTAAATGCAACACTTCATGCTTAACACCCTTCCGAAATCTAACCTCCTTTTGACAGCAAAGGTGCACAAAATATGTAACTTAATGCCTTAACATTTTTCTCACATCTTCTTATGATATTATAATGTATTCTGACAACAATTTGCACTGACTAACTTGAATGCCAAGCAAGAGAAACTAAAGAATGTTGTGCCTCCTTGACTTCCCCATATTCCCACAGCAGCAGGAACTGCTGCAGAATCAGAGCCACCTCATAGTGTGGTTTCTGCACCCAGATATTTTCATTACTTTGAGCAGAAGTAGAAAGGATCAAGCTTTAGGGAGCTGAGAGGCAACAATGCCCTTACCCCAATTCAAGTGTACCTGTGTTGCCTTCTTAGGCCCAGGGGAGTACAGCTTGTCCTGAAAGGTGTTCAGAATGAACAAAGGGACATTTTTCTAAGATGTTGCTAGATTGGTGGAGGCTGTCGTAGGTGGATAGGAAGAGTCTATGGCCAAACTCTGGGCACCAGGGCCCATTTTCATTTTTTAAATTGTGTGTGTGTGTATGTGCAAATGTGTCTATGTGAGGGTTTGCATGACTGCATGCAGTCTCTGCGGGGGCCACAAGGGGGTGTTAGATCCCTGGAGCTGAAGTTGTAGACAGTTGTGAGCTACCCACCATAGGTGCTGGAACCAAACTTGGCTCTTCTACAAGAACAACATGCTCTCTTAATGGATGAGCCGTCAGCAGCCCCTACTAGGGCTCTTCTTAAAAACTGCAATACAGTAAAGAAAATGGTTTCTTAACCTTCCCTAACCTGGGTCTGAGCAGTACTGACTACTATCTAAACCTACCTGCTTACATGGGGGTCAGCAAAAAGAAAACTTAAAAATCTGGTTCTTCCATTTACTCCCAGGCCTGTGACACACTTCCTTGGTTTCCACACTGATGGGAAACTGGGAGAACACGGCAGTCCATGTGGCGCCTTTTCCAGGTATGATGAAGGCAGCATGTCTGTGACCTTATCTATTTTATTCATCCCTATAAATAAATGCTTTCATAATCTTTCTTTGATATGATAGAGTGAAAACCTTATTTTTTCCTATAGGCCCTCATTCCTTTGAGTCACAATGTGTTAGAAGCTAGATTCATAGGCTGAAGTCAGACCAAAGCTAAGGGAGGAGGTAGGTGAGCCCAGAAACCTCTATTTGGAAGGTCATCAGTAGCCAGGCTGTGTTCACAAGGCAGCAGAAGCATTCAGTCCAAAGAGGACAGGCTGGAGATGACACCTCTCTTCATGGCTTCATGCCCCACTCTAATCTGAAGGCTCAAGGACTGCTCCCTATCCATTCTTCTCAGGAAAATGGTCTTTGAAGCTAGCTTTACCTCACCCCACCCCCGCCTCATCCTGGGGTTTGAGCCTGGTACTTTCACACATTCTAGGTAAGCACTAAACTCCTAAGGAGTTTTTAGAAATAGAGTTTTATTCCATAGCTCCAACTGGCCTTGAATTTGTAATCTTGCCTCTCAAGTGCTGGGATTGTAGACATATAGACACATCATCCTCCCTGGCCCTGGCTTTCATTTATACAAGTCACCAGGAAACTGGAGATAGAAAGGAAATAGAATCATAAGGGTCCCACATCTTCCACTGTGGCTTCCAGACTGAGATGGGCCACTGCCCAACTCATCTGAATCTCTGGTAGAGAACAAGATAGCCAAAGGCATCAGGCCTAGGCAAATGCCCAGGGATGGTGATCAAAGAGTCAGAGCAAGATGCTCCTCCCAACTTGATGTGGGGTTGGGAAGAGCACCTTGCTCTGAAGTCAACAATGTGCGGGAGATAGGACCCAACATCAGCCAGCAGCCAGGCTATGCATTTGAACAAGTGCACAGACTTAGAAAAAATAAAGCACAGGGAAAAAAAATTAAGGTCATCAATTATTTGAACAATGAGGAGTTCCAGGCTTGCCCTGATGTCAGGCTAGTCAAGGGGAATGAGACCCAGAGGGATTCCAAGATTTTCTGGCAGCTGTGTTTCAAACTGTGAAAGAGGTGAGTCTAATTTTCCTAATGTTTCTTTAATGCAATATACCTAAAATATCCAATATTTGGATATACAATCACATTATTAATGACACATTTTAGAGTTTTTGGCTTTTTATCTTTGAAATCTGATGTGTCATTTACATTAGTATCTACTGTGTTGGACAAGTCTAAAAACTTGGATTCTCATGTGTACCTCTGTAGCAAGAGAATTTTCTAGTCTTCTTTCTACCAGTATATGTTACTTTAAAAATCACAACTAGTTATAATGGCCAAAAAAAAAAAAGAATCAGCATTTAGGAATTTTGTAGATCAAGCTTTTGTACATCTGGCTAATGGGAATCAGAACACCTAGGAAGACCGAGAGCCAGATGTCTGACATTGGTGAATTCCCAAGAGAAATTCTCTCTGTGGGACGTGTCTGTGGCCAGCTGGCTTTTCCCCAGATTTCTTCCCCCACCATCTGTGTGCTTTGAGCTGCTACAGACCTTCAGAGCTGTATCTCATAGCTCAGCTAGGACTTTCTGGGTACATGTGGTCTTACAGTCAATCAGTTCTGATTTACTGTGAACAGAAAAGTTTTTATCATAAGGCTGAGAGTGCTTGGTGATTAACTGTAAGGGCCGGGCATCTTGTGACTGTGCTACCTAGTTTGGGGTGGCAGTTGACTTGTCTGATGTGCTGGGAGACTGGAGATGCCCACTTTTCCCCACACTAAGCCAGCAGCAGCCTCAAGTTGTGCAGTGACTGTGGAGGAGTGGGAAGGGACAAAGGGAAAGGTCAGCAGCATTAGTTCTTCCTGCCTCTGCTAGGTTGTCAAATCACCTAAGCCCCTGCTTAGCTTGCAAGCAGGCTTCCCCACCGGTCCATCTAGAAGGTTCTGGTGTACATCCCTCTGGGAGGCCCTCCTGTTGCAGCTGTCCTTTTGGGGTTTCCTTCCTCTGCTGCTCCCATCTTCTCTGAGCCTAAATGCACTCCCTGCTCTGACCTCTGCCTCCTCCATGGAAGCTGCACTCATCTCCAGGGTCATCTGGTGCTGTTTACAAGGCCTCACCTTGAAGTCATCAGGGCAGACAACCAGACTGGTGATACAGATGGAGATGGGAGAATGTGTTACATGTGTCTGATGACCAGGCTACTCTGGGGACCATCCTCATGAACTTGTTTCCTGAGAGGATTCTGATTAGAAAATACCCCCAGGTCATACAGGTTCCTTACTACTTCTAGGTGGGTGTTCCATCACATTCTAGAAGTTCACTATAGGCTGTTGCTTGTCTGGGTGGAATGTTTGCTTTTGGCACAGCAGGTGGACTTTTAGAACAGGCTCTCAGGTCCTGCTCTGGTCTCTAGCAGCTTTATCGTTTTTGTCCTTAAGTGTGCCTGTTCATCTTTCTTCAAAGGCCTCTCTGTGCCTTCTTCTCTTATCTATGGGCCTTTTTCTGCTTCCTCCTCTAGCTTCTCTTTATGAACCTTTTATCAGCCATCCTGCAGGGATGGCTCCATGGCAGCATCTTTGTATCCTTCCCTACCGTGTGCTGAGATCTGCCCACAGAGCCCATCAATCAACATCGTGAGAGCTAGATTGAAGGGAGAGAGACTCCACACTGATTCCCAATTTCTGCCCAGGTATTCCTCATGATTGACTACAGAGAGGCATAGTGAAGGTTCTTAGGAGAAAAATGAGTGAACAAATTGGAAGTCAAATGGGTAAATAGCCTGCGCCAAATTGTGTGGCTTCAATAGTCTATGACTGCAGCAAACCCACTCAAGATAACTGCTGCTGTATACCTGATTACCCAGGAAGAGAGATGCAAAGTATGATAGGCAAGCGGCTTCTTTACATTTGAGACTGCTGTGGAATTTTGCCACCTATATGATTATATGCTAGCATGGAATTTGGAAGCCATCAAATGCTGCCTGTCCTCTGCAGCCAGGCTTAACCATCTCATCTTCCATATTATTTCCATCTGCTCATATTGTGTATGTGTGGAGGTATGGAGATTAAAAGAAAAAAAATCAAACAACCCTAGATTTTCTACTGCTTCATACACACACACACACACACACACACACACACACACACACAGCCATCATTGTATACCTCCAAAAACTAGAAATGGCAGTACTAGCAGACTCCAGACCTGGACTTTGGGGGCCTGACTGAGCTTTCAATGTAAGCTACAAAAAGTTTCTGGATTATAGGCACACATACTTCTGAGATACTGGGAATCAAACCCAGGCACTTGTGCATGCTGGCCAAGTTCTACCACTGAGCTGATCTTCCAGCCAGAGATGATAACTCTAGACACACGCAAGTCATTATCCATGGACATAGAAAACTCCACTGCTCATTCTTTCAGATGTCTCCATAGCCAGTCTGGCTTCTGTGGAATGACACTTTTCAGGCATTTGGGTGGCTTTGGAGAAGTTACCCTTCAGTGCCCTGGCCATTTGTTATCTGTCATTCTGTCCCTGTGGGGTCCAGCCATGTCCTACCACAATGGCCTTCTTACTCACCTGTAAGCCAAGGTGCAGCTCTCTTAGCGAGCGCTGGATCTCTCTGGTAAGGATGTTCATGCGTTCACACTCCTGGAGGGCAACTACAATGTAGGGGGTGCGTTCTTCCACCTTAGCCATTAGCTCTGGGATGTTAAATTCATCTGTCACCCGATCAAGTATTTCTTCCAGAAAGGCTTTGACCTGTTCCATGGCAGAAAAATATAGAATTAAGAAGGGACTCCATGGAAATAGCTGCCTGGTATGGTAAATCTGGCTGAGAACCTTATGGTTGGGAAGCTCAAGAGTCCCAGGGGTAGCAGGACCCCTACTTTAGTAATTAATTTAAATGCCCATAGTATCAACCTACCTTCTAAATTCATGTGTCTCTACCCACAGGTGAGCGCAGCTCTTCAACCTCCTCAGGGAAGCTGCTTTGCGCAGAGGGTGAGGGTTAGTGTAGAATCTCAAGACCAAAGTGCCTGGGGTGTGCTAAGTCACACACATCTATATCACTCTACCCCAGCGATCAGGAACATGGCGGAAAAGGGGGAAAGACTGTAATAGCTGGAAGCTGGTGAGGGCCTAAGCAAAACGGTGTCAGCTCAGGGCAGGACTGTTGTTATTTGTAGCAGCTATGGCTGCTTGCAAAAGACCTGCAAATGATGAAGCCACTCCACTCCCAGCCCGACGTGAGGTGATTACTAAAAACCAACCATGACAACAACAACAAAACCCATGAAGCTGAGGGTATATGGAGGTTGGGTTCCAAATCTGGATGGCGTTTAGGGGAGTCATCGGGGCTAAATATGATCAAAATACATTGTATAAAAAATCTCAAAGAATTAATATAATACTTTTTTAATCAAGAGATTCCATCCTTCTGTAATGGACACTAAATAATGGTCACCTACCACCTGCCATCCTTCCTCTCACCACACACAGGCTTGCTTGCTTGGGTCAGCTAAGCCAGGATTGAGGAATGACCTCAGGACACTTCTCTCCAGAGGCTGGCCAATCCCCTGTGACTTGTGTGACCTGAAAAGAATTCTAAGAATTGATGTTGAAAAACTCACAGGCTGACCCAATTAGCTATAGGAACTAAGTGGATCTTTGGCCTCAGATGTCCCTTGTGAGCCACGTGGGACTGAAGCACACACAAGCACACACTGACAGCCTTCTAAGTCAGTGGTTCTGATATCCTCAGATCCAGCTAACCATAGATCAAAATCCAAACACACCTTGTCATTATTCCTTAAACAACACAGTATAACTATTTGCGCAACTTTAGGCATTATAACTAATCTAGGGGTGATATAAGGTATATGGAATGGAATGGACTATATCTTACTAAAGCACTTGCCTAACATGCATAAGGCCCAGCACTGTATAAGGTATACCAGAGGATGCACATAGCTTACAGGCAGATACAAAGCCATTGACATAAGGCATTTGAGACTTTGGCATCTATAGGGAGAGGCATGGATACTGGGGGATTCCCTTCACTTCCCTCTGTTCTGTATTTCCATGCAGTGTTACTGTGGTTTTCTATTTGTGAATTCTGAAAGTTGCATGGTCATCTATCACTTAAACACCTCCCTACCATTCCTTTTCTCCTACAAACCTATCAGCTAATTAGGCCCGAGGAGCTAGAATAACCTTGGAAAATTGAAACTGAGGTACAAAGATTGTGGGTTATTTGGGGGCAATCACTTGGAGGCTGAGCCTGCTGTTTTGGAGGAAATGAGTAAGCCTGGGAGGTTCATTAGCAGAGAAAGACAAATGGAGCTGTGCACATATCATGGCCATATGGCCAGGAGAGTAGAGTGCAGGGAGCGGGAAGGTGTAAGCAGGTGAGCACATGCCAGCCTTTCCAAGTTGTAAGAGCTGAGCTCTAGAGGCCTGTGCCTCCACTTTGATATCTCCACCCCTTACTCCAAGAGCAGGCAACCGCTTTCTTCTTTGGGAAATGCCTTCCCCATCTTTCTGGAGAGTCATTTGCACAAGCTTTTCCTTATTCAAGTAAGCATCAGATTATATTCTCAGAAGCATGAAAGTTTAAAAATCTGGGATCCAAGGAGCCAGTAGGAGAAAGGAGAGTCCTGAAGGGCTCTGCAGGCTTCTTCCACACCGAGACCCTAGAGCCGCTGGTTGTCTTTTCTTTGTTTCTGTACGTGAAGCCAAAGGCAGGGCAACTCCACGTACGATCTTTTTTTTTTTTTTTTTTTTTTTTTTTTTTTTTTTTTTAAAGATTTATTTATTATTATATACAGTACACTGTAGCTGTCTTCAGACTCACCAGAAGAGGGTGTCAGATCTCACTCTCACTATGGGTGGTTGTGAGCCACCATGTGGTTGCTGGGATTTGAACTCAGGACCTTCGGAAGAGCAGTCAGTGCTCTTACCTGCTGAGTCATCTCTCCAGCCCCGTTGTCTTTTCTTTGGTTGGTCCATTTGACATATGAAACTTAGTTTTTGCTTAGTTTAGCCAGATTGGTGTCTGTTGCTTACAACCAAGGAGCCCAGACTGAGTTAACCCAGTTCTCATGGGATGCAAGCAAGTCAGTTAGGCCTCAGGTTTTCATCTGTAAACAAATTAGAGTCTTTCTTGGTTGTCTCTCCTCTAAGAGGTTGACTTGAAGATCAAATCAAATGAGCTGATGGATGTTGTGGCATCTGAAAGCTTTAAAGGACTATATTAATGTAAAGGATGATTAATATTCACCTTGCCTTGAATTGTGAACACACAATCCATTCCCCAGAAAGAGAGCTGATGGTATTAAAAACAAACAAACAAACAAACAAACAAAAAAAACCAAAAACCAAGAGCCCATCATCCCACACCAAATGGATCTCTGGTTGCTATCATAGCAAAAAGTAGAATGGAATTTTAATGGTACCTGAAAGCTGCTGCCAGAGCTGAAGACAAATGGCTACATTTATATTATATTTCTGTCTCTGGAGCGGAATTGAAGAAACAGTCCTGTATCAGTGAATGGCTATTTGGCTGTGACTCACAATGAGATGAAGAGATGGTCTAGAGGCATTGCTCCAAAACACACAAGGATGGGGACACTGAGTTCTCTCCTGTCTCTTGTCAAGTGAGGAGGGTGTGGAGGCCTAGGAAGGAGCTGTGGGTGGGGA
>NW_022196911.1:61080594-61101312 GCF_008632895.1 Mastomys coucha
TTGCTAAGGGAGCCCCAGGAGTCCTTCAGAGAGAAGGGATGCCTTCCAAGGGATGAGGTCAATTTCATTTCCATAAGCAACAGCTCTGCTTTTCCTTCTTTTTGAGAAAGTAATACATATTTACCAGAAATACCAGGGAAAAAAGCCTTCTAGAATCTTTTCTTCCCATAAGAGAGAAAATACTGTAAAGCTGCCAATGTTTGCATATCTTCTTCAATGTACAGACAGTTTCTCTTCTTAGTCATCAGCCAGCCACATTCACCTAACAATTATTATTTATGCATTTATCACCCATCCAATCACCACCATGCTTGTCAGTTTCTCTTCCTCTGTCTATGCACACCTGTATACAATGCACACACACACACACACACACACACACACACACACACACACACATACACACCTTATAATCTTTTCTTCTCCTCAGTACAGGGTATTGATTTCAGTACTCCACCACTGATCTACAGGCTTGTCCCCATACATCTTTTATTATTAATTTATTTCTTGAGACAGGGCCCCACTTTGTACACATGCTGGCCTGGAACTTGCTATGTAGACTAGGTTGGCTTTAAATTTACTGAGATCTGCCTGCCTCTGCCTCCCCAGCACTGGGATTAAAGGTATGTGCCATTGTGGCTGGCTTCCCTGTAAATGTGGAGTAAAGTCCTCTGTCACTACATATGAAATTGTTTTCTTCATTTAAAGTGTGTATTATTTTGCTCTTTTGATGTACTTAATTTATTGTCCTATTGGTAATTGTTCTGTTCATCATTTCTATACAATAAAAATTCTGCAATAAATAAGTGTAAATACATCATAAAATCTGTATATTTTGGGTGCTTTCACTGAGTGATTTCTAAGAAATAGAATCATGAATGGAAAACATGAACATTTTGAACTTTGGCAGCTATTGTCAAATTGTTCTGTCAATTTGACCTTTATCAACAGAGATGACCAGGCCTTTCATTTTAGGTCTCACAACTGTGGGCCATCACATTTGAAAACCCTTAGCATTATTTTGCTTCCCTTAGCTGTCACTGAGATAGTGTCACTTTTCTTTTTTCTTTCTTTCTTTCTTTTTCGAGACAGGGTTTCTCTGTGTAGGCCTGGCTGTCCTGGAACTCACTCTGTAGACCAGGCTGGCCTCAAACTCAGAAATCTGCCTGCCTGTGCCTCCCAAGTGCTGGGATTAAAGGCCTGCACCACCACTGCCTGCCTAGTGTCTCTTTTCTTATTGCACATTTATCTTTGATCCTGAGGCTGGAATTACAGGTGGTTGTGAGCTGTCTGATGTGGCAGCTGGGACCAGAACCCAAGCAACAAGCACTACTCTTAACTTCTAAACCATCTCTCTAGCCCTTAAAAAAATGTCCATCAAAATTATTTATCTTTGTGTTCTTAGATTTTGAGGCTTCCAAAGAGCTGAGAAGTACCTTCTTTGTACAGTCGTAAAGACATCCATGCAGGTGGTCTTCCAATGCATTTATAGTTTTTTTGTTTTACATTTAAATACTTGAGAAATTAAAGCTATACTTTTTACCAAAAGAGCCAGGGAATGGAAGCTGGTCTATTTTTCTCCAAATGGCTAGCTGGTTTTTCAGCACCAAGAAATCCTGCTTCATCACCACAGCAGGAAGGAAGGCTTGTACCTCAGGGCATTGCTGGAGGAGACAGCGCTCTGGCTGATCAGAGTCCCCTCCAGATTAAGATGTTGAACCCCAATCCTCAGTGTCTCAGAATATGACTGGATTGGACATAGATCTTTAGAGAGGAGAGTATATGAAAAAGGAGCTATCAGGGTAGGCCCTAATCTAGTCTTATTAGGGAGGAGGAGGAGGAGAAGGAGGAGCAGAAGGAGAGGGAGGGGGAGGGGGAGGAGGAGGAGAAGGAGGAGCAGAAGGAGAGGGAGGGGGAGGGGGAGGAGGAGGAAGAGGAGGAAGAGGAGGAGGAGGAAGAAGAGGAGGTTTGGGCACCTAAGAAAAAGATGGTTACACGCAGACACAATTGAGGAGATGTCACTGTAAGCAAGGAGGAAAAGCCTCAGGAAAAATCGCACCCACCATCACTTTAGTTGGGTGTCTAGGTTCTTATACACAAAGACTTGACTTTCTGCTGTTTTAAGTTAGCTAGATTGCAGTGTTTTGTTATGGTGGTCTGAGCAATGGATGTACACGATGCTGTCCTCCTGGCTATTAGCAGATATGTTTGCCCAAAATAGTCACTAGAGACCAAGCAGCCATTCTAGGTCAGGTTGTCCAGTGAGCCCACAGTGTCTTCAAAGAAACCCACGTGGGTTAAAGTATAGTAGATACTCGTTGTCTTCTCCCCAGGCTCCCAACCGTTGCCTCTCTCTCTTTCTCCCAGGCTCATAGCAGCTAGCCAAGCTAACCCCAGCTTCCCCTCATGGAAGTGGAATGTGCAGGTTTCAGGGTTTCAAGAGTGTGGATGAAAAGGCAAGCTCTGGCTTTGTCTCTCTGCCTCCTGACCTGCAGAGCTATAAAAACACAGGAACCACGTGTGAAACAATTCCATGGTTGAGTAGTGGGGCAAAGCATGATGGGACATGTACTTGATAACCTGCATGTGTGCTATGAACGAAAAGGGCTAAACCTTCCTTGAAGGCTCCTGTCCATTACTTACACAGTCCTGGCTGTTGTCAGAAACAGAGGCATTTTTCTTTGTGGGTTTGGCTTCATTGCTTCCCCTTAGTCTCTGACTTTGTCTTACACATGGAATGGTGGAAAAGGGTGCTTAGTATGCTCATTTACATCATGATCATCAGCGTACCAACTGCTGGACATAATCCATCTTATGGGTTGAATCTGAACTGTCCCAGACAGGTTCATTTGGGAGGTAGGTAGGGTTTAGCTGGCAGAAGGCCACTGGGGTCTGTTCTACTCACCCCCGATTCAGGCCACATGCTCTCTGCTTCCTGGTTCACTCCTTTGCAAAGAACACGTCTACCTCATGTTCCTGCCTCCATGGATGCAGCTATTCTACACTATTCCCTCTGAAACCATAATCCCAAAGCAGCTCTTCCTAAATTGTTTCTGTTAGGTATTCTTGGCACAGGGCTGGGACTGTAGCCAGTTACCTCAGATGTGAGACTCAGAATACCCTTTTCTTTTTTTTCCTGGTTCTGAAGGCTAAATGTAGGGGGCTTGCACATGCCAGACAGGTGCGCTACCATAGAATTATACTCGTGTCACTCAGAATTATGCTTTCAAACCTTATAGCTCATCGTTAGGCATAGCAAACCTTTATAACTTCTGCCTGAAGGATATCACTCCCAACTTTTAACAGAACTCTGGCTCCCTCCTCAGTGCCAATCAGTTTGCTCAGAATCAGTTCCTACAGCATCAGTGTTTGGTAAGCGCCCAGCTCTTCTACCCTAACCTTCCAAGGTAGTTTCCTTATGTTTTCCTATGATCCCTGTGGGGACTGCAGTTAGGGCAGTGCTTGTCAACCTGTAGGCTGCGACCCCCACGGGTGTCGCACGTTAGATACCTGCTATCAGGGTAATTTACAGTACTATCCATATCAGTAGCAAGATTACAGTGATGAAGTATTAACAAAATAACTATATGGGGGTCACCACGGCATGATGAGCTATGTTAAAAGGGCCAGAGCATCAGGAAGTTGGAGACCATTGAGTTAGAAGGACGTGGCAGTGCTGTGAGGTAAATGTGGGTTGGTGGATAGTAGAACCCATTGGCCTTGAAAAATATTTAAAAGTTTCCCTCTGGTGGCTCAACCTTCTGTCCTCTGTTTTCCCTAAATCATAACCCCACCCACCTTTGGTTATCCTCAAATCCAAACCTCACCCTACTTTCTTTGCACTCTGTAATTTCTCCCCAGCTTCATGTGCTTTCTCAGCCCTGTGCTTGAAGCACTTTGTATCCATTGATAATTGGGCTGGAGGTCATTCACACTGAGTGAAGTGGCTTTCCAGATGGGGTCTGGTTAGTGGCTGAGTGGAGAGAGATTTTGCAGCCAATTCTACAGTGCCACTATTTACTTTGCCAAAGAATCTGGAAGTTGTTATCAAAGCCCCCAAGCCCTTCCTGCTCAGTCCTGACCTTCTCTCACTTTATCAGAGAAGCCAAATAAAATCCGACTTTGGACTGGCAAAACCATCTTCCAATCCCAATGGCAAGGACTTCCTCTGATTTAATCAGAGGGTCAGGGATGGGCTGAAGAAGCTAGGGAAGGATTGTTGGAACAGGGGAACATCTAAGCTGGTTTGTGTGTATGTTAGTCACACTACCACTACTGATGTTATTAGCAGAAAGGTGTCTGCTTGCAAGCCTTGGGTTCCCCAAACTATTTCAAGCCACACTCACCTTTTCTTCCCTTGTGATGCCAGCACCATCTCCCACCTGGCTGTCCCGAGGCTGCATCTCTAGCACTGTTCGGAAGAGCTTTTCCGATGTCTGGGTCAGGAAGCCGATCTCGGCATTTGGATGGAGGCCGTATAGGTAGGGGGTCTCGGGGGGCAGCTCAGCATCAATATACTGAAACCAAAGGCAAGATTGGTCCAAGAGTTACTAACTTGTCTCCCATCCTGTGCAAGGCCCTCTGTGGGACACAGCACCACCGTCCTGGTGGTGGGTCGCTGCCTACTTCACACACCAGGCACAGTTTCCACTCAGCACAATCTTCTTCTCATAAGGGACCAGTGCCCCACAACTCCCGTACAAAATGAGGGTGAGGCAGGGCTGGAGGAAACAGCCAGTTTGCTTGCAAACTGAAGGGCTTACACTCCAAAAAAGACAGAAAGAAAGAAAGAGAGAAAGAAAGAAAGAAAGAAAGAAAGGAAGGAAGGAAGAAAGAAAGAAAGGAAGGAAGGAAGGAAGGAAGGAAGGAAGGAAGGAAGAAAGAAGGAAGGAAAGGAAGAAAAGAAAGAAGGAAGAAAGAAAGAAAAGAAAAGGAAAGGAAAGAAAAGAAAAGGAATTGGAGTTGAAACCGCATTTTAAAACACAGTGCTGCCTATATGCATCTCAAGTTAATTCTGGTAGTCATGGTTAGTTGGCCTAAGAGTCTTAACTAGCTTATGGAGGCCACTTTCTTCACTGATTGTTTCTCATATCCCTTCACGGTTCATTTTCTAACCCCCCAGAAGCTGTCTTCCAAGTTAAGCTCCTGAAGGGGCTTTCAAGATTTCTTGGTGTTGTTACCAGCTAGTTTAAATACTGCTCATTCCTTCAATCTGTGTTTTAGCTTTGCATCTCCTCCCGCCCATTCCTGGACCCTTGTCAGGTGCCCTACAACCATCTCTGATCTGGCAGACTTTAGGGAAACACTACGAAGGGCTTCCACCTCAGTCCTTTGGAAACATGTAAGTCCTATCACAGTGAGACTCAAGACCTAAGCATCCTTAAGGACGCTGCTCTGGCAGGTCAGTTAGTTGTCTGCAGACACCAGGGGATGCTCATGTTCTGGAATCTTGGGCAAAGCCTCTCACGGTCTTACAACTTGCTCATTTCTTGTAAGAGTCTCCTCATTTTGAATTTCCTCTCACAGGTATGACTCTTCTGGATCAAATCACTGCTGTGACTATGATTCTTAAGTTTTATGACTTAAAAGCTTAAGTTTCTGTGGCAACTCTTTCCTCTCGAATTTGCTATAGATGTAGGTAAAAGTTTTAGTTCTTTCAAGGATGCTTAAAAACCTAAAATATTTTCCTCCCCCACCAAAAACAAAAAACAAAAAACCAAAAAACAATCAGTAGATTTCTCATGGCAGGTTAAAAAGAGAACTGGGTGCTTTAAAAATAACTGCAATAGTAGCACATGAAAAAATGGAAATGCTAGTTAAGAGAAATCTCAGGGAGAATGACTTTCTTTTATGTGGGTACAAATGCCTCTGTCCATAGCTGTCAACAGGAAGTGGGAGGAGTAAGGGATCCGGCTACAAGATCACTTTCAATGAAGGACAGTGATAAAGTTTATGCAGAGGTCTCTAAGTTCTTAACTGAGAATTTCCCCCATTAGTAGTTTCCGTCAACATCTTGAATCAAAACAAGTAGATAACTGCCCCAGATGTTATTTGTGGGGAAGATTGACAAGTCCAACTATGGAATCAAACATCAAGGTTACAAAGATCTCCAAGCTCAATTTCATCTTTAATTTGAGGCTGGAAATCCTGAGCCTCTTGAGTTGAGCAAGGTAATCTTGGGGCAGAGAGCGAGGTTGAAATGTACTCAGACTTAGCTCTTGGGGCATCCTTCCCTGGCTCCCAGTCTTGTCTCAAAGTGAGCTCATGCATGCTGAGCTGTGCAGGCCAGACAGGAGGAACTCTGGGTGCCTCCATGACTGTCATATCGCTGCAAACAAAGCAGGGCCTTACCTGATGATAGCCACTGTAGTCCATGTTGCCTGGGAGTGGGAACCCCGGGGCCAGGGACAACTCTCCTTCTAACATTTCTGGCTTAATGAATTCCTCTAAGTAGGTTCTGCAGAGTCTCCTGTCCCAGTCATCTGTGATATGGCCACCATACATGATCTCACCAAACAGGTACCGTAAGTCATCATAGGGTACCTGAGAGCAAGAAAGAATGATTTCCCCATAGGCTTTGGTGCTGGATGTTTCTTGAGATTAAAAGTGATGCCCCCTTTAAACTTTGCGTCACCAGAACCTGGCAGTACTAAGGCTATATGGGTTATATCAGGCATTCCTGAAGCCCTTCACATAAGCTATGAACGTCAGTTGGAGGATGTGAGGGCCATGATCCCTTTTAAATTTTTTGCCATTAATTACAGGATCAGCTGTCCCCTCTGAAAGCTCAGAGTGAATAAACTACAGGATAGAAGATTGCTGGAGTAAGAGTTAGGGAGGGACAAGCCAATCAACCAAGAGAGTAAAGCTATGGAGCCGGGCTCCCTTGGACTCAGGGCTGTCTCGCAGGACTTCTCGTGGCATCAGACCCTATGGTGCCCTTTGCTGATGCTGGAAGCGCCTTTAGCAGTAGTTTCTCTGAAATGGGTCTGACAAAGAGGAGGCTGGCTACAGTATGAATTTGGCCTTTTTTTCCACCTATGGCAGAACCATATCTACAGGAGGAGCTGCGCGTTCCAATGAAAGCTCCACTTCTTTGCATAATCAAGTTGGGTTGGGAACCTATATTAGGTGAGTATGGATTCTCTTTCTGTCAATCCACAGAGCCCTGCTGTGGTGTAGACACATATCACCAGTCTGATGGGTCTCTGGATGAATTCTCATGGGGCTGACAGTTTGGATTCCTTTCTTCCTAGCTCTGATGTCACAGTAGAACTTCTCAGCCTGAGGCTGGTCCTTGGCTTGGAACTTCCTTATCTCCTCTGTGTGGAGTCTTAGACCTTCCCCTTGTATGGGAAGCCCATATGGTAATGACTTGCAGCCATACCCCTGTGTTTCACCTTTGTGTTAGCCTCCAGGAAATTGTATAGCACATTCACAGAGATGGTGAGGTCCCCAGTGTTAAACGGGTAGGACCGATTCCATCCCTGCGGCCCAAACTTCCGTCTTTCAGCAACCACCGCGTGAAAGTAACACAAAGCAAAGAGGATGGTCTTGAATTCCATCTCCCGGGAACACATCTCCAGAGTGTCCTGGAAGAGAAGCATCATTAACAGCACTGACACAGTTGCCCTTTACCTGCATAGGCAAGGGTGTGATGAAGATCGGGGTTCACACAGGGTAAGGTTATGGCAAGTCATGTTTATGGTGCAATGCACAGTGAAGGGACTAGTTATCGTACTGAGGTGAGGCAAGGTGGGGGTCCAGGCTGGAGGCAGGCATGCAGAAAGATCGATTTCAGTTTAGCATTTGAGTTAAAGTTTAGATTCAATCGACAGTATGTTTTGTCTATAATTTAACCTTGTGTACATAGATTAACTGTTTTAGTACCTGGACATAGCCAATGGGAGCAGCAGAGGGCCTGTGGATATGAATGTCTTATTTATTCTATCCATGTCACTGTGCCCCATGTAGGTGGGGACCCTTACAACCTTGCTTATAAGCTGTCCTTTCCTGCCCATCATGAAATAAGACTGTGTTCTTCTGTCTTTGTGATAAGGAACCCTTGGCTTCTGTAACTGCAAAGCTTCTGAAAGAAGAGAGGGGATGGGATGCAGACTCACAGCAATGGGAGATGCTGTACCATCCAGGCGCTTCCCTGATCCTCCCTGCCACCCCCTGCCCCCAGAAGGAGTGATCTAACATGAGGTTGAGCAAATAGTATGGAAGGGGGAATGACTGCAGAGCATGGGGAGGCCAGATATGGGGCCCACGACAAAGGGAAGAATATATTGGTAGAAGGAAAGAAAGAAGCAAGTAGAGTGAAGGTTCATGGGAAATCAGTGAGGTCCTGCTTGATGGATCTTAAGGAAGGTGTTGGTGATGGAGGGCTGGGGTAAGCCTGCATTTTAAAGGGATAGTGGGGAGGCAGTCCCTGAATTCTCTGAAGTGAAAAAGAAACAAAAACAAAACACAGTTTCTCTGAATGAGATTCTCTCTGTTCATTTTGGAGCAAGAAGTGGCAGCCAGAGCCCAAGAAGGGGCTTGCAAGGTCCCTACCACTAAATTTGCTCAGTCCTGATGCTAGGTCTAGGAATCAGTGTAGGCTGTGTTCACGCTGGGCAGGGGCCACCAGACTCTGGGAGCTTCTGGTAGTGCTGATGTTCAGTGGAGACACTCCTCCTGAACACATGGTGCCTCTTTGGTGCTCTCACTGGGTCAGAGGAGGTACCGAGGATATTGCCTTGTGAAACTTTAACAACTGCTTTATAAATAGAACAATTCTCCATAAACGATAGGATGCTTTGTTACCTCTTACACATCTGGAAAAGAAAGATTCTGTGGGAAGATGCCTTTCAGCACGAATACCTTTAATGCCAAGACTGGCTGACAGTGATACATTCACATAAAAAGTCAGAATAAAACAACCACCCCCAAATAATATAACTATCAGGAAAGCAGGGAGTGAAAGGGGGGCAAGGAATTTATCTCTCACATGGTTAAAATGGGTTTCTTGGGGAACAGGGTGAATTACACAGCCCTCTGCTGTAAACCATGAACAGCCTCATGAATCTGTCCTCGGAATGAGTCTCTCTCAGTGGCTATAAACATCAAGTGAACCTTTTGAGGCAGGGACAGCATGAGCAGGCAGAGAGACTATCTCTTTGGCTTTATTTCTACTTGTGCATCATCCAAGACAGGTCTCAGAAGTGTAGGGAGAAAAGCCCAGGGACAAAGGCCCCCTGTCTGACTGTGAAGGGGAAGCCCTGTGGGTGGGTGTGGTTACAGCTGATCATTTCCTTATAAGGGGGAACAGCAGGTGAGGATCTACCACCTCCCAACTATCTAAGACCCTTAGTCAGGAGAGCTGAGAATGGTCCGCAGGTGGGGCCTTGGGCGGAGAGCCAGCTAAGTACATTCTAATGTTTTCCTCCTCTCCCAGTCCCTACCACCATTTCCTTCCTTCTCTCCCAACCTCCATCCCTGCCCTTCTTAACGCTGGAGATTGAAGCCAGAGCCTTGCTCAAGTGAGGCAAGTACCTCACCACTGGGTTATGTTTATATCCTCCAAGTTCTATATTAAAACAAAACAAACAAAACAAAACTTTGGTAAAACAGACAAAACATGATGCTGCTGTCCACCCAACACTTCTGAGGGCAAGACTTCTCTATTGCAGTGTGGACTTGAGCATGTATGTTCTCTATACGTAGAATATTAAAGATAGACATTTAGAGGTTTGTCTCTGTACTTGACATAGTGTACCCAGGAGTTTAATTAAGTTTAGTTACCTGGGAGAAGGTAAAGAGAGTGACCCTGGCTAGGGGATTACCCCAGCTTCTGTCCTGTTTGCAGTGGGCAGGGAATGTCAAGTTAAACTAATTCAACATCTCCTGTAGTATACCTCACTGTCAGATGGCATTGGGTGTTGGAGCTAGGCAGGAGAGGACGTGAAAAAGGATAACAGGCAGGTTTTACTTCTCAGACCTTTGAGGAAGTTTCCCCTATAAACCATGTGACTTCTATGCTGTGAGTGTAATATGGGGTCGGTAAAGTCTTTTGAAACTCTGCTATTGCCTTTATCATATTGTAAATTAAATCAGGCCCCAAGGGCTAGTACTACTAGTAGTCAATGCGGGCCAGCTGGGGACTTGTGTGGCGTGGCCCACTTAAAGTTCCTGGATTGAACATGCATATTAGCATGACTGGAAAACAGAGACTGACTGGTGCCATCAGAGAGAAAGACCCTTCTGACAGCTCCTAGAAACTTCTCTGTAAATACCAATAAAGCTCACTGGGGCATATATCATTGTATATTCTCATATTCTCCTGTTCTACTGCCTTCACCTGTGTCTCTCTTCCCTCTTCACAGGCCCCTGTCCTTCCTTTACTTTCATGTCATACACACATACACACAGACACACATGTGTGCACACATGCACAGGTACACAGGTATATAAACACACACACACATACACACATTGCATAAGACAGAAAACATGCATTATTTTGTCTTTATTCTTCTATTATCTTCTCTTGTTCTCCCCATTTTTTCCCTTTTGCCATTGTCCTCTCTTCCTCTCAGAGCTAGAGACTAAGAGCTGGACAATATTGAGTGTGCATGGGTAGCAGTCAATGCCAGAGGGTGCATATTTGCCCACATCAGTCAATGCTGATGGTAGCCCCTGGCACACTTTTCTCCTACTGGATTTGAATTGGCCCCTAGTTTGGTAGGGTATTCCTCACCCCTTCCCTCCCAGGCAGTACCTGAGTGAAGTTGTCCAGGGCTTTGTGTAAGTTGGCATGCATGCCTGTGGGAGGCTCATTGGTGATCTTAATGGAGTTTTCCAGAATGCCCTGGGGAATGATGTGGCCCTCAGGGGAGGGTGCAGGCTCGGCGCTGATGAAGACCCTGAAGTCTGGGTGACTCTCCTCGCTGAGCTCCTCCAGTTTCTTCTCCAGGGTACTGAGCCACTTGGCCACCAGGTGGATGTTCTGTTGGGAAGGAAAGACCCCCAAGTAGACATGTGCTTGTATCTATTAGTAGTAAACAGTTATCAGGTGGGCAGCTAGAGGGGACACCATGCCTTTCATTGTCTTCAGTTTTTTGATAATTTTGAAATGTTATATATAATTACATGATTTCTCCTCCCCCTTCCTTTCAATCCCTCCCTCCCTCCCCACCCCCCGACTCCCTCTAAAATTCACAGCCTTTCCCTGTGATTATTGCTCTTACGCGCGCGCACACACACACACACACACACACACACACACACACACACACACACATGAATATATAACTATAGCCCGCTGAGCCTGTTTAATGTTGTCTGTGTGTATATGATTTCAAGGTTGACCACTTGCTACTGGAGGCTTGCCCCTGGAGAAGACTATTTCTCTCTTAGCAGTGCTCAGTTACTTACAATTTTGTTGTCTAGGGGTGTTAGCATGAATATTGGAGTGGCCATAGTTTGGATTTAGCTTTCACTAATTTCTTTTTAAATTGCAGTAAGATAGAGTGGAATACTTAACCACCTCTGCCTGTACAGTTATTGTTTTTGGTGGTACTAGGGGTTGGACTCAGGCCTCACTTATGCCAGGCAAGTACTTTATTACTTAGCTCTGCCCTTGACCTATAGCATACATTTTAAAGCATTCGGTAGAGTTATTTACACTTACACTGCCAGGTAACTCGTAGCCTTTAGTAGCATAGAAAGAGTTAGGGATATCCAATAATGGTGACCCCCCCGCCCCCAGCGTCATGCAGTTCAACTCTGTCCTTTGATAATCATAAATGTAGCACTTGTGTTCTCAGACTCGACTTCATGGGAACGCCCTGGAGGACGGCTTAAAGCACAGATTGCTGGACCCTCCTTGTAGCTTCTGATTCGACAGCTAGAGTAGAGACTGGCTATTGTATTTTCAAGAACTTCCCGGATGGTACCTTACTGTGGTTACAGGGACTGTACTTCGAGTTTAAAACAATATTACATTTTAGGTCCAGTTCTCTTCTGCCTGGATTATTTGAACCCCCCAAGAACTGGAAGGGATGAACGTGGCTGCAGTGCCTGGGAGCAGAATCTCAGGCCCCATTCAGACTTACTGACTCAGCACATTTTAGTGGGCGCTCGTAGTCTAGCATCTATGTGTTCAAGTTTGAAAGGGAAAGATTCAAACCCTTTCTACCAAGCTTTCTGCTCACCAAACCATTCTTCTAATTGTCACCAAAATTATCTCCCTAAGACACAGGGAGACACTGCTGTCAATGGCCCACAGAGATCCCTACTCTCATTGTGGGCTTCTCTATCTGGCTTTTAAGCCTGTCTTTTGATCCCAAATCTGGTTCTTGTCTTTCTTTCTTTCTTTGTTTCTTTCTTTGTTTCTTTCTTTCTTTCTTTCTTTCTTTCTTTCTTTCTTTCTTTCTTTCTTTCTTTCTTTCTCTCTTTCTTTCTTTTTTTTATCAAGACTTAGTTCTTCACACTCATTTGGAGACGGCACCTTTCCTTTAGTAAGTAGGTCCCGCGGCTTCATGGCAATATATTTCAGATAAAGGTTCCTCAATCAATATTTGAGCAAGTAGGCTTGCAGAGCCTTGAATACACAGATCAACCCTGATCACAGTACAAGGACCATGCTAATCTGGCCTCTGCTGTTTTCGCTTCTATAGAAAGAGAAGAAATTCATGCTTTCAATACTTCATAGTTGCTGGAAAGACCCACAGGCAATGGATTTGAAAGGGCTCTTTATTCTGGAAACTGCTAGGGGAGGGTTAGTAGCAGATGGGGAAATGGTAAATTGTTAAGGAGTTCATTTAGAATCACATGATTGAAGCAGAGTTCGGTGGGCTTTCTGGAAAGCTAGTGGTTCCTGTTATGTGATAATGTTAAGCAAGCTAGCTGTGATCGATTCAGTAGGCGCTACAGAGCTCTAAGTCCCCATAGAGTAGGGCAGAGCAGGGTAGGGCTGGGAGGAAGACCTGTTTCCTGTGGAAGGAACACTGGGGGGTGGTATTTAAGGATCCCTGGGACTTCAAGAACTAGGCAAACTCAACCCACAGCTATCAGTCAGGAAGAGTTGAGACATCCTGAGCCTTGGCTGGGTCCTCAGGTCCTAGAAGTCAGCGCTCCTGGCAAAGATTACTGTCTGTTCTTGGTTGCAACCTTAAGCAGTTTTTCCCAGGGTGATATGGGATGGAACAGTTAGATCTAGTGGAGCAACAGCGACTGGAGCAAGAGTTCAGTGTCTTAAGCTCTCAGAAGAACTCAGATCACTGATACCAAACTCTTCTTGAAAAGGTTAATACTATTCAAGAAAAATTCCCCTGTGCCTATGTGCTCCAAGCTCTTCACCACTTTCTTTTTTATTAGTTTCAGCATATCTGGTTTTATGTAGAGGTCCTTGATCTACTTGGACTTGAGCTTTGTAAGCTTTGTACAAGGAAATAGGAGTGGATTGATTTGCATTCTTCTACATGCTAACCACCAGTTGAACCAGCACCATTTGTTGAAAATGTTGTCTTTTTCCCACTGGATGGTTTTAGCTCCTTTGTCAAAGATCAAGTGACCATAGGTTTATGGGTTCATTTCTGGGTCTTCAATTCTATTCCATTGATCCACCTGCCTGTCACTGTATGAATACCATGCAGTTCTTATCACAATTGCTCTGTAGTACAGCTTAAGGTCAGGGATGGTGATTCCACCAGAGGTTCTTTTATTGTTGAGAATAGTTTTCCTATCCTAGGTTTTTTTGTTATTCCAGATGAATTTGCAAATTGCTCTTTCCAAGTCTGTTAAGAATTGAGTTAGAATTTTGATAGGGATTGCACCGAATATGTAGATTGCTTTTGGCAAGATGGCCACTTTTAATCCTGCCAATCCACCATGAGCATGGGAGATCTTTCCATCCTCTGAGATCTTCTTCGATTTCCTTCTTTCAGAGACTTGAAGTTCTTGTCATACAGATCTTTTACTTGCTTAGTTAGGGTTACACCAAGGTATTTTATATTATTTGTGATTATTGTGAAGGGTGTTGTTTCCCTAATTTCTTTTTCAACCTGTTTATCCTTTGTGGAGAGGAAGGCCTCTGATTTGCTTGAGTTAATTTTATATCCAGCTACTTTGCTGAGGTTGTTTATCAGGTTTAGAAGTTCTCTGGTGGAATTTTTGGGGTCACTTAAGTATACTATCATATCATTTGCAAATAGTGATAATTTGACTTGTTTTCCAATTTGTATCCCTTTGATCTCCTTTTGTTGTTTAATGCTCTGGCTAGGACTTCAACTACAATATTGAATAGGTAGGGAGAGAGTGGGCAGACTTGCCTAGTCCCTGATTTTAGTGGGATTGCTTCAAGTTTCTCTCCATTTAGTTTGATGTTTGCTACTGGTTTGCTATATATTGTTTTTACTATGTTTAAGTATGGGCCTTGAATCCCTGCTCTTTCCAAGACTTTTATCATGAAGGGGTGTTGGATTTTGTCAAATGCTTTCTCAGCATCCAATGAGATGATCATATGATTTTCTTTCTTTGAGTTTGTTTATGTAGTGGATTACATTGAAGGATTTCCATATATTGAACCATCCCTGCATACCTGGGATGAAGCCTACTTGATCATGATGGATGATTGTTTTGATGTGTTCTTGAATTTGGTTTGCAAGAATTTTATTGAGTATGTTTGCATCAATATTCATAAGGGAAATTTGTCTGAAGTTTTCTTTCTTTGTTAGGTCTTTGTGTGGTTTAGGTATCAGAATAATAGTAGTTTCATAGAATGAATTAACTATGGAGCAGAGACTGAAAGAAGGACAATCCAGAGACTGCTTCTCCTGGGAATCCTTCCCATATTCAATCATCAAACCCAGACACTATTGTGGATGTCAGCAAGTGCTGGCAGGCAGGAGCCTGATATAGCTGTCTCCTGAGAGACTCTGACAGTGCCTGACTAATACAGAAGTACAGACTCACAACCATCCATTGGACTGAGCATAGGGTCCCCAGTGAAGGAGCTAGAGAAAGGACCCAAGGAGCTGAAGGGTTTGCAGCCCCTTAGGATGAACAACAATATGAATTAACTAGTATCCTCAGAGCTCCCAGGGACTAAACCATCAACCAAAGAGCACACATGGTGAGACTCATGGCTCCAGCTGCATACATAGCAGAGGATGGCCTAGTCGGTCATCAATGGGAGGAGCGGCCCTTGGTCCTGTGAAGGTTTATGCCCCAGTGTAGGGGAATGTCAGGGCCAGGAAGTTCAAGAGGGTCAGTTGGTGAGCAGGAGGAGAGGAGGAGGAAACAGGGCTTGTTTTTTGTTTTGTTGTTGTTTTTGATAGTTTTTTGGAGGGGTAACCAGGTGAGGAGATATCATTTGAAATGTAAATAAAGAAAATATCTAATAAAAAGTAAATAAATTAAAATAAGAAAAGGTTAATACTAATGTGTGTACACATTTTGAAAGAATAATTTCACTGTTGTTTTCCCTTTTCCAGGAACTTTTTTAGGGAGGGACATTGAGACAGGCTCTCATAATATAGCCCATGCTTGCCTGGAACCTGATAGATAGCCTAGGTTGGCCTCAAACTCAAGATCCTCCTGCCCCTCTCTCCTGCCTGTTGGGATTGCATGCTAGTGCCACCATGCTTGGCAACACCAGGTAAATATTAAAACTAGAATGTCTAGGAGTCTCAGGAAGATATAAGTTTTGAGGAGCCCTTCTCTTTCACTCCCACTCTGCAGTTCAGACATGTCATATGTAGTCAAATACCCACAATGTTTCACTTGAGAGGAAAAGAGGAGCCTTCAGATAGCTTGGTCTTATCCAGAGAAACCATTTCCCTTGGGGGATGCTCTGTCACCAAAGATTAAAGAGGGGGTTTTGAGCTCAGATTCAGAGCTCAGAAACCCCATCCACATGTGATGTGGGGGAACTGGGTGCCAAGGAAGGAGAGTCAGCTCCTTGTCTGAGGAACATTATTGGAGGCAGAACCACAGTTTCAGAAATGGACTCTGATCACCACACCAGGAGGCTGGGTTCTTTTAGTCTCCGGTGACCAGGAGTAGGTCTCCTGGCAGATGAATCTTCAGATTTGGGACTGTCTCTCAGCACATGGAGGAAGCAGGGACTTCAGCTGTTTTTGCTGTTTCTCCTGGGATCCTTACTGCTCCCGAAAAAGGAGTTTCAGGGATGGCAGATCTTTCAGCTGCCGAGTTCCCCATAAGTAAAATTATAATTAAGGAGAAGTCAGTAGCAAGTTGTGGGAGAGTGAGTAATCAGAGGATTGATGAAGTTCTTGGTAATAAAGTCAGAATGGGTGGATGACTGGTTTTTGCAGCTAATCTTTCTTTAGTTTCCTCATTAGTCCTGTCATCCAACAGGCTTGTAAAAGTGCATGTGATATACTTTAATCTTATGTACCATCCCTGTTACTCTCTGGTTACTCTCCCACACCCAATAGGCTTTCAAAATGATTTTATCTTTATGTATGTGTGTGTTGGGGGAGAGAATATGTACTCATATTCTGTGAGCCACCTAACATAGGAAGTAGGAATGGAGCTCTGGTGCACTGAATGAACAGCAAGTACTCTTAACCACTCAGTTGTCTCTCTACTCCTCCCCCAGAGGTTTTGTTGAACAGTTTAAGGCACTCATCTTGATGGTAAAGGTAAATAATAAGAAACATCATTTTCTCTAACAAATCAGTCCAGAGAGGACTGACTGTGGAGTGCTTTAAGAAAAAAGAATAATTAATAAGCCCATTGTTCTGACTCAGCAACAGTTTCTAAATAAGCTTCATGGGGAACAGGCTTTGGTAGAAGAGTGAGTGGCAGATTCTCCCCACCCCCTTACTCTTGTTTCATGGAATAACGGCAGTAGGGTTCCTCATTTCCAGATGCCAGCCTGAGCATCCAGTGGAGAGGTAGGTGACTCAGAACATATAACACAGCAGGAAAAGTACCACAGAATAAAGTACGGTGGCATTCATGGAAGAGATCAACAGTTCAAAGTGTCCAACTGCTATGGACTTTAATCAAATGCTAATTTCTTGAGCATGTAATCAGAATAGAACCTATTTCCTTTTTTTGCATGGAACTTAGAACTGTTTGGAGACAATGGTTGAGTGGTTGTGGGGAAGAGTTATTGGAAGAGGCCTTGGGAAGAGGATGTGAGGCTGAGGAAGGTTAGAGCTGAGTAGGAAGTCAAATGGCAGGACACATGGAGAACAGGTAGGTAAGAGTCAGAGAGCTTAGGAAGCCAAGAGTCTCTGGGATGCAGCCTGAATAGGCAGGAAGGCAAGTCTGATCCAGATCTATACAGAGGGACTGTACCTGCAGAATCACCCAGTGACCTTTCTTAGCAGCCAGATCCAGTGCAGCCTCAGCAACTACCTCTTGTCCTTGCCCTAGAGACACGTTGTGGAAGTTCCGATTGTTGAATGTATATCCAAGTTTCTTCCCTAAAATAAGCATGGAATTTAGTATCATTTCTTGAATCCAGTCATTTGTGCTGCTGTTCCTAACAACTGCCCCTATTTGTCATCCCTCAAACCGAGGGGTGCTTGGACCCACACTCATGAATATTTTTCTCCCATCAGAGGAGACTAAATCTTTCAGATGTGAAATCCCAGAGAAAAGGCAACATTTATCCACATCCAAATCACCCCACCCCTGCTTCTTCAGCTAACCTTCAGGAATGGTTTGGGATCATTGGTGTTTTCTTACACGATTTCTACTTGATGACTACCCATCAAGGTAGTAGCATTGGCCCACTACCTACAAGGTACTGATATAAAAAGGTAAAGGGTAGTTATGTGGGTATGGTGTCTTCTGGGTCTCTTTGTCATCTGAGTATATCCAGTCTTTGTTAGGACTTCCCAGGAAGCTGTGAGCAGCATTTAGTCAGTCCCGGCTCCTCATCTCTCAGCTTCCTCCTTTGCTATTCACAACCTATGGGAAGCTTTGTGCCATTCTTTCATATAAGAAAGTGGAGAGAAGAAAAACACAGAACAAGAACGGGGTTGGTGTGAATGTTATACTGTGCTATTAGTGTAAGAAACAAGATACAACAATAATAACAACAGCAACAAAATATCATAGACATGCTGCAGAGGCAAAGACAATGCCACGGAGTTGCTCTTCAAGCCCAAAGAAAACAGAACCTAAAAAATGACCTTAATATAAGAGGACCAATTCTCTTTATGCATTAGCTGTTAGCACAACCCAATAAAGTTTGGGAAAGGTGTATGTCATTCTTTATATAAAAGGATCATCAAACTGTGTAATATCGTGAAGGAATCATTGAACGATTATTTTTCTGGGATGGCAAAATAGATGAGAGAGGAGATAAGTTAAAAAAGAGAAAAGTAATATGAGTCTCTATAAAAAATTTACTTTCAGAAGAACTAAAATTACAGATATAACTTGATAACGATTGTGAGAAAGTTTTGAAAAGAAAACAGTAAATATTGGCTATTTCTTTTAAATTCTAAAATGTCTGTGTACCCTTCTTCAACCTTATACAAGTAGGATGATGACTTTTTATATTGAGAAATAGTTATCATAGATTAGACTGAGATGAACCCAAGAAATACTTTTATTAAACTCGATAAATCCTAGCTGGCAAGCATTTGATGTCAGCTTTAGAGCTGAGGAGATAAGCAACTAACTGCAGAGCAAACACCAGGATAATAGGTGTGAGGATTATTAGATGGCTTCCGTGACGTTTTGCTCACAAAGGAGCCTATTTATTTCTTTTATTTGCTGGAGAAGGATCTAGGGAAAGAGGTGCTTAATAAAGATTAGTTGGAAAACTACAGACTGGAGGGGTTGTGCTGAAGCAAAGCCTGGCCCTGCAAGAGCCAGCTCGGATCAATCTGCGTTAATCCAGGCTGACAAGGAAGAAATGGATCTTGTAAATGGTAGGAAGGGGGACAATTGATGGGGTTCTGTTTCCTCAGGACTCAGCTGACTATGACTCTATCAGACGTGAGCCATGTGGTGTGTGTGAGGTGAACTTAGATACCATAGATACCATGGAAGGCATTAGCAAGTTCCCGAAGGTCTCAATGTGTGTTTGGGGATCACATTCATGCTGCTTTGTGGTATGGCTTCCATGCTCTTGTCTTACTGTGTGTGACTCATTTTTCTACTTCCTGACCTGTCTGTCTCTCTAGATGACCATATCACCTCAAATACTGTAGACCCCACTGAGCTTCCCTCCAGTCTCTGTGAAGATGCCACAGCTCCAGAAGCCCACTCTTATGTGCCCCAAGTACTGATGGTAGTTCTGAGACAGGGCAATGCTTTTCTACAATTCTCTTGCTACTTAGCTACATGTGCTTTTTGGCTATTAATTTTCATGTTCGGTGCTTCTGCCCAGCTCCCTGGTGAGACTGACTTTTATGAAGGGCTTGACCTGGTCCCTCTCTCATCAATGCTATTATGGATGAGTTGGGTGACATTTGCCTTTGTGCCTGCTAGTTTTCTTCACCTCAGAGAACTTACCTTACCACCATTGCTGCTACCCCTTGCCAAGGGCTGCACCCAGGATGTTCCCGTCACTGAGAACTCTTGCATGGCTCAGCTATTATCCCCCACCCCCAACCACTGCCCTGAGGCAGATTTTCTCTGTGTAGCCCTAGCTGTCATGGAACTTTCTCTATTGACCGGGCTAACCTCAACTCACAGAAATCCCCCTGCCTCTGCTAGGATTAAAGGTGTGGGCCACTATGCTTATGTTGTCTCTAGACTATCACAACTGACTCCCAGGTTCACTCTGATTCCCTCGCCAATTAAATGTCCAGGTTACTGGGCCCTTCATTTTTTTCTAATCTTCACCTTTACCATTGACTTAGTTTCATATAGACCCAATGATGCTAAATCTTATGAAATCTTCATCTCCACTGCTTCCTAAGCAACATATTGATAATCTGGCTGCAAAGGGTGAAACTTTCATCTTTGAACTTACCTTGTGGCAGCCTACCCCTAATTTATGTGAGCTTGCCATTCCAAACACACAAGAGGACATGGAAGAAGCCAAAGGTGAGACAGGCAGCTACTTTCTGATCATAAAATAGAAGCAGCTGAACTCATTTTCTCAAAGTTAAGTACTCAGACAGAGGAAAAAGGGGACCAAGCAAGATCATGCTACGGGTGTGTGTGAGAAAGACCAGAGAAGAGGCCTGTGTAAGGATGAAGATGAAGCTGGCTTTGAAAGACATGACAGGAGGCAAAGCAAGAAACACATCGTGCCACCTCGGAGAATGGAAGCTGTGTCTCTGGCACTATTGTGCTCTACACCCTGCTTCGCTTTTAACTTTTCAAAGTCTTTTCACATCAGAGATTTCATTTTATCTTCACAGTTACCCGAGGGGCTAGGGATGCATGTTGGGTGATAGAAAACAAGGGGAAAAGAGAAAAAAAAATAAATGTGCAAAGAAAGTGGCAAGAAAAGAGAGAGGGGCCAGCAAAATCAAAGTGCTGTTAAGGGATTAATTCCAGTACTCAAGGAGAGATGTATGCAGTGGGGATGGGAGAGTTCACATTCAAACAGAGACCAAGAAATGTGGATCCAGTTCTCTCCTCCTCCTAGTTCTTGTTCCCATCCTGCTATTTGTCCTCTTATTCCTCCCTCCTCCTCCTCCCTTTCCCTCCTCCTCCCCTCCCTTCCTCCCCCTTCCCTCCTCTTCTTCCCTCCTTCTCCTCCCCTTTCCTCCTCCTCCCTCCTCC
>NW_022196911.1:61101438-61106763 GCF_008632895.1 Mastomys coucha
TCTCCTCTTCCTTCCCTTCCCTCCTCCTCCTCCCTCCTCATCCCCTTCCCTCCTCCTCCTCCCTCCTCATCCCCTCCCCTCCTCTTCCTTCCCTTCCCTCCTCCTTGTCCTCATTTCTCCTCCTCTCTTCTCTCTCCTGTCCCACAGTGTTCAGGATGAGACATTCAGGAAGAATTTGAGTGGAGCAAAGTCCTAGAGAAGTATAGACTCCTAGCCAAGGATTGGAGGTAAGCTAAGGATTGTGTCTGTTAAGCAGACTCATCTTCCTATTAGTACAAGGGCACATGGATTTCAACAGAGGAGTGGATGAAGACAAGAAAACAAATCTTTAGTCTCCCTTTTGGGGTTTTTGAAAACCTACCCAGACAACAACTGCCATAGTAAAACAAAAGAGAAAAGCAGTGAATAAGTCAAGCTCAGCTGCCTAGGGATGTGAGGGAATACTAATATTTTAAGAGTCTAAACAGAGGGGTATGTTGAACTACCTGCTACTCATACTGCAAAACGAAGCAAGGAGACAGTACTTAATATGCCAGGACTAAGGGTGATTGCAGAAACTGCTTGGGTCAGCTCTGTGGATTCCAAATGAGAACTGGGGTTCATCAGGAAAACTGGTTAGAGTCAAGAAATGGAAAATATGTAGTCTCTTAGAATCTCTGTCTAAATGGGCAAATTAGAAAACAAATCAAACCACCAAGAAGTCAGGGAGGGAGGTGAGAAGAGAGAGGGCACAGGTACATAAGTGGTCTCCTGTTGATGAACAGCAATATGCTTCTAGAAATCTGCATTCAAATGAAGCCAAGGGCAAGGCTGAGGCAAAGCAGAGACAGACAATGTAGAACAGGGTGGGGTCAGTCTGCCTGAGATGACAGGAAGCTCCAAGTAACCTGGTGCAATAGTGGGAGGTCAACTGGCTAGGAACAAAATTGCTCACGAATGGAGAATATGAAAGCTTTCAAAGGGAGAATGGTGAGTGAACATGATAAAACTAAGTGGATTTATTCATCTGAGAGTACTAAAGCCTGGGTAGATAGAAGGAATGCATGCTCTTTAAATGTGGGAAAGTGGATAGAAAGAACACACACTCTGTAAACTTGTGAACGTGGATAGAAGGAACATGTAAGCACATGAAAGGCAGGAATACCATAGTTATGATGAATGCCTTATGATATTCATTCGTTGATCTATTTAACACATATTTAATGAGTACATTCTCTGTGCTAGTCTCATTGTGAGACTCTGGTAAGATGAGGACCAGAATGGCATGATTTCTGACCTCAAGGATCTTAGTGACAGGCAGGCAATGGAAATGTAAAATCCAGCAATGAAAGAATGGTTAAATTAAGATTGTATTAAGTGCTGTGGCACAAATGTGCAGAGTGCCATGAGGAGATGTAATGGGGAACCAAGTGGTCACGCAGCGATGAGGTCAGACTGATCTTTGCAGGAATGAGTAAGTACTGTGTTGCTGAGAAGGTTTCAGATAAAAGGAGCCATTTGCTGAAATGTCCCAAAATATGGCCAGTAATCTAAAAGAGTGAGTCTAGTGCAGCATACAAGGCTGGACAGAGAGGCCAGGCCCTGTAGGCTGCATCAATCATGTGAAGGCTATTTGACTTAACCTTTAGGACGATGGGAGTCTACATGAAAGCTTTAGGGAGCATGATGTTACAGGATTTGAGATTTAGCAAGGTAACTCTGGTCACAGAGGGGCAAAGGATTTCAGTAGAAGGAGGGCAGGAGGTAATCTTGATAATCCAGGTGAGAGATTGTAACTCTTCAGCAGAATCCAAACAAAAACCGAGACAATTTGATAGGGGATTTGTTAGGGCAGGGAAAGGCTGTTTAAAATGACTCCTTTTTGGTGACTAATTGTGGCGTATACCAAAAGCAATAGAATAAAGCTAAAGAAAGGTGTGACCCTTCCTTGAACAGACATGCTGAGAGCTGAGCAGGGGAGTGGAAAGGGCCCGCAGGGAAACACAGCTCAGAAAATAGCAGAACACAAACTAGGTGGTCTTGGTGTTCCTGGGGGATAAAAATGGGTCACTGAAAAAAAACAAAACAAAACAGAACATGACATATGGTCACTCACAAGCAAAACTGGCTTCTAGAGCACAATACAGCCATGTTGCTAAAGTTCTAAGTAGAAATTATTTTGTACCCAGAAAAACTATCCAACAACTTTAGGATCAAACAAGGGTCCAAAAATTTTATTTCTTAGGATTCTTTTCTGATGATGTATACTAGCAAAATGAAGATGGAAAATAGGAAATAAGTGGTCTCTCTTTCTCTCTCTTTCTCTCTCTCTCTCTCTCTCTAAATATATATATGTATATATACACACATATACACACATATACATATATATATATATATAACCTTTTTATTCTATATATTGGAAGGCATTCTCTTTTTGAATTCTAGAAGGTATTCTTACTAGTTACTGCCATCTTATTACAATATAAATTAATTCTATACAATTTATATAAATATATATATATTTATATGATTAAAGTAGAAGATCAAGAAAATAAACCCAGGGGTATCAGCTTTCTCTAAAGCTAAAACAGAATTCATTCATATTGCAATGGGATGCTAATAATTCTAGTAAGAATGTCTTCTAGAGTAAAAATAAAACACCTTTCAATATATATAATGAGTAAGAAGCTAGTGATAATTATGAATAATATTTATTTTTTTTGTCAATGGAATTTGCAACTCCAGAAAATACTGGAATTTTGGATTTTCTCCAAGAAACTCTTCATTTACATATGAAACCAAGTAGAACTTTACATGATTTGAACTTTTTGCAAAACGTTCTTCTGAGATAGCTAGAAATCATGATATTGAACCAGAAAGTAGAGAAAGTGGGTGTGCTGGGTAGTTTTTATGTTAATTTGACAAAAGCTAGAGTTATTTTGGAAGATGGAACCTCAACTGAGAAAATGCCCTGCCCTCATATCAGATTGGCCTATGGAGAAACCTGTGGTGCATTTTCTTGATTGATGATGGATATGGGTTAGCCCATCCCACAGGAGGTGGTGTCACTCCTTGGGCAGGTGGTCCTGGATAGTTTAGGAAAGTATGTGAAGACACAAGGCATGAAGAACAAGTCAGCAAGCACCATTCCTCCATAGTCTTTGTTTCAGTTCCTACCTCCAGGTTCCTGCTCTGACTGCCTTTGATGATCAACTGTGATACGGAAGGGAAAGCCAAACTGACCTTTCCCTCTCAAAGTTGCTTTTGGTCATTGTGTTCCAACATAGGAATAGAAACCCTAAATAAGTAGACCAGTGAGATGGCTTAGTGGGTAAAGACTCCACTCACTTCTACAAGTTGTCCTCTGACTTCTACATACACCCGTGGCCCATGTCTACTTCCCAACACTGCACTCTCCTGCTTTGTTCTTTGTCTCAGAGGGGGATTTTTCTATTGACTAAGATAGGGATATTTATTATTTTCAAGCTTAACTGTGAATGTATTAGATCAGGAATGCATAGAATTAATGATATTAACAGAGAAAAATGAACATATACTTGGCCTTGATTATGTAAAAATCAAATGACAGCTTCACAATTGAAACACGGAAGTCTCAGCTTATATAGAGGGAAGTCAAGAAGGATTATCTAAAATTTGTAGAGTATAGCAGTGCTTTGGGGCTGGGGAGATGGCTTAGGTGGTTAAGTGCATGCCATGTAAGTGTGAGGACCTGTGTTCTATTCCTAGAACCCACATAAGAGAGACAGGTGTGTTGGTCCATGCTTATAATCCTACTGCTGGTAAGGCAGAGGATTTCTGGGCTCACTGGCCAGCTAGCCTAGTCTAGCTTCAGGCCAATGACAGGCTGTATTAGTTTCCTTTCTATTGTGTGATAAGACACCCTGACCAAGACAACGTATAAAGGAATGACAGTTGAGTGTTCCTGGGGGATAAAATTGAGTGACAGTTCCAGAGGCTCAGAGTCTATGGTAGTGGAGTGAAGATAGGACAGCAGCTGAGAGCTTATTTCTTGATTCATAAATAGAGGGTAAAGAACAAACTAGGAATGGCAGAGAGCACACTTGGAATAGCACAAGTGTTTTAAAGTTTCAAAGCCCACCCCCAGTGACACACTTCCTCCAACTAGGTCACACCTCCAAATCCTTCTCAAATAGTCCTACCAACTGTGGACCAAGTATTCAAACACATGAGCATGTATGGTCTATTCTCATCCAACACAAAGACCTTGTCTTAAAAATCAAGATGGATGGCTCCTGAGAAATGGCACCTGAGGTTGATCTCTGACCTGCACACACACATGCATTCACATTGACACATACCTGCATGTGCGCGCACTCATGCACGTGTGCACGCACACACACACACACACACACATACACACACACACACACACACACACGCACCTAAGTTCTATCCTGGTTAAGATATATACCATAGAAGAACTAAACATTTTAATACATATATCATATATATGGCTATGATGAAGTGAACAAAGGCCTGGAAAGAAACCAAGTACTGAAAATACTCAGTGAGAAATAGAAACGTGGAACAGGCATTAAATGGCAAGGAGGTTCAACTTTTAATTTTAGACCTTCCTGTTTAGAAAAACCCAAGCTCAATGGTTACTTCTCCTAAGATTAGAAACAAGATAAAGATGCCCAAATTTGCCACTTTTATTTAACACTGAAATTCTCATCAGGACAATCAGGAAAGAAAAAGGAAACCAAGAGCATTAAGATTATAAAAGATTTTATCTCTGCTTGCGGAGGGCATAGTCTTATATCTAGAAAATTGTGTGTGTACATGCATATGTGTGTATATGCATGTGTGTATATGTGCACATGTGTATGTGTGTGTATGTGCACTACAAATTATGCAATACTGTCAAAATAAACTAAATTTAAAACATGGAAAGATGATCCTTGTTCATGTGTTAAAGCACCGCATATTGGTGAGATTTCCACATGTCCTCAGTTTACCTACATGGGAATCACAGCCATTCCCACTGAAATCTGAATGCACTTTTCTTTGTTTTCTGTAGAACTTGATTAGCTAGTTTTGAAAGTTCTGTGGAAATATAAGAGACTCCAAGAAGATAAAAGAATCTTAAAGTAAAGAAAAATGTTGAAGACTCATTTCCTGACTTAAAATTTTACCATAAGGCTCCAAGGTCAGTATTGCTTTCAGCAAACATAAACACATAGATCAACAGAATAGAATTAATAGTCTCCAAACTAGCTCTTACACTTTAATTTAATTTAAATTTAATTTAAAAATTAAAGTATTTCTTGTTATTTCTACATATATATATATATATATATA
>NW_022196911.1:61106773-61114242 GCF_008632895.1 Mastomys coucha
ATATATATATATATATATATGTATCTGTGTGGGCATATCCTAAGTGTGGTACCTGTGGAGGCCAGAATAGTGCACCAAATCCCCTGAAGTTGGAATTCTAGGTATTTGTGAGCCATCTGATGTGTTTTTTTCCCTTTTGGATGATCTTAACTTTGACAAGGGTTCTAAGACAATCCAACATGTTCAACAGCTTGTCCTGAGACAATGTAACTACACACCAAAGGGCAAAATTGTATGCCTTATATTATATACAAATACCAGTTCAACATGAATCATAGGGCTAAACAGAATGGCTAAAGAAAAATCCAGTCTTCTCTCTGGTACATGATTCTGTGGCTTTGTTTTATCAGTTATCCTGACTTCTGCCTGGCCTGCAAAGATAGTTTTGCACAGTGAACCTTGAATGTAGATAAGAAAGAGCAATAGACCAAAGGATGAAAGGGCACAGGACAACTGCAAACTTGTCTTCAAACCAAGCTCTCCTCACCTTGATTTTCCACATCCTTCAGTGGATCCACCCCTGGAGACAGGATGAAAAACATGGGAGTGGCTGGTCCTGACTCTTCAAATGAGGTTACAAAATCGAGTGCTCTTCCCATCACGTATTTGCTTCCTAATTTCTCCTCAACGAAATCTCTGCAGGAGGAGATAAGCAAGTGTATTAGTCCAAAACAATTATAACATTTGCAAAATGGAAGCTTCTAGAAATGAAAAGACATGTTCAAGCTCATTGGGATGACAAAGAGTTATGAGTAGCTCCAAGTCTGCACCTTGTCAACATTTAATGCCTGTTTTGATAGTTCCAAGCCATGCATCTTAGATCCAGGCTCTTGACCACTTTCCACAGAGACCATTGCTACCTCCCTCTGTAGACCTGGAGCCCCATCACCTCGCAGTTCTGAAGAATAAGGACCAACTTCTTTAAATGGTTATAGGCAGCCAAATTTGACCTATGCCATATTCCTGTGATGTGCCATCATGCCCAGTATTTAAGGCCCCCCATAGCTCTCTTCTTTTGTATTCTATTCTTCACTGAGTTCTTCTCCACTCCTGCCTCCAGTAGTCTTTTCCAATCTGTCCCATTTTGTGTTAAGCAAATCCTTCCAGCTTACTAGATGTCTGACAAACTCCCGACTCTCACTGACCCTTCCACTATCCCCAAGATATAGACTCTCCTTCGTCCTTCTCGGCTGGGTTTATTCTTCTGTACCAGATTGAAATCAGTGTTGGGCAGTGGCCACATCTTACTCATTGTCTAATGGTATCTTCAAATCACCGCCTTCTCACTTGTGTGGCTTTACTGAGACTTGTTTCCTGGCTTTGTCAGCACTAGCAGTGCACACCAATGTCACTTTTTCATCCTATTTGGTCACTTTAACCATTCACTCAACACTTGGGCTCTTGGCTCATGAACTTTCCTTTAGCCTGGGTGACATCAACATCTGTTTGGACAGACCTCACACCTTTTTTTAAGAAAAGATTTATTTACTTTTTTTAAGTATAAGTATATACTTATTTTAAGACACTTTAGCTGTCTTCAGACATACCAGAATAGGGCCTTGGACCCCATTACAAGTGGTCATGGTAACCATGTGGTTGCTGGAAATTGAACTCAGGGCCTCTGAAAGAGCAATCAGTGCTTGTAACCACCAAGCTATCTCTCTAGCCCCTACACAAATTGATTTTCATTCTTACCCCTTTCTCTACCCAAATCATGACCATCCCTCAATCCATGTGATTGCTTGGGATTTTGTTTTTATATGTCTGAAAAAAAAATCCCATTTTCAAGACCAAAATCTTCAAATCCTTGTAGCTATTGGTACCATACCTTTATCTCAATAATCCTTTTCCTGAATAAGTATCATGAAAAGTACAGGAATTTCAGTTTCTGGCCCCCCTAATGATTTCCCATCAGCCCATTCTTCTTCTCACTTCCTTCCTATCTAGTGTAGAGTCTACGTCTTATAATTCCTTTACTTAAAAAGTAATGTTTTGAGGTATAATAAACACCCCACACAACTCACTTATCTAAGTGTATTGTTACCCACTGATTTTTTTTAAATAAATATACCAAGTTGTACAATCTTCTCGACAGTCCAGTATTAGAATATTTTCATGGCACCAGTCAGACTTTTCGCATTCAGGTGTTTCCCAAGTGGCTGTTAAGCTGTTTTCTGCTTCTATAGACTCCCTGCCTTTGACTTCTAATCATATCCTCACCTGCCTTTCCCAACTCCTTTTTTTTTTTAGCATTTTGAAAGTACTAGAACTTGATTCTGGGAACCATGTACCTCTGACTCTATATTTTTTGGGAAAAGTCCCCAATGGTGATGGCTGGAGGCATTACAAGTGTAGCGTTAGGATACTATGAATTTCTTTAGCCATACTTGTCTCTTATTTCTTCTTGCCTTCCCTTCATCCTGTAGTCTGTTTTTTTCCCTCTCTCCTGTCCTTCTCTTTTGAGATAAGGTCTCATGTCATGTATCACTGGCTTGCCTCAAACTTGCTATGACGCAGAGGATAGCGTTGACTTTCTGATGATCCTCCTGCTTCTCTCTCCTGAGTGCTGGGATTATAGGCTTGTGCCACCATACCCAGCTTCCATGGTGCTGGGCTGCTTGCTATCGAGGTGAGCATTCTACCAACGGGGCTATATCTCTATTTCCCTTTCTCTCTCATTTTTCACAGATCCCTGTTCTTTCTTTTGTATATGTACTATATATGTGCATGTATGAATGTTCACATACATGTAGGTACACATGTATGTATAAGTACACATGTATATTTGTACATGTGCTTCTGGAGGACCAGAATTGATGTTGAACATCTTCTTCAATTGTTCCCCACCTTAAATATTGAGACAGACTCTCTCACCGGTATTCAGCCTTACTGATTCTGGCTAGCTGAGTTTGGTAGAGCTCTCAGCCTTCCCAATGCTACCCTTTAATACAGTTCCCCAGGTTGTATTAACTCCAACTATAAAATTATTTTCACTGCTACTTTATAACTGTTATTAATTGTAATGTAAATATTTGATATGCAGGATATTTGATATGTGACCACTGTTGAGAGGGTCATTTGACCCCCAAAGGGGCCAGGACCGACAAGTTGAGAATTGCCGTTCTAGGAATTCCCTGTCTCTCCCCATTCACTGGAGTTACAGGCAGGCTGTCACACTCATTCAGCTTTGATGTGGTTTCTGAAGATCTAGGTCTGGTCTTCTCACTTGCATAGTATGCTTTACCATCTCTCCAACCACAGACCCCCTTTCAAACCTTCTTCATTCTCTTTCAGATATTCAGTCTTGCCATCTTCTCTCCTACAAACTCAACTGATGATCATCCAACTTCACAGAGAAGTGAGAAGCCAAAATAGAAGTCAACTAGCTTTACTAATTCTCTGTCATTCAATTATCAACCTCGAATTATAACCACCTCACTTTCTTTGTTTCTGTGATGCTAAATATGCCTTCTGGATCCCTCTATCTTTCTTCATATTATAGGTGACTGGTATAATTTTCAATGTTGATACTGACGAGTATTTCCTCCCTCACTTTCTATTAAGACATTAAGACAACAGATGGCATTCGCAAGGCAACCAGTCTCACGGGTTTTAGTTTTAGTACAAAGGTATGTATTAAAGGTATCTATTACTATATGAACATGGCCTTGAAGCACAGCTCTGTTAGGCTGCGCTTCTTGAAATTGTCTTGTATACATGCCTTCCCAGAGCCTGTGCCCTCATCCCTACCGAATGGCATAGGTCATCCGGTCAGGTCTCATGGCTCTCATCATGCAGAGGCGCTGCAGGGCTGTCTTGTTCTTCCACTCTTGGGGAAACTTCTCCTTTTCTGGACACTCTGACTCTACAAACTTTTTCCAGCTCTTGGCAGAGCCTTCAATGTCTCGGTCCAGATTGCAGAATTCTTCCATTGATGAGAGTGCCTAGAGAATGCCAGAGAATGTTGTTCTAAAATGCAGGTTTTCTAGAAAGTTGTGGCTTGCACTGCACTGGAGATAAAGGGCTGAAAGGCGAGTGGTATTCTATACACAAAGCAGACTCATTTACAGTCTAGCCTAGAGTCTTGGATTTTCCTCTAGAAATAACCAAGAAAGTGGAAGAATATACTCAAGTTTACCTCTAATATACTGTACACAAATACCATACAGAAGTTGTAAATAAAAGTATACTGCTACATATGAAAGGGAGTCAAAGTAGGTGCTGTAGTTTTCTGGTCGCAGAGCCCCAACACCCAAGTCAGAGGCTCTTCCTTATGTTTTCACATTCAGTGGGTCACCACACTCTGCCCTTAGGGTGCATTTCCATGGGAACCATTTAATGCCTCTCTCCAAGGTGTCTTGCTCCCTCCCATCCCAGTTGAGTTTTCCTGCTTCAACCTGGGGTATGTGCCTAACTGTACCAATTCAGCTAAAGTTCTATTCTCTTTGCTATTTACTTAGACTCTTTTCTTTTCTTGTGCTGGTCATGCTTACTCTTTGTTAAGGCTCTACAAAGTCCAATTTGAAGTCAGCAAACATAGCACATCCTCTGTAAGTTAGAGCATGGTGTTCCTGTACCTTTCTGTAGAACACTTATAGCTATTCATAGATCTTAAGTTTCCAATAAACAATCACTCAGTTTCTAGATGTTTGATTCCTGATGGCTTGTGTCTTACCCCTTCTTCCTCCTCCTATTTGGGAAGAGTAGGAAGTAAGGCAGGGCACTCCTTTTTTCTGAAACTGGAGGGAACATGCACCATATAACCTCTGCTCATGCATGGGAGCCCTTACCTTGGCCCAGTCATAGCTCCTATGAATGGGACTTCCATGGCAGTCTTCATTCCTGAATTTCCAGCCATTTTGCACTACTTGGAAGCTCCTCTTTTCCTTCCAGAAAATCTCATTCTCAAAGTAGTATAAAGTACTTTGACCACACTTATCCCCTTCCCCCAGCATCTCCCAGATCCATCTCCACCTTCCTAGCCACCCAAGTTTGTTTTATCGCTTTCTCTTCCCCTACTCTCAAATTAAGATCATATTTTCCATATACTCTTGGGTGTAATAACTGTTCTGGAGTGTGGGTTACATACCAAAAGTCACATCCATAAAGAAAATTACATCTTCTCCTAGCAGCTATCAAATGCCAATAATCCTCAGTTAGGGAACTAACTTCCCTCTAATTTTGTCTGTGCTGGAGTTTTGTCTGGGGTTTTGAGCTGACATAGGCCTTGTACATGCTGCCACAGTCACTGTGAGTTTCTATGCACAGCTGATTTGCTGTGTCCAGAGAACACTATTTGCCATTATCCACCATTAAGACCCTGGCCCTTAAGATCTTTCTTCTGTCCCTCTGTTGAGATCCCTGACCATTGAAGTAAGGGATGTGCTATACACAGTCTATTTCAGGGTGAAGAAAGAGTAGTAAAACTTACTATATCATCTTAATGGTATATGGTCTATGGTATCACCAATCTTGATATTAAAATACTGGGTGGGTGTTATGGTTTAGATATAGCATTCATTTTTAATATTTAATCCACAGTTTGTAGCATTATTTTACAAACTTGAGAGAAGAGCTAGTTGGAAGAAGGCCCCTGGGAGTGGATATTTATGGGTATATTATCCCTGGCCACCTTTGGTCTTGCTCTCTGCTTTCTGGTCTACCATGGTGTAAATTGAGCTGTCCCTCACACCTTCCCTACTCTGATGAATTGAGTCCTATACCATCATGAACCAAAATTATTATTGACACCATAAGTTGTGCTGTTAGATGTTTCATTGTAGTGACAAGAAGCAAGTGAATTCAGTGGGGATTTGACACCAGACAATGCCCTTATGACACCTAGTGATGTTCAGGGCTTTTACTCTACCTTTATATTTTATTTCTCCAGCAGTAGATGGAGGGTCTAAAACACCCATATAATACAATGAATGTTAAAAAGCTCAAAAATTATTATTTGAATCCATCTATTCATCAGTCAATTAATTAATTAATGCATGCATTCATTTATTCATTCATATATTCTTTCAACATTTGTCAAGTTGCTACTATATTCCAAGAACATCAGATTACAATAGAGAAAAAAATAGGTCTGTGCTTTCAAGTAGCTTAAAATTTTAATGAAAAGGGAGATGAGGCAAGTCTTGGGAGGCATGGAAGATTCTTTTAGGGAGGCACATAGGCAGAGGGAATGAGAAAGCAACTTATGGGAGGGATAAAAGTGAGCCAAAACCTTGAAGGTGAGATGGGACAATGAGAAGCATGAGGGCAGCAGAGGGGCTGGCTGTGCCTGTGCTCTTCTGTGGGAATGAACACACATCCTCTTCCTTAGGCTCTGTGGATTACTAACTCTACCCTAACAACATAGCATAAGAAACACCTTTGTCCATGACAAGTGATATAGGGTGCTATGAGGAAAGGGGCAGGGAGACAGAGTTCAGTCCTAGTACCACCATTTACAGACCACTGGACTTGAAGTTTACTTGGATTTCAATTGCTATATTACTCATCTCTTATTCCCATAAAATTTGTGAGTTCTCTGTGGGTAAGAACTTCCTTAGGCATGGGCAACTTTTGGGAAGTGTTTAATTAAGGAAGTGGGATGTCTGCAGGACCAGCAAAAGGGCTGGGCTGGGCTGGGCAAAGCTGCACCTGCTGCCATTCCATGCTGAGGAGCTGACTGTCATCTATTTCCAGGTTCCCTGCACATCCCTCCCTACCAGCGTGCAGCATCATTAACCCTTTGCTGTCCAATTACCCTTATCGTGTCCACAAAACCGAGCCATTTACACTATGACCAGAGCTCCCAGCTCCCAGGACTGGGTCTGAAACCACATCCTTGAAGCTCTTTGGTGAACACAATTGCAACATTTAATCTCTCAAATGAGGGAAAGGGATTTCTAGCCTTCTAATAAGCTAAATGGAAATGACTAATTAACCTAATTACTTTGGACTGTGCAGCAAAATACAACAGTGCTAAATTGGCAACCAGAGTGGCAGTGAGGGGCCTTTTCAAAGGCAAACAAAGAAATTCAGCACAGATGAGGTTTTCTAATGAAGAACAGAACATGCCCATTACCTGAAAGTTCAGCCTTTGAGGGGACTGAAAACATCCTTACAAAGGATAACAATAAAAGCAGGATTTTATCACAGAAATGTCATTCATTACCTACTTATTAGTTCTTTTAGGGAAGGAAGCAAGGCAATCAACCTTCCTCATTAGATAGAATCCTTTAAAATGTTGTTTTTTATCATCTCCTATTCAATTATACTCAGTTTGTTTCTTTAGGCTACAATCCAAGGGAACACTTTAAAAGCATCCATCAAAGGCTTCCATGATGCGTACCACATATTGCTTTGTGTCTCACCTGTGAAGAACCCAGGCTGTGCTCTAGTTTGATGGATCTGGAGCTGCTGTTCCACACAACAAACTGAGAGAGAGAGAGAGAGAGAGAGAGAGAGAGAGAGAG
>NW_022196911.1:61114252-61178076 GCF_008632895.1 Mastomys coucha
GAGAGAGAGAGAGAGAGAAGGAGAGACAGAGACACAGAGAGAGACAGAGACACAGAGAGAGACAGAGACACAGAGACACAGAGAGAGACAGAGACAGACAGAGACAGACAGAAACAGAGACAGACAGAGACAGAGACAGGCACAGGAGCTCAGCCCACTAAAACAAGATGCCAGAGTGAAGCCAAGTCATGCCAACAATGCACTCTGTGAAAGGAGGGAAGAAAAGACTCTGTATAGTAGTGTGAGTTGAGCTGTGTAAGATGGAAGCCTGTGAATCGTTTCTTCTTCACTTTTCTTGTGGAGGGCATAGTGGGGAAGAATACAGAGAAAGTCAACTGGCTCTGGTTCAGTTGGGCAGTTCACAGTGCCTGAACGTTTTTCCCCTGTGGACAGATTCTAGTAGGCACACCCCCTTCAGCCATAGCATGCTTATCCCCTATACTGGGGAAATTGCTAATCAGGATTATTATGACTGATGCCTTTACAAGAGTGAAAGAGACACACAAAGGGAAGACAGCTTTGGGCGGACAAGTCAGGTGGATACTGAGACTGAGCCTAAAGGGCCCTCACTGAGGAATGTCAGACACCCCCAGAAACTAAAAGATGCAAAGACAAGTCCTGTCACGAGGATTTGGAGGTGACCTGGTTCTGCTTATATCGTCACTTCAGATTTCCAGGCTCCACAACTGTATACTTCTGTCCTTTTAGAAAACTTGGCATATAGTGCTTGACAACAGGAGCCTGTGAAGCAAACACCACAACTATCAGCAGATTCTAACTCCTGCATGCTGACGTTGTGGAAGATGTTATGATGTCCACTTTATAAATAAGGAAACAAAGGACCTAAGAGTTAGGTAACATGCCAGAGTGCTTCCCCTGCCCCAACACATGTATACTCATACACACTCACAATCATACTAATACTGGCTGGTTTTGTGTGTCAACTTGACACAGGCTAGAGTTATCACAGAGAAGGGAGCTTCAGTTGGGGAAGTGCCTCCGTGAGATTCAGTTGTGGGGCATTTTCTCAATTAGTGACCAAGGGGGTAGAGCCCCTTGTGGGTGGTGCCATCCCTGGGCTGGAAGTCTTGGGTTCTATAAGAGAGCAGACTGAGCAAGCCAGGGGAAGCAAGCCAGTAAGGAACATCTCTCCATGGCCTCTGCATCAGCTTCTGCTTCTTGACCTGACTGAGTTCCAGTCCTGACTTCCTCTGCAATGTGGAAGTAAGCTGAATAAACCCTTTCCTCCCCAACTTGCTTCTTGGTCATGATGTTTGTGCAGGAGTAGAAACCCTGACTAAGACAATACTCATACTCATACTTGCATACACACACACACACACACACACACACACACACACACACACACACAAACCCAGGTATATCCAAATCCAAGGCCTGTGCTAACTAAGCCATTTTCATTGTTGCTCTTGTTCTGAATGGGTTCATTCAGAACTACCTTCAGAACAGACTTTTCATAAAGGCATCAAACACTTGTGTCAGGGTTTCCAAGTCCAGAAAGGTAGCCACTACTGTGTGCTATTAAACATTTGTATATTGTGAGAACAAACATGGAGGACCATAAACAGGATTCATTCAAATGTGCTTTCATGTGTGCCCATTGGGTATGCACTTGAGAGCTGCCTCCATAGAGTGCAGGCGTGGACTCTCTGGATCTGGGAGTCAGTCGTTCCTCATTTTCTAGTAGATATCAGGTCTGGCTCCAAATGTGGATTCAGTCCCCACTGTAAGGACTTTGTAGCTTGTGATCTTTTCAACATTCATAAAGTTTTAACTAGACTAATCTACCTAACAGGGACTTGTGTCCTAGATTTGCTATTTCTAAATGGTAGGACCAATATTTTATATTCTCATGTTAACTGGGAACAAACAAGTCCCATTTTACAGATGGACAAGAGGATGAGATAGTAGTGTGTCCCAACAAACCCAATAGACATGAGCGACTCATAAGCGCTAAGAGTCCCAGGTTGGGAAGGATCCTTTTGCTTGGAGTTTCAGTTCAGAGTAATAAGAGATGCCTAACAGAGCTCCAACACTAGCCTGACTTCTGGAAGTGGTATAGAGCACCTTCATTGGAGCCACCCAGATTCCTACCCTAAGCCTCGGTAGAGGAGGAAGCTTAACTGGCAAACAAAAAACAAAACAAAACAAAATACACAAAACACAAAACATCAGGACTTTTGATTCCCTCCTACCCTGAAGGGAGAGCTCTCACCCTAGCATTTACTGCTTGCTTCTTGGCAGGCTTGGGAAGGATGAGATTGTTGTACTGGTGCAAGTAAAGGAACTCACTTGTGTTCAAAATGGCTCCACATTTCAACTCTGAGAGAGGCACACTGATGTCATGAGGACAGGTATTTAAGTCAAAACATGACTTTGAGAGAACATGACTTTTTTTCTGGGGATTGGTACTTACCTTGATGCCTCCCCAGGCCTGGTGGGACAGGAACTCCATTGGGCTGGGAGTTCCTGTCTGTACTGGAGCCCGAAGCAAAAAGTCCAACTCTGCAGAATTGACTTCCTGGTTCACCAGTAGAATCTGCAATGTAGAAAAACAACAGTGAGATTCTTCAGCTGTGGTCACCGCGGGCTGGAGATCTTAGGGCTTGTCACTTAGTGTAATTACTGCTGCCTTTAGCTCTAGAGCTTGCCCATCAATTTTAGCTATTTAAAGAGGGTGGATTAGAAGTGTATATTCATGCAAATTTCTTCTATGTGCATCTGTTTTCAGCCAAAACACCAGAGCGACTTAAATGCACACAGCGGGTGACTATATATCTTGGTTAGCAAGTATTATATATCAATCATAAGTGCCATGGAGTATGTGCCTGCAATTTAATTGAGCAGATGACACATACAAACGACATGATTTGAAGGAAGTGTCAAAGCGACATATGAATATATGCAAAATAGAAGTGCATATATAAATCAATAAAGAGTTCTGAAGTAGAGGAGTGACTAGCAGGCAGGAGAAGAAATGGATTAATCCAACTACAATTTCCATCCTGGGGTCTGGGGAAGATAAAAGTCAGGGATATTAAAGCAGGAAGGGAGAACTTTCCAGGGAAAGGGGATTGAAGGTACAGGGGCTTGGAGAGGTGTGTAGAGAGGTATATGCATGGGATGGAAAGCCTTTGTCTTGGTTGTGGATATGAGTTACATGAGAGGTGGGATCCAGGTTTCTTTGAAGGTTACTCTGCCATCTGGGTCATACAGAGGCTGAGTGGTATATGTGTGCTAACATGAACTCATGAACTCAGACACTGAAACATACAAACAGCACAAACTGGTGACAGGACACTGGACCTTTAGCATTGGAGAGGATCTTTGGGCTCATATAGCCTGTGCTGTGCACTTACTTATACATGGAAAAATCCCAATTCTGAGTGGTGGGGAAGGTACAAAGAAAGAAGTGAAGTTTTTAAGGCTTTTTGATGCTGAGATTAAATGACTGATCAAGGTTTCTTCCTAATGTTGCAGTGACATGGAAAGTCTTAAGTTCTCACGTTCCCAAGAATCAAAGCTGTTGAAACAGCTTTGTGACAGCAAGAGAAAGCCCAATCTACAGATTGTGCACCAACTATTGGTTGTATAACCAGTGCCAATTTGATTGGATGGTAGTGGCTTCTGGAAGGACATTCTAAGGATCTCAGATTGTCCAGTATCAACAAGAAGAAACTACAACGATTAAAGATGTCTGCTCCAAGTAGAACAATAGTCAGTTAGGAGTGTGTGACAGTGATAGTTGGACTGTAGTGGGTCAGTTCATGTGATGACCAGGCTGAGTTCCTTTGAGGAATGCCATCATTTCTTAAACAAGCTGACTGGATGGTAAATATTACTCATGGAAACATTTTTGGTTTGCTTTTACCTGAAAGGTGAGCTGGGCTAGGTAGGTTAGCTTATCACACTCGAAGAGGCCACGTGTGGTATATTGGTATACTGAGAAAGTTATGCTGTCTATTAGATTAGTCACTCGCTCTTTGACACTTTCACTGGGAGCTGCCTTCTGCACAGCTTTTTGGAAGACAATGTTGAAGGCCTGTGGAGAGAAAATGAGTCATAGGTGATTTAGAAAAGCCTCTTCCCTATGAAGAATATTATAATTTTCTAGTTACTCATTGAAAGCTTTTCCCAACACTTCCTGCTAGAGGAGACACTAGTAAGAAGTTGTGCTATCAGGGACTGGAGAGGTGGCTCAGAGGTTAAGAGCACTGGCTTCTCTTTCCAGGGGACCCAGGTTTGATTCCCAGTACCCATATTGTTGTTCACAACTGTTAACTCCAGTCTCAGGAGATTTGACACCTCTCTGAGGGCACCAGACATGCTATTAGCTCTTAATTTGTCTTTCCCAAAACTCATATTGGAACTTAATCCCTACCCTGAGTATTTAAGAGGATGGAAACTTACTTTGACTATGATATTTAGAGGAGGGGCCTTTCAGAGGTGAGGTCATCAGCAAACAGGGCATGGAGGTATGATCCCTAACTCTTATTAAGTAATGTCCTATGCAATTTCTGGACTCTGACAACAGACAGTCACTATTATAGCCTCTGTTACTTGGTCCAGGAACTATGAGCTGAAATAAGCTTATCTTTTTAACTTATCCAGTGCTATTATGGACTGGAGAGATGTTTCAGAGGTCATTAGTAACACAAAATGGTTTAATAAATGTGTGTATTGAATGTTGATTAGTGAAATCAATGAAAAACAATTGTGCTGTAGACAAAGGCCTTGATCTAGTAAGTTTTTAATCAGATGATGCAGCCAAAAATGACTATTTGAGTTAGTGATGTTATAATAGATGATATAATATAGTGATGTTTAATAGATGACAAAACTCTTTTTTTTATGTCAGTTGCAATTTATTACTACAGAAAGATACCTTAAACTAGTAAAGGGGACTACAAGGTACCCAGGAAAGACCAGGTGCAATATTTAACATTTGTTCAATTAAATATCATGAACATAATCATCCCAAACGATGTGCCATATTACAGATCCCTGTTAATCAGAAAGCTGTGACTTGATGTTCCCTAGGTTTTAAAGTTCTCTTGGACAGTGTAGAACTCTATTCATTCTTTGTGAGGTTGTATCTTCCATGGCCTTAGCTTGGTCAATCCATTTTTCTTGCATTATACCGCACCCCAGATGACAAAATTCTTATGGCATAGAGATCATGTTCTGAACAACCTCCCTTTCTAAAACTGATCCTGGCACATAGTAGGTAGCAAAAACTATTTTATTTTATAACTTTTCCTCTCAACAAGAATCTCCAATGCCATTTGTTTGTTTCTAGTAGCTTTACGTTCATTCTTCTAAGTCCTTGTAAGTAACTCTTAATCTCACTGCCTTTTCCTGCAGTGGAAGGAACACAAGCTCCTTTAAGTTCTATCTCTGAACTATAAACAGGGCATGGTATAAAAAAAATGTGACTGAAGTGGAAATTTCTGGTTGTGTCATGTGATGCAGACTCATGTGATGTTTTGCTGAAGCAGACCCATGAAAAGACACGTGATGTTTGGAGAGAGTATGAGCAGGACCCAACAGACATTGATGGAGCGCTTGCATTGCTAGTCTCATTGGTCTCACATCTTTGCTAATCTTCACTTCATTGAGAGGAGCATGGTGGACAACTTCTCCTGGCATTCCATCTGGTTCTGGTCACTCCTGAGGGCTTGTGCTGATTCGGCCACTGTTGTTAATTCATGTTTGGTGACGCTGTTGAATTGGTCTGTTAGTATCCTGATACAATTGAACTGGATTGCCTATATCCTGACAACAGAGATTGGGATTGCCCCAAAGAACTTCTAAACAGGTCCACATCCCCTTGTTCTATTTACAATCTTTTTTTCTCCTACCCTTGGATGGTGGATTAGAAGCGCTGGGGTTGAAGTATTTGAGAACCCTTACTAAAGATAGTTGGAAAAATCTAAGCCTACATGTGACCAATATTCTCTCATTTGAAACTTAATGATTTCTCATAAAAATAAATATTTGTGATACTACATTTTAAGAAGGTGGATAGAATAAATAATGAAAGGAAATAAAAAACCAATATATGAATTGATTTAATCCTTAGTTCTACAGATGTTTATTCATTTGTCCATTTTCTTTTTGTGGTTCCAAGAAGTAAAATAAAAACCTTTCCATCTCTACAAAATCAAGGATTTGAACCTCAGTGGAAGCCATGTAAGGTTTGAGTCTTGGTGTTCTTCATTTAAGAATGGTTAGGATGGCTCTCTCTGCTTTGCCTGCTTGCCTTGTGGGACTGAGCAACTGCTAGATCCTTGGATTTACATTCATAGCTGCTGTTGACCATTGTTGGGAGTTGGACTACAGACACCATCCCACAACACCCAGAGGAAGCCCCACTCCCAGGTGCTCTGACACTCCCAGGATCAGAGGTGAGGAGGACCCACCATCTGTCCCAACACTTGGAGTCACTGGGATCAGCAGGACCAGGCACACAGGAACTCTGCCAGCCCAGTGGCTTGGGCTCTTTCTGGTCTCTCTGGGCTGGTGTCCTGAGCAGACCTTCGGCACAAGCTCTGCAGCCAGTCCCACAACACCCAGAGGAAGTTCCACTCCCAGGTGCTCTAACAAGCCTAGGATCACAGGATTCCAGAATCACAGGATCACAGAGGCAGCTTGACTCTGAGGAGTTCTGACACAACCAGGACCACAGAAGGAGAGGCTCCAGGCAGATTTAGCAAGGGCAGGTAGTACTAGAGATAACCAGATGGTGGGGGGCAAGCATAAGAAAATAAACAACACAAACCAAGGTTACTTGGCATCATCAGAACCCAATTCTCCCACCATAGCAAGTCCTGAACACACCATCACACCCAAAAAGCAAGATTCAGATATAAAAATCACTTCTTATGATGATGATACAGGACTTTAAGAAAGACATAAATAGCACCCTCAAAGAAATACAGGAGAACACAGGTAAACAGCTAGAAGTCCTTCAAGAGGAAGCACAAAAATCCCTTAAAGAACTACAGGAAAATACAATCAAACAAGTGAAGAAAATGAGTGAAACCATCCAGAATCTAAAAATGGAAATAGAAATAATAAAGAAATCAGAAAGAGAGACAACCCTGGAGATATAAAACCTAGGAAAGAAATCAAGAGTCATAGATGCAGGCATCACCAACAGAATACAAGAGATAGAAGAGAGAATCTCAGGGGCAGAAGACACCATAGAAAACATTGACACAACAGTCAAAGAAAATACAAAAAGCAAAAAGCTCCTAATGCAAAACATCCAGGAAATCCAGGATGCAATGTGAGAAGACCAAACCTAAGGATAATAGGTATAGAAGAGAGTGAAGACTCCCATTGTAAGTGGGCCAGTAAATATCTTCAACAAAATTATAGAGGAAAACCTCCCTAACCTAAAGAAAGAGATGCCCATGAACATACAAGAAGCCTACAGAACTCCAAATAGACTGGACCAGAAAAGAAATTCCTCCCATCACATAATAATAAAAGCACCAAACGTACCAAACAAAGAAAGAATTTTAAAAGTAGTAAGGGAAAATGGTCAAGTAACATATAAAGGTAGGCCTATCAGAATTACACCAGAGACTATGAAAGCTAGAAGATCCTGGGTAGATGTCATACAGACCCTACAAGAACACAAATGCCAGCCCAGGCTACCCAGCAAAACTCTCAATTACCATAGATGGAGAAAATAAGATATTCCATAACAAAACCAAAATTACACAATATCTTTCCACAAATCTAGCCCTACAAAGGGTAATAGATGGAAAACATCAACATAAGGAGCAAAACTACACCCTAGAAGAAGCAAGAAAGTAATCTTTCAACAAATCCACACAAACCTAATTCCACCTTTTACAACAAAAACAACAGGAAGTGACAATTACTTTTTCTTAATATCTTAATATGAAAATTAATATTACCAACATATCCTAAGCAATTGAAATCCAAAAATATGAGGAATTAGAAATTTGTTGATTGTCATTCAATGGTCTCTTTAGTTTGGTAATTGGAGAAATAGGTCCAATATTGTACAATCTATATACACTTTCAGCTTGTTTGTTCATGACAGTGTCTGGCTGTGTACAACATAAGGGTCTTGAAATCTTGCTTCTCCTATCTCAGCCTCTCTATTAGTAGGATTGTTTATTTCATGTTTTTACACTACACTATGACTTTCAGACCAGCTTATATATTTCAAAAGTACTTATAAACCCAAAAGAATCATAGACAATTAACTAGGGCGGTTGCTTGTAAGAGAACAACAAAGAGTGAGACTGAATGCTTTGCTTGACATTTGTAACTCTTGTATCAAGTTTGAAGAAGAAGACTTTATATGTTACTCTTTTTCTGAGATGAATGCTTTTCCAAATTGTCACAGCTAATGAACCAAATTCTTACCCTCACCCAATGTCTGTGCCACCCTTCAAGCAGAACCATTGTTCATTGAAACAGTTTTTGAATGACTTTATGGATTGACCATCTTAATACATACACCATTTCTTAAGTGAATGTAACCTGTTCCCTGTGTGCTGAGAATAAAGTCACTCACTCGAGTCAAATAGCTTTGACAATAGCAGGAAGTCTGTATCCAAAAATTGAGCCTACAATTCATTTCTTGGTGCAGCAGAACTGTCAACTCTCAGCTTAGCTACAATGGAGGTAAAATCCTTTGGTGATGTGAGAGTCATTGAAGTACAGCCTTATTACAGTGAAATCCAATGTCTAAAAATTGTTCTTATTTTGGGCTTGTACCACAGTAAGAGCCAAGATTTTAAACTCTACTAAATACAAAACAAACAAAAAAACTTTATATATTCATGTTCATTTAAGAAAATACTAGTAGTGATGTATTATTTTGAAGTATACAGTTAATATGTTTGGAGTTATTTAAAATTTATATTGAGAAAAATGTATTTCCCCTATTGTTGTAGACGAGCATCTACATAAGACTGTTAAATTGATTGTTGTTTTATATCAAACAACTTTTATAATACTTATTTTTATTGTTATAATATTTTATAAATTTTAAGGAATATGACAAAAAATATATTGTAGGTATTGTAGGGTGGTCTCTGGGAGGAGTGGTGGTACAAAAGGGAAACAAGAATGTGATTCAATTCTATTTAATTAAAATATGTTTTTAAATGTTACCAAATTCAGATAAATTGTAATCATGTAACTTTTCTCATCATAATGTAAAAAAGTTTTAAAATAAATAAATAAATAAGCTCAAAAAATGTTAACAAATTCAGATAAATTGAAATCATGTGACTTTTCTCATCATAATGCAATAAAAGTTAAAAAAACAAGAATGGTTAGGATGTACATTTCTGTCTCACAGTTCCAAGGCGTTTCTTGTTAACGAAGTCCTAGGAGCTTTCTTCAGTTGCTAATGATCTCAGCAAATCTTGTGTCAGTGCTTAACCCAACCCATTGTATTTACCTTCCCTTGATAGAGTTTTATATACAATAAATAGCTCATTAGAGGCTGATAATGTCCTCTAGGGCCACAGGGAGCAACATGGGAAGCTTCCACTGGCAGAGCAGGTAGGCAGAGGGTCAGGATAGCTTGCCTTCTCCTTGCTATTACTGCCTGTTTCCTCTAAAATTCCCTTCAAAGGCAGTGGTCAGTAAATAACCTCAAGTTACTGAATTTGAGTAAGGTGATTTATAATTCCATAAAGTCCTCAGAGAAAATATAAATCCTGACTACATCTAGCATTTATTTTACACTGTATGCACGTTGGATGCTAGTGCATCTCTCTTTTGGTGTGTCAATGTCTCTGGGGCTGGGCCTGATCCCACATTTGCAGCTTCTCTAGAAGGTCTCTTCCTGGCAGAGGGGTCTTTTCAGTGACTTTAGCTACCCTTGAAGATGCTCAACAGCTGTTCTGAAACTTTTAGGGACCAAATCAATTTTTTTAACATATTAGTATTAAAAAATATTCTTTCTACTTGTGAGAAAATAATATGAGCATTCTGAGGGTAGGGCTGGCTTTGGTGCTCATATTTCCCAGAATCCTACCCTTGTCTTAATATAGGCATTGAAAAACACAGAGTGGATGACTGTATCCCACTAATGCCTGAAAAATATTAGAAAAAAATTTAAAGAATGCTCAAGACCGGGGGCTAAAAGTCACCTACATTTATTTACAAGTGCTTTATGGAACCTGGTACATATGGATCCTGGACCCTTTCTGCTAGGACTAAGAGCTAGGCTTGTCTCTTTATTATAATTGTAATTACTTTAAAAGATGTATTTATTTAAATTTTTGTAAGATATTTTGCCTGCATGTGTATCTGTACACAACATTTATATACAATGCCCACGGAACCCCCTTCCTCCTCTTTCACCTTTCTGCTATTTTATATTTCTCAAGGTCTTGTCACATCTCAATCTCATTACACATTTAAATCTGTTTTCAAAGATCACATTGGTCTGTGAACAACTGTCTTTGGCATTCTTAATAACAATATCAGAATCCAAAATACTTTTTCCAGTCTTTGTTTATTTGTTTTTTTCTTTTTTCTCCCTCCCTCCCTCCTTCTCTCCCTTCCTCCCTCCTTCCCTCCCTTCCTCCCTTCTTTCTTTCCTTTATTCCTTTTTTTTTTTTTAGACCAGTTCAGTATACTAAACTGGTCTTGAAATTACAATCCTTGTACCTCAGCACCACACCTCAAGACTGGCATTACAGTTGTATCACTATGCCAGATGACTTCTTCCTTTTTTGAAATCATGCTTCAGAACCTTCTGCATCAGACTGCTATCACCATAAAACAATTTGAAACAACTCTGAAGATATATTCACAGGTTTCACATGATCTCTTGTTTTCAGAAAGCACCACTGTGGCAGGTTCCTGGTACTGATAGTGAATTTCAACTACTCTTGAACTAAGGACATCATTCTGTAGTTCAGTTATGCTCATTTTTATGCTGGCTTTTTATTATCTTGTAGTTCTTTTGGATGTTCCTATGATATGAATATGAGCCAATATTTATCCTTAAAACTACAAAATACCATAAACTGAGTCCATCCATGCTGCAGAGTATTGAGGCTTTAAGAAAGATGTTGGGAAACAGTGACAGGTTGTCTCCCATTAAATGAGTCCCAGGGATTGGAAACCTGAGAGTTTCTCAGTCACTCATTACCAATCCTACGTGCTGACCTTGACTTCCACTGTTATGGAACTGAGGTGTGCCTTCTGTGTGCATTCAGGTTCCAGTGTGAGGGAGATTTCCCCCTCAACTCCCGTGAGTGTGTGTGTGTGTGTGTGTGTGTGTGTGTGTATTTGCATGTGCGTGTACAACCTTTCTGCTTATTGGTTCAAACCAATGATGTTGTTCAGAACTCCCCCACCCACGACATCTTAATGCCTCTTTAATTATGGTCTTTTGATGAATGCACTAGAGGATAAGATGTACTTTCATCGAGTCCCAAAAATTTATAGGTCTTTATTTTTTCATGAGTACGATAAGTTTAGTCAGCACTTAAAATGTGCTAAGAACTTTAGTTTTATGGCTATTTCAACAGCCCTAAGTAGTAGCTTTGGGAATATTAGGATAATAAGAAAAGTAATTTAATGCTAGCCTCTCTTAATTGCTAGAGTTGGTCTTTCATCAATAAAAACAATATACATTTTGGATCCTCTCCATTATATTTTAAGCTCTTTGGGGAGAGAAAAACTTCTTACACTTCCTTTGTTTTTTGGTACCCTTTGCATTAATGGATATTCGATCTGCTTACTGAACAAATGAGGCTAATATTCACAGCAGTATCCTCTTTTGTTATGGTTAAGTTATGTAAGATGAAATCAAAGAAGTGGGGACTGTCACCTAAGTCTAAAGTCAATGTAGCTGCTTCTCTGGCTTAAATCTTGAAGATCTGCCATCATTAATGAAGAAGATGGGTAAGTTCTCAAGGTGCCCTAGGTTGATAGTGCTATTTTACTACAGTATGATTATGGGGGAAAGTCCAGGTGAAACTTACCTTGAGGGAGAACTGATACATTGGATGGATCTTGCTGAGGTCATTCATGATGAAGTAGAGCAGAGATGCCCGGGCAGCTGCTGGCCTATAGTGCTCTCGGGCTTCATTGATTTTTACTTCTGTCAATTTGGCTTCCTGAACCTGGAAACACAGATCATTGTTTAAACAAATCAAGACTCCAGGGAAGCATCCTCAACATTCCACGTGAGTAGATACCTGTCTGGATATAGAGTGCAGTGAACTGGGATGGATAGAAGCTCAAAAAAAAAAAAATCACTGTGATATTCCTTAGTAGAACTCAAGTGAAAATGAAGATTATACAATCCCAGTTTGCCTGACAGTGAGCATGTCAGCTCCTCTCGTTGGGAAATATGGAAAACTCTAAGCAATGTGTCTAATAGAATGGAAAACTAAGAGATACATATCACTGGAAAGTAAGAAATAGTAGAAGTCTGAGAAGGAAGTTCAACATACTTTTCATCCTTGTGAGTATATGTGTATGTTTATATGTGTGTGAGTGCATGTGTATGCATGGATGCATGTGATAATGGGGATTGATTCTGGAGACCTGTACATGCCAAAAAAATATCTCATCATTGAGCTACAAACTTAGCCCCTTTCTTAATTTAAATGGAATAGCTATATGCTAAGTCATAAGGAAATTCTTTCAGTGGAATATTTTGTTTTCAGAAGTGTTCAAGTCATAGGTAATAAGAGAGTTAAGTATCCAGATTGTATATTTCTGTAAGATTGTGTCTTTACCTATGGACTTCAACTCTTTTTTTTTTTTTTTTTTTTTTTTGTTCTTAGATTCCAAAATAGAATTAAAAGATTGGGAATTGGAGAATACATCAGGACAAAGCATGTTCTCAGATCAAATGGTTACAATTTACAGTTGGAAATTGTGGAATGAGAATGGCTCCTATACCCCATGTTTGAATGTTTGATCCCCAGTTGGTGGAACTATTTGGGAAGGATTAGGAGGTGTGGGCTTTGAGGTTTCCAAAGCCTATGCTATTCTTAATTATCCCACTCCTCCTTGTGCTTATGGAATAAGATCTAAGCTCTTACCTACTGCTCCAGCACCATACCTAATTGCCTGCTACTATGTTCCTTACCATGGTGGACTCTAACCCTCTGAAACTGTATTTGCCAAATTAAATGCTTTATTCTATAAGTTACCTTTGTCATGGTATTTTGTCACAGCAGAAGAAAAGTAACTAAGACAGAAATTGTACCAGGAAAAGGGTTATTACTGTGACAGGCCTAAGCATGCTGAGTTTTGGAGGACTGTGGAAGACAATGGGACTTTGGACTAGGAAAGTGGTTGAACACTGTAAATAGGGCTTAATGGCCATTTTAATAGGAGTGTGGAAGACAGTAGTGCTGAGGGCAGTGTCCATTATGAAGGCCAAGCTCAAGAGATGTCAAAGGAGGACAATACTAGCAACTGGGCTAGAGACCATTCATGTGATATTTTAATAAAGAATATGGCTCCTTTTTACCCTTGTATTAAGAATCTGCTTAAGGCTAAATTGAAGAGTATGGGACAAATTTCATTGGCAGAGATTTCAAGACAGCCTAATATTGATTCTGTCATTTGGATATTAGTAACTACTCATGAAGATTTACAATGAACAAGAATGGAAGAAAATATAAAATGGTAATTTTTAAAAGGACGAGAACATCAGGTAATTTAATGTTAGGGCCAATGCTTGTCCTGTAAAGATAAGGAGAGGCCGGTCGTAAAATGGAATAAAAGGAGTGGTACTATCATTTCAAGACCCAGCTCATTCTGCAGTGACAAGAAGGAAAGCGTGCATATCAACAAATCAAAGAGTATACAAATATAAATGAAGGGAGGGGCCAGGTTCCATTCCAAGCAAACAGCAGAACTTGACAGCATCAATCATGTACTTCTGGCTTTAGAGTCATGAATAATCCAAGAGTAAAGGGGTTGTAGAATCTTCTGTGGTTAAAGAAAGCTGGAGAGGCCAAATGAATGGTCTGGAAGTCCCTACATTGAAACCAAGAGTATCCAAAGCATGAAGCTATAAAAGTGAAGTATACTGGGGATGTCAGGATATTGAAGATGCCATAGCTGTGGGATACCTGTCAAGGACAGCTGCAGACAGAAGTGGATCTAGAGAAGAGAGAAGTATGTTATAGTCAGCAAAGCTGGAAAGGAAGAGGCATAAAAGCCATTGGCATTAGACATAGAATTATAGGATTTGGAGTTTACCCCTGCTGGGTTTCAGTCTTTGATATAGTATTTGTTCACTATGTCCTCTTTCCTCTGTTTTGAATTGTTAATGTATATTGTATAATGGAAGTATGTAATTTGCTTTTGGATTTTACTGGGGATTACAGTTGAGAGATTGCTGTGAGTCTCAGAAGAAAACGTGGACTTTTGACTTTTAAACTGTGGGGGCTTTTAAAATCAGACCGAATACATTTTACATTATGGCATGGTCATAAGCTTTTGGTGCTGGGAAGGGAAATGTGGTAGTTTGAATGATAATGGCCTCCATAGGTTCATCTGTTGGGATTCTTGGTTCCTCCTTGGTGGGACATTTGAGAACAAGATGGACAGTCTTGTTGGAGGAGATGTGTCACATTGGGGGTGGTTTTGAGCTTTCAAAAGTTCATGCAACTTTGCTTTGTGCTTGTAGATTTGAGGTCTAAGCTCTCAGCTGTCACTCCAGCATCATGCCTGCCTGCCTGGTACTGTGCTGCCTTCCTGCCTGGTGCTGTGCTACCTGCCATGATTGTCATGGGTTCAAATGCTCTGGAATTGTGAATCCCAAATTAAATGCTTTCCTTTTATATGTTACTTTGATCATGGTGTTTCATCCCAGCAGCAGAAAGTACCTTAGATAGAATTATTACCAAAGGAGACAATTAGAAGACTTCTTCCATCTAGCACTTGGGAGGCTATGGCAGGAAAATCACAAGGTCAAGGCCAGCCTGGGTCACAGAGTTAGACCTTGTCTCAAAAACAAAGACCTTTTCTCTTCTAAAACAACCTCCTCCCCTAAACAGCATACTTCACGAAGGTCAGTACACTAAGAACAGAAGGCAATTAAACAACCCTACAACAACTATTAAATGAGTCTACTTAGAGCAGTAGATATACCAGAAAGCCTCCAACAAAGGTATTCAAAAAAGGAGCTGGCCCACCTGAAAAGGAACTGATGAGAATGCCTGAAAATAACATAGTTGTTTAGATTCAATAGTGAACGAGATAAATAATGGAATTGAAAATAGAATAAGGAAACTGGAAGATCTGAAGAATGGTTAAAATGGCTCAGAAAGATACAAGGATGGAAAGTTGTGAGCATTTATAAGAACTGGGAGGTAGGATGGGAGAATCTAAACAAGTTTAACAGAAACATATAGAGAATAAAGAAAATGAAGGAGAGGTAATGTTTAAAGCTAATAATTTCCAAAATTATTAGAAATTATGATTATTATTCCAAAATATCAGAGCTTTTATTTGAAAGAAGTATATCCCTCTTATGATAAATAAGGATTCATCTTTATGATACAGTGAAATTTTAGAACATCAATGATGACATTAGAATATTAAAAGCCATCAGAAAGTATAAAGTACCTATAAAAGAATAGTAATTAGATTGAAAGCAGACTCTTAACAGCAATAACAAACCACAGGATACATTATGAAGCAATAACAAAAGATACAAGGAAATGATTAAAATTAAAGTACTCTAAAATTGTTTTGGAAGATGCTAGATATATTGCTTAATTTTATACCTCATTGAAACATATATTAAAGTCACATTTAAAATGAAAATGCTTATGATATATAAGCAAAAAAGGTTAAAATAAAATAGAATCACATCTTTCATATCATCAAAGAAAGAAAAAATTGTAAAGAGAAAGAATGATCCTACTTTTTTTTTGCTATTAGCTCAAACTATGGATGCATGAAATGGCCATATGTAAACACCGCAGTTAGTATACTAATTTCAAAATAAAACTTAAAAAAGAAAGAGAGCTGGGATGGAATTACTCTGCATAGGTGAATAATGTTGACCCCAGAAGACATGGGGTCAGATGAAAATCACAGTATGAGGCATGAGCTACCTCCCTGCAAGTTATTTGTTTCAAGAGGCCCCTGAGATTTTTTTTCAAACAACACAGGCTATGGCCATTGCCCTTGTTACTCACCACAACTATGTGGCAAGATCCTATTGCTGGAGATAGCACACACTGACTACAAAGACATAAAAATATCAGTTTCAAACCAGACAGGAAAGTTGTCCCTGATGGCTAGCTTTTATAGAATTGCAAAGTACTAAGTGGTTGTTTGGGAGAAAAAAACACCAGTGATTTTTATGATCTTGCTCAACGTTTGACATTGCACACTGCATTGTTGGCCTGCCAGGTGAGATATTCCCACACATGCAGTACTGGTGTGACTGTTAGCGGGTAACTAACTACCTTCTGATTGGATGTGAGGCCTACTCTCTAGAAGTACATTTATATTCTTTACTATATTCCTAGTCAAAACCCATGGCCAGGTAGGTCAAAGGGTAAAATGTTATTTTGCTGAATGGTTGTAATATTAAAATACCTTCTAAATGTTTATGTTTATGCCCACAGATCTGGCTGCTCTCACCCTTGGTTAGAGAAGCTTCTTCTTCTTCTTTTTTTTTTTTTGCAGTGAATAAAGAGTCAGTTGAGAGATACAGAGATGGTCAAACTGCAGAGAAGAAGATATGGAGTGCTCAGCTCTAAACAAGAGCTGCCCTACTCATGGTTCAGGGAACATCATAGAAGGGAAACAGAAAGAATGTAAGTGTCAGGAAGTATTGTGAACCGCTGTCTTCTGGACATGACATAGCTATCAGAATCATTAATGCACAGTCGTTCTCATTACCTTCATAGGAGCTACAGTATATCAAACCATCCTGATCTTGGCATAGATGGAGTAGATAATCTCCAGGCTCTACCCCCTTAATGAGGAGCTATTGGCAGTGGATGATTGCTTGAGAGGGAGAACCATTCTATATTGTGGATGTAGCCATTGCTAGGTTTCCCATGTTACAGTAGATAGAGCCATGTTCACAAGCATATGGGCAGCTCTATTTGGACATATTAGTTATCAAAACATGAAAAGAAAATGAAGCTTGAAGGGGTTTTATGGAATAGGAAGATTTTGGAGAAGTTTCAGGGGAAACAATGGGGTAAATATGTGCCTTAGTCACTGTCATATTGTTGTAAAGAGATACAGAGTAAACCATTATCATCATGGTTGGGAGCATAGTGGTATGCAGGCAGATATTGGAGCAGTAGCTGAGAGCTACAACATGATCAAGAGTGGTTAGGCAGCTGGTGTGGGCCTTTGAAACCTCAGTGACATATTTCCTTCAAAAAGGCCACACCTCATTATCCTTATAATCCTTTCAAATAATACCACTGCCTGGTGACTATGCATTCAAATAGTTGAGCCTATGGTGGCCATTCTTCAAACTACCACTAGTGATTATATTTTATTGTATACATATATGAAATTCTTATAAACAAAGAAAAAACTTAAAAATATTTAAGAAAATTGTTTTCTTAATGTCAATAAATCTTTTAAAGTTAAAGTGATGAACATTTTGTAGGAATGTAGAAGGAGAACTCTTATGAACAGTTGATGGGAATGTACAATATTATAGCTACTTGAAGCTCTTGCAGGGGACACTGGTTTAATCCGTAGCATCCATGTGGTAGTTTACAAACATTTATAATCCTAGTTCCAGAGGATCTTATACTGTTTTCTGGGTTCTGCAGGCACTAGGAACCTAAATAGTGCACATATATACATACAAAAATTCATACACATAAAACAACAGATAAATATTTTTAGAAGTACCAACATAAACAATGTTAAAAAACAAAACATAAAAGCAAAATAAACAGCATAACTCATCTCTGATCTACCACTGGGCACATATCTAAAAGATGAGCTCCACGTGTCAGGAAGTAGTTTACTACAAACAACATTCTCAGTTCATGATAGTTAAGTCATAGAACCAACCAAGATGTTCATTGACACATGAATAAATGAAGGAAGTATGATAATGTGTTATTCAACTAAAAGGAGGGTTGGAATTCTGATATTGGTAAAGTGGATAAAACTGGAAGAAACCGTGTTAAGTAAAATAAGCCAGGCATAGCAACCCAAGCATTTTGTGTTTTTACTAACTCAAAAAATGGATGACATAGAAGCAGAGACTGGATCAGTGATCACTAGAAGTGGGACCCAGTGGAGGAGTAACACAACAGGGGTTAAATAAGAGACACCCCCATACAAATGGATTTGACATCATATAGCCTAGAGTCTACAAGAATTTGTGATCTATTTCAAACTCACTAGGAGGGGATGAAAGGTTGAAGAATACACAAACAGTAAAGCTTGAGATGAAAATGCTAATTAATAAGAAACTCTAAGAAAAATCCAACTACCATATGTCAATGATGCTAATAAATATAAATTGGCTAAGTTCAGTAGCTGAATCTCAGAAGAGCATTAAAATATCACATAATATTCAGTCAGTGTCATTACAGATTTAGTTTTCAATGCCCCCCAACTGCTTAGCACTGCTCATTAATCTCTATGCCTCTAGTCAACTCTTGTTCTAATTTTCCATAAATATTATAAATTTTCACCTCTCTCCAAACATCGTACCTCAACACTACTCCCTTACTTGTAGCAGATAAGATTGACTCCTGGATTCCCTAAAATACAGTCACAAGGACAGAATGGAATTCCATACAGTCATACCATCCAGTGACAATCTAACTGGTAGTGTCTATACAACTACCCTCTTATATCCTCCAAGTGATATACTTCTCAGAACATAGTCCTGATTGCTAAGCCCCCATGGCTTTATAGAGACTGTCAGAAATGAGCTACCTTCATTTCTGCCCGTTCCTAGTCTCTAATTATCTGCATCTTTCTCCCAGTTGCACATGTCAACCCACGGACCAGTTGTAGCCTTATGTTTGCCCCTTATGCTTGCCCCTTACGCCTTATGACATTAGCAACTGATTCTCAATTTTTTCATAGACAAGCTTTTCACCTACCCTGAATTATACAATTTCACCAGGCCCATTGTATTAAGCATCTCTTCTCACTGCTGTGAATTCTTGCTTGTAGCCTCAACTGCCGTTATGGAATTTGAAATATGGCAGCTATCAACTAAATATCTATTAGATGGTTGAGAAGGAAAAAAAAGAGCCTCTAAAATGGGGGACAATATGGATGAGAAAACTCTGTATGGCATGTGGTAGGCAATGGTTCATTTTGACGATGAGGCAAGGAAGGATGATGCAACAGGAGAGATCAGCAAGGCTGGCTCCACCCTCTGACCCATTCCCTCTGTGTGATCTGGGTCTCTCTAGACCAGAGCTTTGGACTTTCTATACTTTCAGGCTTGTATGAGATATAGTTGCCAAGATAATGGACGGAAACCTTCACCACAGAGCAGACACTCAGCTAGGCTGGACTTTTCAATGTCATCCCTGTTATTTCTTAGGTTAGACCTGGTCTTAGCTTAGACCTGGTTGATGGTGACTTATCACTTGTTCTGTTTTTTTTTAACATTTTGGTGGTGTGGAGGACTGAACACAGGGTCTTGCACATACAAGGCTTTTTTTTTTTTTTTTTCCTTTTCTTATTTTGACCCTACATTGAGCAAAGTCTTTCCTGTTTGGAGGAATCTTAGGAAGCAGGCAGTTAGGACACTCATTCAGAAACATGTTGCTCCTGGTCCCCATTGTAGATGTGCAAGGTCCACACTGGATTCAGTCTCAGAACTGGTCTGATCTGGGCAGGGAGGAACTGCAGAAGGGCCTGCACGTAGCTGGGATTTTGGTGGGAAGGGTGGAGAGTTGAGTCCTCTTTTTCATCGAGTTATTTTGTAGTCTCCATGGGGGAAACAGCCTTCCCAACATGCTATTCAGGAAGGAAGCTGTGCACTGGAACTGTTTCTCAGGATGATATTGTTGAGAGTTGAGTTTCCTGCGATGGCACTAATGTTTTCTCATTAAAATCAGACTTTGAGATCTTTTTGTCAGCCTGGGGGATTGTCTTAGGACACAATCACATCTGAATTATTCAATTTATACAGCTATGGGGTGATTCTACAAACTTGAGCGTTCTCTGTGGGCATCATTCCCTGCTGAAAAAGCAGAGCCCGACTCAGACCAAAGTGGGCATATCAGAAGTCTTTTCTAGAAGTAGTATCTCTGTAATTCAGGATAGACAGAAGTTTCTCCAGGATCGTGCCTGGATTTTTAAAACACCTTTTAAAATTTACATTTTTCTTTATTCATGAGAATTTTATACATGTATATAATAAACTTGATCTTATCTACCCCTATTTTTCTCCTCTAATTCCCCCCCCCCCGTATCACTTTCAACATGTGTATGTCTTTTTGACAACCCAATGACATCCAAGTAGTCCCACATGTGTGTGGACTTTTTAGAAGAAACTTGGAAAGATGGAAACAGAAGCCAGATACAGGTTCTGAGATCAGAAGAAGTAGGAGCCAAGGGAGCATCTGGCCTGGGCCTTCAGGCACTCCAGAATGAGTGTACCTTGTCCTCCACCTCTGCAGCAGTCTGCTTGGTAACCTCCAGGTTCTCCACCAAGGCTGTTTCTCCCAGAAAGTTCCCTGAGGCTGAAGAGAGGCGAGACAGCAGGTTGTCCTCTAAGGTTTTCAGGGTGATTTTGAAACTGTTCTGCTGTTTTGTGAGATCTGACTGTAAATATCAAGTGAGGAAGAGTCAGGTAGAGATGCCAAAACATCTTGCCCTAGGACAGGCTTAAATAAATAAGTGTTGAAAGGGGCAGAGTCTCTCCTGGCAGAGACAGTGTACCAAAGGTACAGCAGCAGAATGCTTTTGACTCTGAGCAGAAGTGTGACTGGGGTCACAATTATGGCTATGCAGTTGACTGACATGATTCTGGGAGTGAAAATGTAAGTGGTTTAGCCTGAAACTATGGTTAAAGTTTCAGCTCAATGGAACATACCCAGATCTATTCATGTCATTGTTCTTCAAACAGCAGCCTATGAGTGATTGGTTTAACATTTACAACATAGTGGTGTTAGAAGTAATCTAGAGATGATTGGAAGCACACGAGAGGATGTGGGCATGTGCTATGCAAACATCATTTACATAAGAAACTGGACCATCAGCAGTTTGGTATCTGAGGGGCACTGGGATACAACTCCCCACCAATCTAGAATGGAGATCATAGGCTGGCTTATGTCAGTAATCTGTGACTCCCAGTCCTTACACTTAAGAGTGCTGTGCTATGCTTAATACAGTGCTGAGGTCACTAAATAGAACCTGCAAGCAGAGAGTAAAGTAACAATTTCATTCTCTAGAGAGTTCTGCCTCCCACTTTGCTGGCATCAGATGAACAGTAAAGAAGTACTTAAAAGACAAACTCATCTGGCTCATGCTGTTCCAACAAGGTCCTCACCTGTGGCCAGGGTAGGGTTAGAATCCCAGCAGCTCCCAGGTCCTCTCTGCTTTGTGATCATTAGGCTAGGTATCCTAAAACACTGAGCACTCTATTTATTCACTGGCAGATGGGAGTTAACTCCAAATAGCCCTAGCATCTTTGACCTATGAAACCTTTTGATCCCAGTCAAAAACAAAAACAACTTACATATTAGGGCTTTTAGCCATGCCACCCTCCATCACTCTCTCTCTCTCTCTGGCTTATTAATTATATATATTACCTATTATGTGTATGTGTGTCTGTATATACACATGTATGAAGGTACCTAAAGAGGCTAGAAAGTGTCAAATTTCCTGGGGCTGGAGTTATAGATGTTTATGAGCTATCTCACATGGGTGCTGGAGACAGAACTTGGATCCTTTACGAGAGAGAAGAAGCATTATAATAAACTGCTGAGCCATCGCTCCAACCTCTGTTCATTCTCTTAAAAACACAGATGTTAGTCCAGCCTGAGGGTAGGGCTGGCTATTCCCTTTTGGGAACACTGTACCTAGAGGCTTTCAAATTACTTAGGAGTTAGCTCAAAGGACAACACTCATAGAAGCTTTCTGATGACTACTACTTAAATTAGTTCCCATAAACTGTACCTCTTCCATGAATGCGCATGCACTCTCTCAAGTGCTTGTGAACACACACACACACACACACACACACACACACACACAGGAGATAATGATGAGTTTGAGGCTAGCTTGGCCCTGTAGTTTTCTATATTACCTAGTTTTATTTCCTGAAAATTCTTATTAGTAGCTAAAATGACATTATTTCTCAGTTTTCATTTTTCCTTCCTCTGTTCCCCTGTGCTTGGCTGTATGCTCTGTAGACAGCTATATGGTCTTCCTTGGGTCTATTGGGTCTTCACACTATAATCTTGTTTGTTGTGGACTTGGACTTCAGAGTATGTCTTAATAGTATATGATGGGGAGAGTTCTGGAGAGCCTTGGACTCAGTCTCACATATGCTGTGGAAGCTTGGTGAGTGGGGTCCTCTTGACCTCTATTATTTAATCTAATCACATCTAAAGAAAGAAAGGAAAGCATGCTCATGGTATGGACTGAACTATGCTCCCACAAAGGATTTGTACACTATGACTAATCCTCCAATGGACTGTGTAGGAAAGTACTTAGGTGTCATAGAAGGGAGTCCTTGCTTGATGTTCCTAGAAGAGTCATAAGAGAGGGCCTCCTAGCTCTATAAATGTATAAGAGGTTATATGAGCAGGCAGCTGTCAGTAAGCTAAGAAGCCTCACAGGGAACAGCTATACCAGCAACATGATCTCTAGCTCCCAGCCTTTAGAAGCGATAGGACCCAAGTGCTTGCCCTTTATGCTGCCTGAACTTAAACTGGCTAAGACACAACCCCAGCAAAGATGACCCTGTTCCTCTTACCCATGCATAATCTAATCCTACTTAGCTTTGGACGGCTCCATGTGAGTAGTGAGATCAGACATTCTTATATCAGAGCCCTGAGCCAGGCCCTGCTCGTGGGGACAGGAATGTCACCTCTCCCATCTTTCTTGCTTCTGTTCTTCCCCTAAGAACATTCTTTCTTTTCCTACTGGGTATTCCAAGGTGACTAGGTAGGGCTAGAACTCATCCAATGTCTTGCAGAACCCACTTCGCTGGGTTCCGGGAGAAACTTGCCCACTTTCTGCTGCCACAGTGGCTACACGGCAGGACCCAGTGCAGAGCACCCCTTCCTTCCTTCCTTGGCGAATCTCTGACACACCTTCAGCTGCTCCAGGTCTGGTCTCTCCATGCTGACCACAGCAGCTAGCAGCTGGTCCTCCAGGCCATCCCTGGTCACCGTGAAATTGATCAGGGTGGCCTGAGCCTGCAGCTCAGGCTGGTAGTGAGGGTTGGCCAGCTTGGTGTGAAGAATGAGCCGGAACTTGGGATTGAACTCACACTCCTTGTCTCCAATCTTGATGAATCTGGAACACAAAAGATCAGGTGAAGGAGGGGTGCCTTCAGACAGAATTTTAGATTTTGTTTTTAAATAGGAGCACAGTCAACAGTAATATCACATTCTCATGAATATTTTCTAATCATGTCTAAAACTACCTAGGATCCTTCTTTTCCTTAAATGTTGGGAGCTGGTTGGAAAGATTAAGTTTTGCCTCATGCTTCATTTTATAGTGTGAAACTTTAGGCACTGTCAGTATAGACTTGGATACTATGAAAATGTCCCAGCAGATGGCAGTACAGAATATGGCAGAAGGGGCATCAGCTTGTAGTTGGCAGGAAGATCTTCCTAGGCATGCTAGAAGGCTTCCTTTTTCTGGGCTAGAAAGGGGATGTCTTTGATGGGTGAAAATAATTAAACACAGAAGCAGGATTAGCTTGAAACACAGAAGGGTAACTTAGGGACTCTGCAACCAGTGAGGCTTCTGCTAAGCCTAGGACATGGTTTCTCTCCAAAGATCCATGTACTAGAAGCCTGGTCTTTCATGATAGAATGGTTGTATGCAGGCATGTGTGTGTGCACATGTGTTTGTATGTATGTATGTGTGTGTGTGTGTATCTGAGAGGTGGGGTATGGTAGATGGTAATTGTAATGGTTAATGATGTCTCTTGGGAGGAGGTTGGGTCTAGCAGGAGTGGATTCGACTCTGAAAGACTAAGCCTGAACCCTTCGCAATCTCTTGCTTTCTGTCTTGTCATGTTAACCACCACACCTACCTGCCATGGACTCCTGCCACATCAATATCTGCCAGGTTATGAAATCACAAAACAACTCTTATCAGATCCAGTTGGTCAACCTTAGGCTTTCTGTTTCTAAATCTGTGAACTACACAAATGAATTTTCTTAAGAAACTACCTAGCCTTGAGTCTTTTGTTACAGCAACAGAAAACAGGTAAGGATGGCCCCAGAATTAATCACACCTTCATGTTAATTAGCACATCTATTATATGAGATGGAAGCCCTTCTATTTCCTCTCATTTTCTCATTCATAGAAACTTCCTCTCTTTACCCTGTACCTGCTAAGCCTGCTAAGTCACAAAGGGTCATCAAATCGACTGGGAGCGGCATTCTGAGACCCACATATTTGGCTTGAATGAATTGTATGTCTTGGAAGTCTGTTGGTTTTGACTATTTCCCTTAAGGCTCCCCTGAAATTGTGCACTGTAGCCATTAGAAACAGGGCAAGGACTTTCAGGCTTCTAGAGTCCAAGGGCAATGAAATGCCCTGATGCTAGAGGAGAGGAAGGCAGGCCAGCTGCAGTGAGCTCCCTGACATGAGCCCAGGGGAAAAGGTTCTAGAAGTGAGCTCTCCATAGCTCTAACCAGGGCAGTGGTCCCACTCTAAGCACAGGGCAGCTGTGCAGCCAAGTCTCACCGTCCTTTCTTAATGACTTCTCTCCCAAGCAGAGGTCCCAGGACAGGATCTATGGACTCCTCAAGGTTCTCAATTAGTACCACATCTCCAGCTTCCAGGGCACGCTCTATGGTCTGAAGGCAGCTGAGGAGTAAGTTAGGAAGTGTGAGTCCATGCCAATGCATGGATCTGAGGCAATTTAACCACTGCGCCTCTGGAAGTGCAGTCCCAGCAGGGAGACATAGCTTCCAGAAATGTCTTCAGCGACTACATTTTCTCTATTTAAAATATCATTTATGCTTTTTTCAATTTTTAGTAGACATGACAAAATAAAAAGGAATATGAAAATTAACCACAAACTCTCTCTGTCTGTTATTTACAGTTCAGTGTTTACTGTGAACATCTGCTTATTTGGGGGATCCTTTGGTACTGGGTGGTGGGGGGTTGGCTTGGGGCCCCATGTGAAACAAACCCAACAAGTGCTCAATTTAAAACTAAATACATAAAAATTTCAATTTAAATAAAAATGGCTATAGGCAATTTATAGAGGGATTAGAGGTAGGTGGTTTTGGAGTTAGATGGTTGGGGGTTGCAGAGAGTGGGAAGTGGAGAGAGAGGGAAAAAGAGAGAGACAAAGAGAGACAGAGACAGAGAGAGACAGAGAAAGACAGAGAGAGAAGAAGGAAAAGGGGAGGAAGAGGAAGTGGAAGAGGAGGAGAAAGAAGCCACCAAGGGAGGAGATGAACTATGGGCACATGGTCAGAAGAAACAGCAAGTATTTGGGGTACACTGTTGGGGAAGTAGACAGGCTAGCAGTTAGAATAGCAGATTAGTGGTTACCCTCCAGTATTGCCCAAGACTAATAAAATAACTCTAGTCTGAGTCTCATTCATTCTTAAGCTAGATAGGGATAGGATTACATGGTTCAACTACATCCTTACATGAAATGATGTCATGTGTGCACACACTATATAACCATCCTTCCATACACTTTTATTTATATACTTGATTCAATGAAATGCTGGATAATGGTGGTTGCATAGGATTAACAATGGAGGTGGTGTGCCCGCCCATGTTTAGTACAGACACAATTGCTTCCAAGTATTTGGGACACAGGGTTGGCTCCCTGTATAGCCTGTAGGTATAAAGAGCTGACCACATTACATTTTCAATTTTAGTTTTTATATTATTGAATTCATATGGCACTTTTGCTTTATAACCTAGTTTTTTTATATATAAAATATAAACATTTCCCCAAGGCATTGAATATTCTTCCAAAGTAATTTTTTACACATGTAAAATAAGACATTTATTATACTTAAGAACAGATTTTATCTAGTTTATGAAAACTCTAAAATGGCACATGGTGTATCCCTTTAGCTCACAGTACAAGCTGGTATACTGCCGCCAGTTAACCCACAAATAGCTGTTTTTAAGTTTCACTTTGGAAGTCCTAGGAAATATATACTATTTATTTCTTAAAATTTGTTTTTATTACTTGTATATTGTGCATGCTTTTGTGTGAGTGAAGGCCATAAGAAGAGGAATTAGACCCCTTGGTACTGGAGTTCCAGATGGTCCCTGAGTTGTCACTGTTCTCCTGGTCCTCTTCCTTAATGGACAGTCTTCTAGGCTAATCCCTTCCTGGAGCTGCTGCCAGAACTCAGTTTCTTCCCATAAATTCTTAAGGGTATGGAAGCATTTTGCAGTCACACTGGGGCAAGAAGCCAGCCTTGCTCTGACCATTTTTCATTTTCAATGACACAACCTTACCCTGTGACTTCTCATCCATCACTGCCAGTCCCATTTGTGGGCAAGGGCTTCCCTTCTATGATCTTTCCCTAAGGCCACATGATAGTCTAGTCTAGTCACTTCCTCCTGACAATTGTTTTTTTGCCAGGCATGTCCTCGGGAACTGTCTTTTGTCCATTCATGGTCCTCATGCTTTGTATTCTCTGATGCAGTGAACATGGAGTGATAGGTGTCAGTCAGATGGCCTCCAATGATGTCAGTATGCTGCTGCATATCTAACATCATGAGAAGAGTCATTTTCTAAGGGGGGGGGCAAGCTGACAGCAAAACCCAAAAGGACATGAACCAGGCTGAACAGAGTAAACTTAATCCAGTGATCAGGTGCCCCCCTCCCTCGAGAGCAGGTCCTGAGTCTTGCTAGCCTACATTTAATGTGCCATCAGGCCTTATCTGGCTTAAGGGGAAAAACATCTATTTTGGCACATGGGCACAGTCCATCAGGGAAATTCTGGAGGGAGGAGCTTGAGGCAGCTGCTTAAGTTGCATTCATAGCCCCAAAGGAGAGGGAGTGGAACACTCATGCTCAGCTAGTGTCTTCGTCAATGCTCTGGCTATGAAGAGATACCATGAGCACAGCAGCTTTTTATAAAGGAAAGCATTTAATTTTGGCTGGCTTGGAGTTTAGAGGTTTAGTCCATTGTTATCATTATAGGAAATGTGGTGGTTTGAATATACTTGGCCAATGGAGTAATACTATTAGAAAGAGTGGCATTGGAGTGAGTATGGCTTTGTTGGAAGAAGTGTGTCACTGTGGGTGTGGGCTTTGAGACCCTCCTCCTAACTCCCTGGAAGTCAGTCTTCTCCTGTTTGCCTTCTGATCAAGATGTAGAACTCTTAGTTCCTCACATGCCATGCCTGCCTAGATGGTGCCATGCTCCAGCCTTTATGATAATGGACTCACTCTCTGAAGCTGTAAGTAGCTCTAATTAAATATTGTCCTTTATAAGAGTTGCCTTGGTCATGGTGTCTCTTTACAGCAATGGAAACCCAAACTAAGACAGGAAGTATGATACTATGCAGACACACATGATGCTGGAGAGGTAACTGAAAGTTCTATATCTGGATAGGCAGACAGCAGGAAGAATGAATGACAACAGACCTGGTTTGAGCTTTTTAAACCTCAAAATCCATACTCAGTGACACCCTTCCTTCAACAAGGTCACACCTACTCCCACAAAACCACACTTCCTAATAGTGCCACTCCCTGTGAGCCTATGTGGGCCATTTCCATTCAAGCTACCCCAGAAGCTTTCTCCTTTTTATATAGTTTGGGACCCAAGCCCGGGGAATAGTGCCACCCATTTTTTTGGGGGGGGGTCTTCCCACTTCAAATAATCTAGTCAAGGGCTGGAAGCTAACCTAGACAAGATAATTCCCAATAAGCATCCCAGAGACTTAACGCTTAGGTGATTCTGAAACTATCTGTTTGATAACCAATAATTGTCAAAGAGATGAGCACCAGAGATGGTGACAATGTATGGCCAGATAAGATGAGAAGGTACATCATCCTTTTAACTGGCATGTAGTAGTTGTAAGTCCTTGTGAGGTATAGAGTGACAATTTGATATATGTACACCTTATACAATGGTCAGGGTAGCCGTGTTTCTGCTTTCTTAAACATTTACCATTTCTCTCTGTTGGATCTTTGAATTCCTATCTTCCTATGAAATGTATAATAAATTAGGAACTATAGTCAGTATATGCTTTCTAACGAGAAAGAGCACAGAGTTGGTAACCAAGTCTCTTGTTTTAATACTTCTTAAACTGAGAAGAAAACCTGCAAAAAATCAGGATGCTTACCTGACGGAGAGGTCAGAAGAGGAAAAATAAGCCACCAGGGCTTATGTTTGCTCCATGCATGTTTTCTTCTTATTCAAAAGGCAACAGTGCCAATTTGTGTGACCAGGCACTTACCCCTTTTGGCCAATCTGGGTGACCTGGAGTTCTTCTCCATATTTGTTCTTGATCCATTTAATGCCTTGCAGTTGAGGGTCAACCATGAGTGGCCAGCGCTCACAGTTGATGAGGATGGTGGCATTCTCCATGGACATGCGGTCAGCAGGGAGACCCTCATTCTGCCAGGCAGCCACATCAGCATCATCAGTTAGCATCCTCAGGGGGTCCAGAGTTGGGGTGGTTGGAATGGGAACCTGATGAAGAGGTGACATTCTGAATGGAAAACTCTCTCCGTGGGGGAGAATCCACAGTATCTCACTGTATAACATAACACCTTTAAAGGTAAGACCAACATCCTCCTGATGTGGTGGGCTTACTTGGCTATGTGACTGTTGCTGAAACTACCCTGAAGGGGTGAACAATAGAAATTTACCTTGTGACCAATTCTCTGTTCTTTAGCATATTCATTTAAGTCACATTCTTGTATGTTATTTATATCTTTAAAAGAATTATTTATTACATGTGCATGTATGTATATATGTATGTGGATGGGTATGCACACGATATTGCATGTGTGTCGATGTCAGAGTGTAATTTGGGGGAATTAGTTCTCTCCCTCTACTATGTGGGTCTCTACGATCTGTCTCAGGTAGTTAGGTTTGGAGACTAAGCTATCTTGCCAGCCTGATTATTTCTATAATGTCCATAACCACATGAACAATTACTTCTCTGCCATTTTTCTGTTTCTCAAGTCTGTTTTCTGGTGATAGTACCAGCTCACACAGTCCACTCTCTCCTCTCATCCATTTTACCATCTTATAAAGAGATAGGGAAGCTTCCTTTCTCCTAACCCAATCTTCCCTCCTCAAGGCTGCTTACAACTCCCCAGCCCCCCAAAAGCAAGCATACCTCGAGCATACCCTCAGCCCCAAGAACTCCACCCACATCACTCTATGTACTCTCAGGTCTGAAGAATCCTTTCTGTTTTCCTATTTTGGCCTATTTCAGCTCACCTAATTCTTTTATAAACAATGTTTTTCATTGACTTACATACTTTTAAAAAGAGGTAAAATTTACACAATGTAAAATGAACCATGGTAAGGTGTATAGTTCAGTCAGTGGTGGATAGCACGGCCACAGGGCTATAAATCTTTTAGCTTGGTCCATTTACTCTCAGGTATTTTCATGGCCCCAAAGGACGATTCAGGCTTATTAAACAATTCCTCTCTGTGTCTCTCTACTGCAAGCTCTTAGCAATTACTAATATGCTTTCTATCTCTATAGATTTTCTTACTTTGGATATTTAATAAAAATGGAATCATACAAGATGTGACCTTTTGTGTCTGGCCACTTTCATTTAGAATAATGGTTTTAAGGTTTAGATTTAACACTATTTAAACTCTTTGATTCAACTCTCTTTGTACTTTGTTTTGCCTAGATAACTCAGGGAAACTATTTAAACCATCTCCTTTTTCCTTTAGGCATGTTCAAGTGGCAGCCTTTTGGCCACATGATATCCAGGACAGCTTTGAATGTGTTCTTCAAAAAGTCATCAACTTACTTAAAACATGATGACATTTATGTAAGTTTTTAACTCAATTACATAAATCTAAAGTGTGAAATTTATAGATAAGAATATCATGCTACAATGTCAAAGGTTAAATGAGTTTAAAATGAAGGAAACAGATGGCCCAAGATTCAGCATCAAGCTCATTCTCTGTCTGTCTGTCTGTCTGTCTGTCTTTCTGTCTGTCTGTCTGTCTGTCTGTCTCTCTCTCTGTCTCTGTCTCTGTCTCTCTCTCTGTCTCTCTCTCTTTCTCTCTCTGGCGGTTGAATATGCTTGGCCCAGGGAGTAGCACTATTTGAAAGTATGGTCTTGTTGGAAAAGGTGTGCCACTGTGGGCGTGGGCTTTAAAACCTTGGAAGCTAGTCTTTTCCTAGCACCCTTCAGATGAAGATGTAGAACTCTCAGCTCCTCTTGTACCATGTCTGCCTGGATGCTGCCATGCTCCTACTTTGATGATAATGAACTGAACCTCTGAACCAGTAAGCCAGCTCCAATTAAATATTGTCTTTATAAGAGTTGGTGTGGTCTTGATGTCTCTTCACAGCAATGAAACCCTAACTAAGATAGACATTCTCTCTTTCTTTCTCTTCCTTCCCTCCAACATCTTTACTATGTTGCTCATGCTGAGCTTGAAATCTCATCTAAGCCTCCTAACTGTTCTAATTACATATACGTCACATATACATGACACTCTACCAAGTTTAAAACGTATTTCTGTTCTCAGGATAAGAATACCATGAGGCCGATTTCCTTGGAGAAGCTTCATGTAGCCAGGCAGAGGCAGGAAGATTGTCAGTTTGAGGTAGGCCTGAGCTATGTGGAGAAAACATAATAAAACAAAAACGGAAATGTGTTTTGCCATATTTTCATTGTAATCTTATGAATAAAACATTGTTCTTGGATTCATAGACTTTGTCAGGTTGCTTTATGAGGTTTGAATGTGTTCCCCAAAACTTAGGTGTTAAAAACTTAATCCCAAGTGAGCAGGTCATTGTGGATCTGCCCTATAAATGGCTGCCATTGATATAATGGGAGTGAGTTAGTTTCTGTGACAGTGGGTCACAGACGTGAGTTTGGTCCCATCTATTTCCTTGGCTCTCACTCTCTTGCTCTTTTGTCTATTGGCATGAAATGTCAACATACTAAGTTCTGTGGCCGACTTGCCAGACTGCTGCATCATGAACCAAGTAAATAGCTGTTCTTTATTGATTTCCTGCTCTCTAGAACTCTGCTATAGCACCTGAAAACAGGCTAAGACACTGCCACAGGAGCCTGCAGCACCAAACACTTATGAGTCTCAAATAAAACCAACCCCTCTATGCTGCTAAGAGCCATTCATCTTCTCTGACTGGCAGTTCTTCCTCCATGAATTTATGATGAGTGAAATCACAGATCAACTAGTGCTGTTAGCTAGCACCACTCATTACTGTTGAACTAGTATCTGTGCCATTCCTAAGACTGTAACCATTTTAAACCAGTCCATCAAACTTATTAAGTGGACAGAATTTTATGAGCTGATCTGGGAAAACTTAGCCATCACTATACAAAATGCAGTTTGAATTCTCAGGCTATAATGATGAATGGAGCTTGGGATACACCTAAGGGTACAATGTGAATTGTACTCACTCTTCCTGCTGAGGAAATCTGTGGACCTAACTACCTCCATTGAAGCCCTCCTGGCCTGGGATATCTTTTGCATTCCATTGACATGGCGTGTAGGACACTTTAAATTTTTGGTTAGTATTTGGGAAGAGTGGTAAGAATATGCTAAAGGAATGTTGCATGTATGTTCTATGCCCAAAGCTCAGGTTGGAGTGGCAGTGCACACGCAAGTACAGGAAGGTTTGGGTTATTATGGTCGTATGATCTCAGTAGTACACACAGGATAATTCAGGCCATATGTACTTTCATTTGGCTCAGAATCTCCTTTAATAGGCAGCCAGAACCCTGACCCTCCCATTCCATTACTTTGAGACACAGAGGGAGGATCTGGGAATGATTACCCAGAAAGGGCAGGCTGCATGGCCCATGGAAGAGCAGCTGAGCACTGGTGGATAAACTTGCTTTCATTGCTGTGTTTCTGAACCATAGATACAAACCATAGGTATGGTTTGGAATCCAACAACAATAGGCAATGAAAAATAGAAAGGGAACTCCCCTCATAGCATCTATCACATGATGTCCTGTCATCTAAGCTCTGTCACATGATACATGATGTCCTCTGGAGCACAGAGGTATTTTGGTGTCTCCCAGGTTTCACCACTTTGAGGCAGGATCCACCAAAGAACCAGAGCACAGAGGACCAGATCATGGAGGTGCCATGAGAGCCTCATTAAGACCTGTGATTCTAGGTGGACTAAAGGACGGAGGACCACAAAGCCTGACAGTGAAGAGAATATGAGCATGTATGTCTCATGTTTGATGCTTAGGTTGGAGTGGCAGTGCATACACAAGTACAGGAAGGTTTGAGTTATTATGGTCATATGATCTCAGTGACACACACAGGACAAATTAAGGCCTTACGTACTTTCAGTTGGCTCAGATAGGGTTTCCAGCTCCCATCCATGAGGCTCTTTCGGTACTTTTTGGTAAAGAAGCCCAAGTAGGAAATGAAAGCTGTAGTAAGCAGAATGTCGCCACACAATGTCCTTTCCTGCTGCTTGAAGTTCTGCACAGCCTCTGCCCACCTTACGTTTTCAGAAGCAAGTCCTCCAACCTACCATTTAAAAGGCAGAAAAGAGAGAGAAGCATCAGATTGAGCCCACAGAGCTCTGTACTGAGTCAAGGAAGTTACATGCCATGTGCCCATGGGAGGAAGTCTCAGTAAATCATTGGGTGTCCTTTTCCATCCTGTAGCCCTTCCAATAAGACATGTTCTAGCTGCTGGTGACACTCCAGCACACAAGGTCCTACTCTGTGTTGTGCATCACATGGGCTGTGGAATGATAACAGGTTCTGAATTCAGGCTGCAGTGTTCTGCCCATTCTACATGTGGAAACAGCTATACCAACTCCATGGGATATTATGAAACATGTTCATGTATGTTCCCACTCAGCATAGTGCCTAGTCTGTAAGACATGTTTAAAAGTTAGCCTTTTCTTCTTTGTCCTCCATAAGTGCTGGATATATGAAAATAAAATTAAGTCCATGCTCCTTAAATAATTTCCCAGTAGATGGAAAGATGGGGGTGAATCAAGGGAGTGATAGGTGTATATACATGAGTATGTACAAAATATCAGGGACTGCAGAACACATCTCAACTGGCCTGGCTCATATTTGGGAGACATCTCTCTTCTTGGGAGGAGAATATCATATATTGTTAGGGCTGGCAGAGGCAGAAGGGGCTTGACAAACGAACAAAGCCCTGTCACAATAAACTAGAACATTGAAGTCCAAGTTTCTCTACAGAATCTCTGTTGGTAGAGCCAGAAGTGGCTTCAGTGTCCATACATCCATACACCCAGCCCCACAACCTTCTATGGAAATATATATGGAGGAGTTTCCAGCAATGGAGAAGGCTGTGCTGAATTTAGGAAGCCAGGTAAAGAGCTAGATGGATGCCTGAGCAGTCAGATTTGGCTGTTTTTTTCCAAGTCTGAGGAGTGCTTTCTCCAAACCAAAGCATTTGATAAAATTGATCATCTAATAATTGCATTGCAGCTTGTCCCACCTGTAACTGGGGAGACACATTGCTCTGCCTGTTCTTACATCTAAGCTGATAATGTGCTTTGAGACTGTTTAGGTCTAGGTACACAACCTGCTATCTTATTATGTGCTCGGCCTATTTAATTCTAACCTGCCTTTATGAGAATAATATAACCAATAATACCATGTTTTGCCCTTCTTATGGAATCAGCTTTTACAACCTGAGCTAAGAAAAACTTTAATCTTAAATTTGTATTCTCATGCCCCTGACTCATAATAAAGTATATGTTGTGGCAATTATTTGCCAAAAGCAGCCAACAGATTGAAAACAACCTTAAAACAAATATCCCATAAATATTGGGAACAATATGTGGATATTGGCTGATACATCTGTGAGGTTTTGAGAACTATTCTGGGTTAGTCATGGTCAGTAATGTAACTATTTTCTGGTAAAATTCTGTTAAAGATTTCGTTGAAAATATCCCCCATCCCTTTCCTGTAGCATTGATTACTGTTCTGTTCAATAGACAAAGAGCAAAGTCCTTTGTTAAGGACATATCACACATACAGTCGGTAGGACAGCCAGGCCACAGACCAGAAACTTGAGACAGGGAAGACATAGGGAGAGAAGTGAAAAATCCTGTTTATGCTCATTCTTGGTCTAAACTACTCCAAGAGGAGCCTTCCTATTTTTTATTTTTTTTCTATGTCTTAATGCAACATTAGTACACACAGAAACTGGAAAACATGTGGTCTAACATCTTCACCAAACAATGGCTCAGTCCAGTGGTGGCTACTGCACTTGGCTCCTTAAAGGAAATATGGCTGTAGCTGGAATACATGAGGATAGGAATTGGTTATATTTCTCTGTTTTGGTGAAGGTGGTGCTGCAAAGACTTGAAGCTAAAGAGAAATCGTTCTTAGTAGAAGCTGATCTCCAGTCTTCCATGCTGGGGATGCTAGAAATGCAAGCTATGAGGAATTTTAAAAGATCACAGATTCTTTGACCTCTCACCAAAAATTAGGCATAGTGGCTCTCATCTGTAATCTCAAGACTCAGAAAGCCAAGGCAGGAGGATTGTCTAGTTTATAAGGTGAGAGCCCATCTCAAAACAAAACAAAACAGACACAATACAGAAGTAATACTTGTCTATCTCCACATTCCTGACTATGGGCATGGGAACACATAATTTAAGTTAATGCTTTTCATTAGCTTATGTTGTAAAAGCTGATTATATAAGAAAGACAAAGCATGGTAAGGCTGGTTATATTGTTCTTATCAAGGCAGGTTAGAATCAAATGGGCTGAGCACATAGTAGGATAGCAGGTTGTCTATTTCAAAAGTAATAGTGGTCTATTTGTAGATCCTTGAATTTGTAACTATTTTGATGGACTAAAGCAGAAGTGATTAGCACTGTGCTAGATTTTGGTTCCAGGTTTTATGAGAGTGACATATGTCTCCTGAAACACTGGCTTGTAGAGTCCAGGGCTAGCATACACTTTAGTAGAGTCATCAAAGATATTCCATCCTATCTGATGACTCTATCAGAGAGATTATCTATATCTATATCATCTATATCTATATATCTATATCTGTATCTATATCTATATCTATAATTGATTGATAGAGAAAGAGAGAGAGACCCTTCTGAGTCCACCCAACTAGCCTTACCTATTAAAGTACCTATCAGGTGAAGGAAGTTATTCTGGACTCTCTAACCCAGCCCAGCCCCAGGACTGAGTAACATTGAATTCCTCAGACATGGAGACAATACAGAAAGCTAAATTCTACCCAAATTCCTGCCCCACAAAATTCTGAAATATTGTAGAATCGTTACTGTGGTACTTTGTTTTCCAAAACAGTTCCTATGAAATAATAAGGGAAATCATAATCTTATAAACATAGTGTGTATTGTAACCCTCCAACACTGGGCAAAAAATTCAGGAGACATGCAACATCGCTTAACCCCTTTTGTATCTTTCCCTGGTTTTCCCCCACACCCCACCAGTATCAGCTATCTCCTACCCCAACCAAAGACAGCATATATACATTTGCCCCTTGGATAATTTGTGGGGGTGGGGTTAATTTTTTATATAGGAACAGATGCCCTAAAAGAAACACCTTGTTCTAACATTTAGACTTGTTTTATCAGGAGGCCAGGGCCTGCTCTTCTCTCCCATATTTCTCTTTGTGTATGCACAGGTGTGCATGAATAAGGTCATATTCAGATATGCTAGGGTCAAGCATTTCTTTCTGCTTCTTAGTCCCTAATCTGGCACATGGATACAAACTCTAGAATTGACCCACAATATGATAGCTCCTCTGGCCCATTCATATCCGAGAAGCATTGCCACGCCTGTGCCAGCTGCTTTGTAGATCCAGTGTACCCTTCAGTCTAAGTACTGCCTTATGAAATCAGCTTGGAACAGAGAAGACTAAGTACCCATACTTCTCAGGTCACAGTCCCCGAATCTCCGCACATTTTAATATACTCTCCCTCCCACGTGCGAGTCAAAGCTGCACTGCACTGAGCTCATCTATTCACACCTCTGAGGCACTTGACAAGCACCGCTAATGCAATTAGAGTTCATACTCACCAGACGGTTTGCAAGGGAAATGGTGCCTGCGGTCACTTCAGCTTCTTGCTGACACTTGAGTTTCTCTGCTGTTGCCTTCTCAAACTTGGTGGTGAGCTTTGCCAGGTTTTCATTAAGGTGCTGTTGAGGACGAGACACAGAGCCAGTCAGTAACTCTAAGCTACCTCGAGTCTGAGATAAAGCTTCGTGGAAAGAGAATTTAGAAGGAAATGTTGGGTAGGGGAAAGCTAAGAGACTAAGGACACTGAGGAAGGGGGAGGAAAGGAAACCAGAGTGATCACAGGGAGTGCCCAGAGACAACCTCAGCTTCTTCCTGCAGGGGGAGCATGAGCTGAAAGCCTAGAAATGTTTAATAAAGCTGAGAGCACTGACTTGTGTATAGGCAATGCGGTGAGATGGGCAGGCAGCCGAGGAATGGAATGTGAGTCCCACCTCTTCTTGTGATGGGGGAGGAGGAGTTCAGTGAGTTGACAAAGCACAGCTGTTGCTGTTGGAGGCAAAAGCACATCAAAGCTGGAGAAACTAGAATATGACAGCAGGCCCTAGGGTGGGCTTGGAAGTGCTACTGATCATATGTGCCGGACTGGGGTGAGGCTGACCTGGCTGTCTTTTGCTGAAACTATTACTTATCCCTCATCAATTTTACCCCACCATCAGAAAGGGCAGGATGTTTTTAGAAAAGTTGTAGCTTCAATTTCCCCCCCTGAATTTATCAAGAATTAAGTCACCTTGATGTCACCTTTAGAGTGTACATTCACACAGGCAAACACATAGGGATGTACAGTAGATACTTCTGCACATATCCTGTGTCTGTGCAGTAACTGAAGTCCAGGTTGCTTTGTGGGCTCTTGCTATGGTGTAAGATATATAGATGGTTTCTGAGCTTATACAACAGAACACTCTAAAAATCAGTGGGCAGGGCACAGGATGAACAATAGCAGACTGAGCACCCATCATCTCGTCTTCCTCCCAAGCTATCACTAAAGTGACTAGGAAGCAATTACACCAGGCATAAACTCTTTGCACTCTGTGAATCTATGGGCATTGTTCAGGAGTGAGATGGTCCAGTAGGATGATGGAAGACAATGTTAATGGAGGTGTGAATGGCTGGAGAAGGGAAGAGGAGGCTGTGACTTCCACAGATCACCAGGTCATCTATCTGTGCAGCCTTCCAGCAACTGGAGATTTTGGAAGTGTGACAGGATGGGAAGCAAACAGGAGCCTATTAAAACCCCAAGGACTATCTCTGCCCCTATGTAGAATTGAGCAGCACCATGAAAGAGAGCCTCTAGCATCTAGCACAGCTCATCTGATTTTAGAAATGAATCCTATCAGTTAGAGCTGCCTTTATCTGCAGAGATAATACCAGCTTTTAAAACAGTTTTTTAAAAAAAATTGTTGACATTTTCTGACAGGCACAATGTATTGTGACCATATAATTTCTACCCCATTATCCTTTCCTATCTTCCTATTCCTGCTAGCCCCTCTTCCCTCCTAACCACCCCCGTCTAGCTTTCATGACTCTGTAGGTTTTCCACAGGTGATCATAGATGCCGTGTGTTTAATACTGCAGTGGCTGTGGCATCTTCTTAGTTTCTTCCAAGACACAACAGACAGATGTTAGCCAAAGCCTAGCTTAAAGTAAACAATGGTGGGAGGAAAAGATGGCACTCTCAATAGCAGCAAGAACAGCACTAAAGGCCTCATGGCCAGTTCTCAGCCTGGTCCAAGGTGGTTTAACTATGACATGAGAACAGAAGTTTACTAAATGCAGGAGAGAACAAAACTGCTCCTGGGAATCACCACCATCATACACCGTTAATGTATACATATAGCAGTGATTCGAGTGTGGGTAATAAAGATGGTGTTAGGAATTATGCAAAGCTTTAGATATCTCCCAGAAAGCCTGTGAAAGCAAACAGTGTCAAAAGATGAGGGAAAACAGAGGACAAAGTTAGGAGGTTCAACATCCAATCTACTTGTATCACAGAAGATAAGATTTCAAAGAAAATGGAAGAGAGATTGCCAAAGAAGAAAACAATATGTCAGAGCTAAAGACTGTAGGTCTCCCATGTCAGCAGGAATAATATAAAAGAATGGAATATTAGAAACAGGTGACATGAAAAAGATGGAGCTGTATTTGAGGAAGAAGAGTTTAAGAGAAGATACAAGTTAGGAAGTGGACAGGGAAGACAGGAAGGTAGGGTAGGGCTTATCTCAAACTAAGGAGGTACAAAAAACTGGTACAGAAATCTACTATGTTCCAAGCTTACTAAATACATGGTTAAAAGGAGATATCCTATACTGGGTAGATAATGCTCTTCTCAGAAGTCATTGGTTAAAAGTGAAAATCTAAGTGCCAAGGCCTGGGATGCCTCCTGGGATGTTATCACCATTCCTCTGCATTGTATACCATCAGAGCTAGATGGCAATACCCTATTGCCTGAGATACCATTAACTTTGATTGTAGGATAAAGAGCATCAAGCTAGGACTGACCTGGAAACTTCCCTGCTGGCTAGCTTTCATAGTTCTGGAAGGTGTCAAGTAGGGTGCTGGGAGGAAAAAGTCATTACTACCCTTATCCAACTATGAACCCTTCAAACTACAACCCGCCAAACAAAATGTGATCACTGGTACAACAATGGCATGACTGCTGTGTGTGTGTGTGTGTGTGTGTGTGTGTGTCTGTGTGTGTGTGACTAGCATCCTTCTGATTGAATTGGAGGCTTACTCCAGAGGAGGGAACTCATACTGTAGACCTGAGGAGGCCATAGGTTCTGGGTCGGGGAACCCATTGCTGTTGTTTTGCTAAATAGCCATGTTGTTGAACTATCTTCTAACTATTTATACCTATGGGTCATGCTTCTGTCAAACTTGGTCAGAGAAGCTTCTTTTTGTGGTGGTTGGTGATCAGCACAGAGATTCTTAACTGGTCAAAGCACTGAAAGTTAACTTAAAAAAGACATTGACAGGAATTCCTCTGGGACTCAGGGAACATTGCAGAAGTGGTGTGTGTGTGTGTGTGTGTGTGTGTGTGTGTGTGTGTGTGTGTGTTGGTGTAGGAGACTATAAAAGCTAGAAGATGGGTAATTGTGCTATGAAATACTGTCTTCTAGGCATGATATAGTAGTTCAACTCAAACTCATAGCAGTTGTGGTTACCACACAAAACCTGTCTTAAACTAACCTGTCATCATTTCACTATACATAAGAGAGGGGCTGATGAGGCTCCACCCTTCTCTAAGGTCTATCGGCAGTTAACAGTTTCTGGTGGAGGGAATGGCATTTTCTTCAATGATATAGCCACTGTGGATAAGTAAATACCCTATCTATGCTCATGCAATCAACCCTAGTTAAACTCAATGAGACACACATACACACTTAGATGTTTGCACACACATACACATATGAACACACAGAAGCAGGAACAGGGAGTAGGGGTTTCAGTGGGGAAGGGTAAGTTCAGAGACGTCAATAAGGCATGTGTGAAAATGATCAAAATTTACCACATATATGTATGAAATTGTCAATACATAGTAAAGAATGAAAGCTAAATACATCAGTGTGGAACATCAGGTACTGTGAATAATAAGGTCAAAGGGCTTCTGGAAAGGTGAGCAGGATGCTGGCAGCTCAGCTGACTAGAGCAGAAATTGCTCATCACTTCAAGGAAGAAAAATGAGGAATTCAGATTTCGATACTCTACAAAGTTCTTATTTCAGTTTGTTAGCAAAATAAAGATATTTCCAGACTGTAACTGTTCTAAAAATTTATTTCTCACGTAACACAGCACTTTTCTGAGGAAGTGACTTGAGGAGGGGCTACAGCAAAAATAAAATGATAAGCGAAGAAAGGAGGTAGTCTGGTGTTCAGACACCATTGAATCCAGCCCAAGAAATGAATAAATGGTCCTTGTTTATCCTCAACACTGACTGGAGGTCTGAACTAGGGACAAGGGAGAAAGATATTAAAGATAATGACTTGATGAGGATGGAGAATGGATGAATAATTGAGGCTACACAAAAGGAAATAATGGATGAAAACCAATAAAGAAAGATAGAAACTGCATGGAGGGAAAGAGGCTGTTAAAAAAGAGTAAGTTAGGACCTAGAGAAAGGTCTCTGTGGTTAAGAGCACTTGCTGCTAATGTAGTGGACCCAAGATTCATTTCCTACATGATGGCTCATAGCCAGCTGTAGTTCCAGTTATAGGGGGTTTGATACCCTCTTCTGGTCTCTGAGGACATGGGGTACACATGTAGTGAGCATATATATACATGTAGACAAACATACATAACACACAAAACAAAAATATTTTTTAAAAAGAAAATATACCAAACATTGGACAGACCTTGGGGACACTTATGGAAGAGTTGGAGGAAGGACTGAGGGCCCTGGAGGGATAGGAACTCAATAGAAAGTCCAGTTGTCAACTAACCTGGATACTTAGGGGCACTTAGTGACTGAGCCACCAACCAAAAAGCATACATGGGCTGGACCTAGGCCTTTGTATATATCTAGCAGATATACAGTTTGGTTTTCATGTGGGTCCTGAACAACTTTGGCGGGGGCTATCCCTGAAGGTGTTGCATATCTTTGGAATCCATTCACCTATCCTGGCTGTCTTGTCTGGCCTCAGTGGGAGAGAATGCACCCAACCCTACAGAAATTTAATGTGCCAGGGTAGGGGATTACCAACAGGAGGCTCCATCCTCTCAGAGGAGAAGAGGATGGGGGATGGGAGATGGGGAATGAGGGATGGGGGAGGGATTGTGGGAGTGGGTCCAGGAGAGGATAGCATTCGGGATGTATAGTGAAGAAATAAATAAATAAAATACAGTGTATCAGTTAGATCTGCTGGGAACAATAGAGACATCTACATAATATAAATGGAAGTTATTGATTTTTTAAAATTTCACAAATCAGTCTATGGACAGAGACACTTAGTTTTGGTTACAAAAGCCAATGAAGATAGTTTTGGCTACAACAATCATAAAACAGAAACGATGTTGTGAGGTCAGAAGTTGGGAGATTGGAAGATGAGAGAAAAGCTGAAGTTTGGGATGATTGACAGCTTTATCCCAAAGAAGGAGGCTCCCAGGAAGCCATCTCCATGCAACAAAGCAAGAAATTAAGGTGTCATCTAAAACTAGTTGTCACAAGTTTTCTTGGAAGACGTCGAAATAAACAACTTAGACCCATCAGTTGCCTGAATAAGGTACACCAGGGAGTATAAATATCAGCCTAGCATATGGAAAGAAGTCAAATGTTAAAAGTAGCAAGAAGATAATGAGGACCTGCCTGACACCAGTCCAGTATCAGCAAACATGCACCGACTGGGCTGATAGCCAAGTGCAACATGGCTGGCCATTCGCTCCAACAGGAAGACACTAAGTAACTTCAGGGCAGTGAATGATTATGGGAAGCTTTCGATTGTTTGTAAAATGATCAAAAATCACACTTCTATGTAAAATTATCTGATATTTTCAATGTTAGCGACAGTCTTAGTCACTGTTTTACTGATGAGAAGAGACACCATAACCAAGGCAACTAGTATAAAAGAAAGCATTTAACTGGGGCGCTTGCTTTTATAAGAGTTGTCTTGGTCATAGTGTCTCTTCACAGCAATGGAATGTTAACTAAGACAGCAAGTTCTTCAGTAATCTGCAGATATGAGATATAGACCCAAGGAGATAGTTCAGTTCCCATGTAACAGGCTCTGAGATGGCCTCAACTGGTCTAAGCAGATCAAAGAATTAAAAGAGGACTGTTGTATCTAATGAAGACTTTTTCTACTGTTTGATATTTCCCAATGAAAATGTCCAACTTGTTCTTGTTACCACCATCCTTTGTAAATTGTAATGTCAATATATGCCTATTGTAGAAAATAAAAATATAGATGGTCAAACAAAAACCACCCCAAATCTACCACTCTGACCAATTCTGTTAACAAAGCAAGTGTGTGTGTGTGTGTGTGTGTGTGTGTGTGTGTGTGTCTGAACTCACGTTACAGGTTACAGTTACAGCTGGAGTTATAGGAGACTACGAGATAAATGAGATGCCTGATATGGGTCCTGGGAACCTAACTTTAGCAAGGGCTCTTAACCACTGAGCCATTGTTTCAGTTCCAGATCTTGCTTGTGTGTGTGTGTGTGTGTGTGTGTGTGTGTGTGTGTGTGTGTAAAGGTAAATGTATGACTATTCATGTGTGAGGGGAGAAGGCGATGGTGATCTCAGCAGCACCTGGAGAGAGATCTTTTTGACCCAGGTGGGCTTCCATATAAAGGATGGGTGCTAGCTCTTTTTCTGTGATTTAGTAGCAAGTGGTTGGTTGTGTTCTTGGGATGTTAACAGGCCTATGTATAAGCATGGGAAGGAGAGGAGGTGGTTAAAAGCAGGAAATGTTTTGGCAGAAAAGGAACACTTGCTATGGTAGCCAAGTGTTCTTTTCAAAGTCTTCTTACATTCCCAGGTTGAGTGGGCCCATCATGTGAATTTGGCTACTGGGAAGGTATAAACATTTCTAAAACATACCCTCTGTACCAAATGTTCCTTTAGTTAAAATAACTTGAGTAACAAGTCTTTAAAAATTCAGTTCTTTACACTTTTCTGGGAAAGACTGAACAATATGAAAATTATTAGGAAGGTTTTTTCCCCCCAAAAAAGCTGCAATGGGGAGGCTAAGGTTTTCGTACTTGTGGATGACTGGTTATGACTATCCCCAACCTGTTTTAAGTAAATGGTCCATGAACACCTGAGGTTCTAAAGCAGGTATTCAGAGGAGATTAATTCCTTCACCCAAGGTATTGTTATAAGATGCAATGGGTTGAGCCCCAGGCCTAAAATACATTGCTTTTGAGCTACATCCCAGTCTCATGTATTTGTATTACACAGAGAGACTAGCTGCAATGGTCTGCCACCTAGAGCTTTTATGTTCAGATTTTCAGCAGAACATCAATGAACCATTTTGTCTACGTCAAAGCACATAGACAATCCTAATTCTCAATCTGTATCATCTACATTGACATCACCACAAATTTGTAGCAGGAATCTTATTTGTTTAGAATGCATGTGGAGGTACAGGAGATCCTGAACATTGTTTGGTTTGCACTTGATCATGGCAGTAACTGAACTCATGCACGTGACTGCATGTGCATGTCACTGGCAGCACAAGAAACAGGTGTGTGGGGAGGGGGAGAGCAGGGAGAGTGATGATCCTGGTCCCTACGGCCTTTCTTGCTGTTCACTTTGACACAGGCTGCCTCGGGCTCATGCTCCACGCTTGGTTGCCTTCTGTTCTCAGGACAATCCCACAAGGCAGGTACTATTATTCTGTCTAGTTTCCTTCTGGGAGCTGATGTCTGAGCACTCTGAAGACATAAGAAGTAAATATTACAGCTGAGACTGAAGGTCTGTTGAGATGGACAAATTACTTAGTTGATTTTTTTTCCATGTAGTATATTTTGATCATATTCTTTCCTCTCCCCTAACTCCTCTAAGATTCTCCTTACCTCCCTACCCAAACCAACTTCCTGTCCTCTCTCTCTCTCTCTCTCTCTCTCTCTCTCTCTCTCCCTCCCTCCCTCCCTCCCTCCCTCCCTCTCTCTCCCTCTCCCTCTCCCTCTCCCTCTCCCTCTCCCTCTCCCTCTCCCTCTCCCTCTCCCTCTCTCTCTCTCTCTCTCTCTCTCTCTCTCTCTCTCTCTGTCACACATACACACACACACACACACACACACACATTCTCTTGGGGAAAAAGCAAATCAGGAAAAACGAAAACAAACAAAACAAGTCAAAACAAAACAAAAAATCAGTAAGATAAAAATAGCAAAACAAATTTTAAAAAGTGGAAAAAACCCTCAACAGGAGCCATGTAGATCATTTTCTGGCCACTAGCTATTCCTGGGCTTTCCAGCTGCTCCAGAGTGCAGTTGTTACACCCAGTAGGGAAAACTGATTTTCCTTTTCTCAGAGGTATTCACTGTGAATAGCTTCTTGGTGAGGGGTGGGACTTAGTGGAGATAGGCAGTTTTATTAAACTATGCTATCTTAAACCTTCTGATTGCTACCTCTCACTTCACTAATTTTTAATCTTCTTTTTGGCTGAGATTCCAGTCCAGGGCATCATTTGTGCTGTATAAGAGCTCTACCAAACTGCCTGTGTTCTACCCAGCCTGCTCGGGTATCTATTACAATAGTGAAGGTGAAATTTAGGTACTCCTCTCTCTAGTGAGTGTGAGCCCAAGGTCATAACAAGCCCTCAAACCTGAGTGAAACAGATTTAATGATGTGTGGTGCTTATAAAGGCTAACAAGCTCTGGATGGAGCAAGGACCACTATAATGCACATTTACTTAATTTAATCTTACTAAGTAGCTCAGGCTGGCCTCAAACTTCTCTTGCCTGAGCCTCCTGAGTGCTGGCACTACAGACTTGTGCCATTAATATTCTTTGTTTTTAAGTACATCCCTAAAACAGTGAAGATCTCACACACGGTGCCCACATGGTCACACTGTAGAAAGTGAAGCAGCTTCACAAATGGCTAGAACTGGAAATAGTAGGTAGAAAAAGTGAAGTAAAGACAATTCCAACCTACATTTTAAGGAGGAAAGCATCTCAAAGCCTTAACCTTTTGTAAGCGCAAGACCATTTAGTTTATATTTGGCTGATGAGGGAGCAACTGAGACTCCATTGATCCCTCTCTCAGTCTGCTAAGTCTGGTATATGTTTCAGGGCTCTATTTTCTTTTTTCTTTTTTGGTTTTTCGAGACAGGGTTTCTCTGTATAGCCCTGACTGCCCTGGAGCTCACTTTGTAGACCAGGCTGGCCTCGAACTCAGAAATCTGCCTGCCTCTGCCTCCCAAGTGCTGGGATTAAAGGCGTGTGCCACTACCGCCTAGCTCTATTTTCTCTATAGAAGAACAATCTTATCCCCCCTCTATTCTTTTGGCCTAGAGTAATAAACCAATTGCCCAGTTGGTTTTACTTGTTTGGCCCATATGTGTTGGAGAAAGAAATGTAGAAAGTTGTCCCTGTTGAAAAGGTATGGATTTCTGCATGAACATTTGGTTTCTCCTTAGGCATTATATTGTCAGGCTCTGGAGATTACCAGAGAGTGCCATGCGTTTTATCCTTTGGCAGTGTTCCGAAGGAGGGTTCTAGGTTCACTTACTGTGATCTTGGCTTTGATGGCTGCCAGCTTCTCTTGGGCAGCTGTGAGGTCTGAGGTGGCTTTGTTCAAAGCTTGGCGCTTTGGTTCAACATCACAGAAGACCTCGTAGAACCTCACAATGTTTATGACCCAAGAGCAGAGGCCTGCAGCTGCATAGGACTTGGTGGCCACAAACTCTGGGTTGAATGCAGGATCTTGCAAGTAGGGCCTGATGGCTTTGAGGCAATTCTCATGAATGTTCTCCTTGTCAAAGTGGATTAGGGAATCTAGGAAGCTGTCCACCTTGGCCATGGTGATCTTGGCAGCCTTCCAGCTGCGGTCTTTGGGCACCTTGCCCCCTGGGGCCATGAGAACCATCACTGCAGCGCTGACATTGCTGACGGCCAGAGGTGGGGAACCAAATGACTTCAGCTCTGTCAGGTTGGTCTGAGAAGAGAGGAGGAGGTTGTTAGAATAAAATGGATGAGTTCTTTTTGTCCTGGGCTGCTAATGGAGTTAGGCTGTGGAGTGATCAATCTGAACAGGCTGCTTTGAAGCCTGCAGCAGCCCTCTGAATTTTAAATATCATGACTCATCAAAAGCAAAGCAGAGTGACTCCCCTGTGGCTGCAGACTTCCCTGAATGGTTACCCAAGACTCAACTATGTTCTTTGAGCACTAAGTGACTTACAGCCCATTAGAAACACACCATTATTTCACATCTAGCTGAGAAATAAAAGGATGCCAATATACTCTGAAACATGCAGCATGACATGAATAAAAGATAAGGTTATTATAAATTAATTTCCATCTTGGATTGAAGAGAATAGTGCTGAAACTCAACTAATTTTTTTTCTTTTAATTAAACTGCTTTCTTCCCTGAGCTCATTCTAAATACACTTGACTGTCCTGAATTACAGTGGCAGTTTTTGCCAAGAAATAATTCAGACTGAAAGCTAGGAGTAGTTCGGGAGTCAACTGCCCCTGACTGGTCTCAGGTGTGACCTTTGCAGCAGAAAGAAGTTGACCTTGATATTTAGGCTTCCCAGTCCTCGGTGTCCTCATCTGTAACCCAGAACCAAGACATCGCTAATCTGGACATGCAATTGTGGCTGCAGGGATGAGCACGTGACTCCAATTCAAAGGAAAGCTGGGATATTCAGAGAAAGATCAGAAAGCCTCTTTTTGCATGAGTAATTTTTAAAGTGGGATGGGGAGGATCTTGTTTCAAACTTTAAGACTTTACACCAATGAACTCAAACTGCTCAATAACCTGGAAATCTGCAATGACGGGGATCAGTTCTAACACCAGGCAAAAGTGGAGGTGGGGTGAAGCAGATGCTCCATTTATATTTTTTTTTCATATTTTAAAAGATGTTTTAAATTGAAATAGAATTACATCACCTCTGCCTTCTCTTTCCTTTCTCCAGCCTTTTTCAGTTACCTTACAAATATATATTTGTGTGTGTGTACACATAAAAATATATAGAGAGAACATGCCTGAAGTCCCCTTGTTGGTTGTCTTGTCCAGAGTGGTCAACCTTGAAACTATACTCAGATAAACACCAGTACTGTACTCATCAGGTTGCACTTACTCTTCTCACATTTGATCGCAACACTCTGTCAGGGGCAGGAGTGAAGAACGGCACTGATATAAGTGGGTACTAGCTCAGGAGGGGATGAGGAGATGAGAGAGGGTACAGTAAGGAAACAAATGCACTGGAGCAAGAATCTTCACCATCTCAACTAGTGAATTAGGCATAGTCAATGGGTGTAATTAATAGAAAACAGATGTAAAGATATAGGAGGACTATAATCCAGATCTAGTGCTGTTACAATTTCAATGAAAAATTATCAACCCTTTTCGTATCCATATACATCTAGAAACCAATGGTGACTATGTTGGTCTAAGAGACAGAAACGCCACTGGAGTGGACATGGGCTTTCTTTTATGGCTCATTTGTCTAGGAAGGGTGGGTCATGTGGCAGAGAAAAGCAGGACTACATGAGTGTCCACAGGGAACTCAGTCCCTTCTCTTGCTTCTGGGTCTTACTGTGGGTGTTCATTTTTGTACACTGGTTTCCTCATGTTGCAAGGCACATGGCTGATTCTGTCCTGGGACTCTTTCCCTACTTTCAAATCACAAATGTTTCCTGATGGGATTTAGAAGATGCTCCCGAAAGTACAGAACTTTGTGTCAAAGGCAGCATTACTCATTACAAGATGCATTGGTTGTTCCGGGAGCCTAGTAGCAAGTATCTGGTTTAATGAGGGGCATGGTCCCAAAGAGGCTTGCCAGATTCAGGTTTTATTTTTTTTTTTCTTCCTGGCTGGAGGGTTAAACACTAGCCCCTACATCGATGCACCATCCTTGACCGAGGACTGATTTTGGTCTTGAGCAATGAGAATCATAAGCCTAAATAAAGCTGTATTTACTACAAGCAGCCAGTGTGAATTATTTATTATAGTGCTGCGATACTGACTAATACATTTCTTTTTGGTGGCTTTTGGTTTATGAAGTTCATTTCTATCCTAGGATCCCTATGAAAATATTTGTTCCCAAGACATTTATTTCCATGACTGATACTGCCCCATCCCTTAAGATCTTAATTCAAGCATTTTCTACTCAGGGAGACTCCCCGCACCCATCTCTGTTTCTTAATCTTTTCCTATCTTAATAACTTGGTGATTTTCTTCAGAAAACTTACTGCAATCCAAAACAGTTATCCCTACCTCCTTGTTGGCTTCCTGTAGTTTTCTTCCTGGTGAGAACAGGGATCCATGTTTGTCTACGAACCTGATTTCCTCTCTCTAGTGCTGTCTAGCAGACACTCTTTAAATTGGACTTAGAATGCTTGCAAAGCAGGAGGGAAACACCTTTTCCTCCAATAGGAGCCAATACTTTAAAAAACGCCTAAGAAAAGATCTTGTTTAGTGAGGCATGGGCTTTAAGCCAGGCACCACAGGGCAGACAGTTCTTATGTGACTAGGAGGAACACAAGGTTAGAAGGAACATCCCTCAGAAGGAAATAGACACTATGTTCAGTGAACACACATTAGGAGCACTTGGCGTCCCTCCACCCAGTCTCATACGACAGATGAGAGGAATCCATCTCTCTCTGGGGCACTGGGGCAGGAGTCAAATATCATTAGCATACTGTAAATACTGCGAAAGCATTGTCAATGTTAGTGATGTTAATGTTTAATGTTAATGTTAATGGCTGGTCTTTATTGTAATCACCCTCTTTTTCTTTTGTGTGTGTGTGTGTGTGTGTGTGTGTGTGTGTGTGTGTGTGTATGTGAGCTCGCGAGTGCACGCACACACACATACTTTCAATAAAACTTGGCTGAGGGTTTAGGCCTTGATTTTCTTGCCTTTTGAATCTTTAAGTCAGTAGGGGAAAAACATATTGCTGCAATCCTATGGCATCAGAAGCAGGGACCTTCATTTGCAGAAATGACGGCTATGACTGCTGTGAGCCTGCTTGCCACACCCCTTTCTGACTAAGTAAGCTATGCTACCTTCTGTAGCACAGAAGCCATCTGTCTCCTTCACCTTCACTCCTCAGCTGCCTGTCCCAGTAGTCTGCTTCTCTGTTCCACATTTTCCCCTCATAGCATCTGTTATGTTTTACTACTTTAGATAGAGTAGTGATATTTGGCCTCTGCTAGAATTTAAGCTTCCTAGGGGCAGGGAGTCTTACTTCATGACTGCCTAGCACACAAAGAGCAATCAATAAGTTTTTGTTAAATGAATGAATGGATAAATAAATAAACACATAAATAAATGTATATGACTAGCCTTGGGTTAAATAAATATTTATTTTGGATGTGTCAGGCATGGTTTCAAGTGTTTAAAGATAGGGGAGGAGTTAAATAAAAAAACCAAAATCTTGTCACCCATTTAAATCAGTAAAATAATGAATAGATAAATTTGATTATTATATTGTAAAACATTCTTGTACATTTACTTGTCTGTGTATGGGTGCAGGTCCATGTGTAATGGTGCACATATGGATAACATGTGATAGTGAGTTCTGTCCTTACACTATGTGGAGCCCAGGGATCAAACTTGGGTAGTTGGTCTTGGTAGCAGGTGCCTTTACTTACTGAGTCATCTTGCTGGCTCTTTCATAGTGAGAGAAAACCCACACATGCCTGTGCTGACAAGAAGGGGATCACTTGGGACAGGAGGATCCCACTGTAACTAAGGAGGCAGATCTGGGGAGGTCTCTTTAAAGATCAACATTCTAGCCAAGATGAAAGAAGTGGGAAGGAACAGCTTTGCAGAGATCTTTAGGAGACAGTTGTAGACTGATGAATGAGCAGATTGGAAGGCCATAGCAAGAACACATATAACACAGGAGCTACAGTACCCTGGGACTCAGACAGGCAATCTTCATTCTCCCTCCTGCCCTTTATTACAATCTCTCCTGTCTCATTTCCAGTCCTATAGCAGCCTGCCTGCAGGTGCCCCTCCTTTTATCCTACCTGTATTCCCTGAAGATTCTGCCAGCTCTTAGTGTACACCCAGATTAGCTCCATTGTGCTGACCCTCTTGTTCCTTCCTCCTTGGCCATCCTCATTCCTTGTGTTAGCCATTGGTCTACAGAAACACTTTCTACCAGAGACCCCCATTGGCTATACCTGGAAAGGACACTGGTAGGTGGTTTTCACTGTCCTTCCTGTCCTCCATTATGACCCCTCCAGTCCCAATCTCAGCTCTGCAGCAGCCTGCTTGCAGGTGTTTCTCTTCCCACCTCAACTCTATTCACTAGAGATTCCAACTCTTGGTAAAAACCCAGAGTCCCCTGGCCCTGTCATCTCTGTCTCTCAAGACATATCATTTGTCCTGCTGTAGTCTACTTGCAGGAGTCTCTCTTCCTACCACACCTCTAACTCCATACCCCAACTTTTGGTGTGCAAAGGATCCCCATATCTCTTTCCCATAGCTTCTTCTCAACCTTTCTTCTAGCCCATCACTAATCCTCTCTGCCACCCAGTGACGTCCAGAAGAATTCCTTTCCAGGGAACACACAGCTACCACACTTTCCTAAAATCCAAGGAGTATAACATAAATCAAACAATCGAATACCCACCAAACAAAGGCCAGATACAAACACTCAGAATTACTTCAATCATCCCAACTCCACATGGTTAGACACCAGTACAAAACCACAAACATGAACAAGACCATATGCTTCCACCAAAATCCTACTACAATTGGTCCTAAGGAATGTAGTATAGATGAAGCATAAGACAAAGATTTCAAAATAGCATTTATAAATATTGTCAAGGACTTTAAAGAAAAATTGAATAAATCACTTAATAAAGTCTGTGAAAATACAATGAAGCTGTAGAATACAATAATAAAAACAGTTTAAGATATTAAATAGAAATAGAATAACTAAAGGAAACCCAAACAGGAGTAAAACATTTTAGAAGTTGAACAAAAACCTCAGAGGTAAACCTCACTAACAGAATATAAGACATGGACAAGAACATATTATGTATTAAAGACATGATAGAAGAAATGGATGCCTCAGCCATAGAAAATGTTAAATCTTAAAAAAAAATTATGTACAAAACAGGAAATCTGGGACACTATGAAAAAATAAACTGTATGAATAATAGGGATAGAGAAGGAGAAGAAACCCAGGTCAAAGGCACAGAACATATTTTCAAGAAAACCATAGAAAAAAATTTCCCCAACCTAAAGAAGGAGGTGCCTATCAAGGTATAAGAAACATACAGAACACCAACTAGACAAGATCAGAAAAGAAATTCCTTATGACATATAATAATAAAAATGCTAAATATATGTGAAAAATACTAAATACAAGTGAAGAAAGAGTATAGAAATAAGCAAGGGGAAAACCAAGTAACATAAAGGCATACCCATCAGATTAAATCTGATTTTTTCAATGAGGACTCTGAAAGCTGGAAAAGCCCAGATAGATATTCTTAAAAGCTCTGAAAGATAAAAAATGTCATCCCAGACTACTATACCCAGTAAAACTATCAATCATAAAAGATGGAGAAAGAAAACCACTCAACAATAAAACCAAATTTAAGCAGTATATATCTACCAATCCAGTTCAACAGAAAGTACAAGAAGGAAAACTTCTGTCTGAAGAGGTTAACCACACCCAAGAAAACACAAGGAACAAATAACCCCAGGAAAGTAAATCAAATGAAGGGGTGAAAAACCTACACCATAACAAAAAATAACAAGAATCAGTAACATGTTTATTGATAACTATCAACATCAATGGTCTCAATTTCCCAATAAAAAGGCAGACTGACAGACTAGATTATGAAACAGAATCCATTTTTCGTCTGCTTTTAAGAAAAACACTTTACCATCAAGGATAGATATCTAGAAGAATGGAAAAAGATATTCCAAGCAAGTGGACCTAAAAAAGAAAACCAGTGTAGCTATTTTATATCTGACAAAATAGACTTCAAACCAAAAACAACTGGAAGAGATAGAAAAGCATACTACACACCCAAAGGAAAGACTACCAAGAGGATACTTCAGTTCTAAACATTTACACATCAAACAATAGAGTGCCCAAGTTCATAAAAGCAACACTGCTCTAGCTAAAAATCACATATTGACCCTCAAATGGTGATAATGGGTAACTTCAGCACTGCACTCTTGCCAATGGACTAATGCTAAGCAGGAAAATGCTGGAGTTGTACAATGTCATAAATCAAATTGACTTGGTAGACATTTACAGAACCTATTGCCCAAACACTTTCCAGCAACTCATGGAGTTTTCTCCAAAATTGACTATATATTTGCTTATAAAGTAAGTCTCAACAGATATAAGAAAATTGAAATAACTTCCTGCATCCTATCTGACCACCATGGACCAAAGCTGGATATCAACACCAACAGAAAGTATACAAACTCATGGAAAATGAGTAACTTACTAATGAATGGGTCAGGACAGAAATCAGTCAGGAAATGAAAAACTTAGAATTGAATGAAAATGGAAACAGAGCATGCCCAAGCCTTTGGGACACAATGAAGACAGGTTTAAGAGATAAGTAGCACTGAGTGGCAACCTAAAATAATTTGGATAGGTATTTCGCAACTTAATGATATATCTGAAAGCTCTAGAACAAAAAGAAAAAAAAATACCCCAAAAGAATGCAAAACAAGAAACAATCATACTCAGGGATGAAGTTAGTAAAATACAAAAATAAAAAAAAAAAAACAAAAACAAAAATCAAAACAAAGAATCAATGGAATGAAGAGAAAATGGTTGTCTGGGAAAACCAGTAAGATTAATAAACCTTTAGTCAAATTATCTAAAAGTCCCAAGAGAAGATCCAAATTAATATAATTAGAGATAAAAAGGGAAGCATCATAACAGATACCAAGGTTGATGGCCACACACTAAGAGTACATGGGCTTCACTAATGGGATTCTGTGGGTTTAGAAAGATGAAGACAAAGTTGAGTGGCTATGGAAAGGAGGGTGGATCTTGGAGGAGGTGGCAGAGGAGATGAAAATGTTTACAGCACAATTTATGAAATTCTTAAAGAATTAAGAAATATTTTTATAAAATCAACTGTGTTTCAGCCAATCACAGCAATTGAGTTTCAGCCAACCAGAGGTACTAACTGCTAATTAAATTGTAGTTTTTCTTTATTCTCAGTTTGATGGGAAGCAGTTGAAAGGTTAAGAACGGAAATGAAATGATGACATTTATGTTTTGAAAGCTTGATATGGGGTTTGAAAACTTCTAGGAGGAGTAATGGATATGGAAGTTAGGCAACTAAAGTTGTCTAGGGAGAAGATGATAGGCTGTCTTAGGGTTTTGGCTAAGTAGATGAATGCGAAGAATCTGAGGAAGCTGTTACCTCCAGCTGTGGGTGAGCTGAGGCTGAAGGAATGCATGCATTTCTGCATCTTCATGGATGTTCTTCCTGTGACTTCCTGGGCTCATAGGGGCAAAGGTCAAAGGAAGCTGGAGGACAAAGGCACCATTGATACTAACCAGTCATCTGGGTCATGGGAACAACAGAATGGGAAAACTGATGGGATGAATAATAGAGGAGAGAGATGTCCATGGATGCTTCTCAACACAGTTCTAAATCTTTTTGCATAGAAGGGCTATCTACCTTTTCTCTTAAGTACTGTCAGTCTTTTGTGGGATTTTATGGTGTCTTGTGCTCTCCAACAGTTTAAAGTTTTTGTGTTGTGAGATTTAGTACTGTTTTTCCTACTCACATTGTATTTTGTTTCTATTAAAAGAAAGCTCTCATGAGTCTAAAAATTGAACTCATGCCAAGTTTGCTTCTTTTAAACTTTCATTTCTTTCCTATGCATCAGTATTTCACAAGGTAGTGGTGTCCTGCTCTTTCATTAGAGGAGGATACACCGTGCAAAATTCTGCAAAGAAAAAAATGAAACTGAACAGCACTCGTAACTTCAGTAATAAAAGATATTTATGCCATGGTGTATTCTATCTAGTAGGGTTTTTTTTGTTTGCTTGTTTGTTTTGGATCTGTCTTCCTGTTAGTCTTGTACCCCCTTTCTATGTCTTTACCTGCATGTGCTTATAATATATTTATAAGACTTACATATACATGTTACTCATTCTATTTTTAAACCTTTTTTACTAAAAATATCAAACTTCTTATGCCATTATTTTATAAATCATGATTTAACATGAGTGATGCACTGTTTCTCTCACTTGAATATGTCATAATCTTACCAGTTTCATTCAGAGGATTCAGATTATAAAACTGATTAAAAATATGAACTTATAATGACATTAGAGACAAGCTAAAAACAAATTGGTCTTCAGTTAGATTTACATGTAATTTATGAGTAAACTGGAGGAATGATGATAGAGAAAGTAGTCATCACATTACTAAGCTTGATCTATGTCTTTTTCTGCATCATTTCTGAATCCTTCAAACAGAAGGTACAGCTTTCTTCACAGTTTCAGAAAATTTCCTTACACTTATTTGTATGTTATGTTTTGGTTGTTATTTTGAAATTGTTTTCCAACTGGCTACTGCTGATATTAGAAAAGCTATTAAATCTTATAATTTATTTTTCAATAAGACCCTATCCCTTTCCTTTTATTTGTTTTACTTTATTTCTATAACTTTTATGAAAAATAACACATTTATCTGCTGTTCCATAGTATGTATGCAGTTAATATTTTTTATTTATTATTGCATTAGAAAAGAATCTAGGACAAATTCTTTTTAGTAATAGTAGCAAAGGGAGTTTTGATGTGCTTTCCCTATGTTAATGGGAATGTGTCTCATGCCCTTTTAGGTAGGGTTCTTTGCTCTTGGGTTGGGTTAGCTGCCTGCTGTCAGCAATATATCCAAATTCCCTGGCATTCCTGCTTTGCTAAGTAATGGTTATTGAATTGTATTAAACACCATTGTTACTGTTTGACTATATAATGTCATTCCATCCTCCCCCATCCCCTACCACCACAAAGGCTCATGATTTGAAGGCTTAGACCATAGATAGTGGTGTTATTTGTCAAAGCTATAGGATCTTAGGAGGTGAAGTCAAGATCGAGATAGCAGTCCCCTGTTGGTGGGTCCTTAGGAATATATTATCCCTGCTCCTTTACTGTCTTATTCTTTGTTTCTGGTTGACCACAAAACAAATAACTCCCCTCTACCACATGCTTCTGCTGTTATATCTGTTTACCAGGGGCCTAGAGGCTGGGATTTTCTGAGACATGAGTCATTTGCCTCCCTTCTGCCTTTTCTGTCATATTGTCATAGCAACAGTGAAGTAGCAAATACAGTCATTTTGCCATTTCTCAAAGGGACTTTCAGCTTTTCTTCTCAGAAATATGATGGGTATGCTATATAAATGGTTTATTGTCTTGTACTACGTGTTTGCATATTGGTGTTTGATTAGATTCATGTGATTAGCATTTTGCGCAGGCTTCGTGTGACTGCTCATAAATTAATCAGAGGTTTTATTTTCCTTATATAGTGCCTGTCACTTTTAGGATCAACGTTATTCCATAACAAGGTTCCTGAGAAGTTCAATAGGGAAAAAAAATGCCTAATCCTTTTAAGCTGGAATTCCAAAAGTTATTTGAATATAAAATGTGTTTTTATATTGCTTATTATTAAGATAAAAAGCCAAATGACATGGAAGGATATAGAAAAAGAGTATCCCAATGTATAGACCAAGAATTAATAAAAGCAATTAAGAACAATAAGTGTAAATTAGTTGAAAGAAGAAAAGTTATTTCAAATGAAATTGGGCCATCTACACCACAGTCAAGCTCTTGGCTTCCAGCAGGACCTTCCTATCTGCAATTACCCGTAGGTCCTTTCTAGTCTGCCTCTAAGATCTCACTAAATACCCCAATTTCCCATATCCTCCTCCAGGGTTACACCTGTGAACCACTCCTCTTCCATGCTTTTCCTACCACTCACCAGATTTAGACTGGGTACCACAATAAGTACAGTGGCCTAGCTTGGTCTTCCCTGAGTTAATTGAGAAGGAGTTCTAGGCTTAGGTCAAGATCCTCCCCACCTATCCCTCAAACCACAGGACTTTCTCATGTCATATACAACCTTTAAACCCAGGCAGACTGTCCTCCACACTCTATACTCTGAACATGATGCACTTCCTATATACCAGCCAAGTCCTCTCTGCCTATCTGACTTCAATCTGCCCAAGCCATTTTCAAACTATAGACACAACTTGCCCCCATGTCTTCCCTTCTTTTCTACCCTACCCCATCCATAACAAATTCCAAACAAATGAAGTCCACATAGCCATATGTCATCACAAAAATATCAACAATATGAAAGATCAAGTCAACATGTTCTCTCCAAAACCTATCAGTCTTGTCAAAATGTTTGCCAATGTGAATTACTTAGATGAACTCCAGGACACAGAATTTAAAAGAATAATCCAAATCATTATCAGAGAACTCAAGGAGTTAAAGAAGATACTTAGAAACAGTTCAGTGAAATCAAGAAAAAGCCTGAGGAGAATAAACATAAGAATGATGCTCAAGAAAACACATACTTAAGGATGATGGAAATAGTGAAGACAACCCAAGACTTGAGAATGGAATTCATTCCTGCCTTACTCCTCTCAGTGATGAGGTATGATCCTAGAGTTACAAGGTACAGTATCTATCCTGTCTTCCAGCCCTACAAGTTGATTTTAGTTATGATATTTATCACAACAATAGAAACCCAAAGTACACAGTCAGTGTTAATTGTCAGCCTGACAGAATCCAGAATTACTTGTGTGATGGACCTCTGGGCACGCCTATAGATCTTGACTATATTTATAGATATGGGAAGACCTATCACACTTGTACATAGGACCATTCCCTAGGTAGGGGATTCAGGATTGTATTAAATAAAGAAAACAAGCTAAGAAGCATGCAGCATTCATTCCTTGGTTGCTGCTATCTTGACTATAGATGCTTTGTGTCCAGCTGTTTCAAGCTCCTGCCACTGTGACTTTTGCTGAGATGGACTGTAGCATGAGACTGTGAACTAAAAGAAGCCCTTCACATTCAAGTTGCTTTTGTCAGGGTTTTGCATCACAGCAATAGGAGAAGAAATTAAGACAAATACCGAACATACTCTAAGTATGTGAAATGGTTTTGTAAGTTTTCCTTTTTTAAAAATTTTATACCTTATTTATATTTCAAATGTTGTCCCATTTACCAGTTCCCCCCCCCTTTCCTGGAAACACCTTATCCCATCCTCCCTCTTTCTGCTTCTATGAGGGTGTTCCTCCACTCACCCACCCACTCCCACCTCCCTGCCCTCCATTCCTCTACACTGGGGTATCTATCGAGCCTTCATAGGACTAAAGACCTCTCCTCTCATTGATGTCTGACAAGGTCATTATCTGCTACATATACTGCTGGAGCCATGTGTACTCCTTGGTTGATGGCTTAGTCCTTGGGAGCTCTGGGGGGTCTGCTTGGTTTATATTGTTGTTCTTTCTACGGGGTTGCAAACCCCTTCAACTCCTTCAGTCCTTTCACCAACTCTTCTATCAGAGACCCCATGCTCAGTCCAATGGTTGGCTGCAAGCATCCATCTTTGTATTTGTAAGGCTCTGGCAGGGCCTCTTAGGAGACAGTTATATCAGGCTCCTGTCAGCATGCACTTCTTGGCATCCACAATAGTGTATGGGTTTGCTAACTGTATATGGGATGAATCCCCAGGTGGAACAGTCTCTGGATGGCCTTTCCTTCAGTCTCCGCTCTACACTTTATCTCCACATTTGCTCCTGTGAGTATTTTGTTCTCCTAAGATGGACCGAGGCACCCACACTTTGGCCTTCCTTCTTCTTGAGCTTCATGTGGTCTGTGAATTGTATCTTGACTATTGGGAGCTTTTGGGCTAATATCCACTTATCAGTAAGTGCATACCATGTGTGTTCTTTTGTGATTGGGTTACCTCACTCAGGATGATATTCTCCAGATACATCCATTTGCCTAGGAATTTCATGAATTCATCACTTTTAATAGCCGAGTAGTACTTCATTGTGTAAATGTACCACATTTTCTGTATCCATTCCTCTGTTGAGGGACATCTGGGTTCTTTCCAGTTTCTGGCTCTTATAAATAAGGCTGCTATGAACATGGTGGAGCATCTTCTGGGTATATGCCCAGGAGTGGTATAGCTGGATCCTCAGGTAGTACTGTCTCCAATTTTCTGAGGAACGACCAAACTAATTTCCAGAGTGGTTGTACCAGCTTGCAATACCACCAGCAATGAAGGAGTGTTCCTATTTCTCTATATCCTCACCAGCATCTGCTGTCAACTGAGTTTTTTTATTTTAGTCATTTCTGACTGGTGTGAGGTAGAATCTCAGGGTTGTTTTGATTTGCATTTCCCTGATGACTAAGGATGTTGAACAGTTCTTTAGGTGTTTCTCAACCATTGGATTCCTCAGTTGAAAATTCTTTGTTTAGCTCTGTACCCCATTTATAATAGAGTTATTTGATTCTCTGGAGTCTAACTTCTTGAGTTCTTTGTATATATTGGATATTAGCCCTCTATTGGATGTAGCCTTGGTAAAGCTCTTTTCCCAATCTGTTGGTTGGCATTTTGTCCTATTGACAGTGTCCTTTGCTTTACAGAAGCTTTGCAATTTTATGAGGTCCCATTTGTTGATTCTTGAGCTTAGAGCATAAACTTTGGTATTCTGTTCAGGAAATGTTCCCCTGTGCCCATGTGTTCAAGGCTCTTCTCCACTTTCTTCTCTATAAGTTTGAATGTATCTGGTTTTATGTGGAGGTCCTTGATCCACTTGGACTTGAGCTTTGTACAAGGGGATAAGAATGGGTCAATTTACATTTTTCTACATGCTTACCTGCAAGTTGAACCAGCACCATTTGTTAAAAATGACGTCTTTTTTTCCGCTGGATGGTTTTAGCTCCTTTGTCAAATATCAAGTAACCATATATGTGTGGGTTCATTTCTGGGTCTTCAATTGATCCATTGATCTTCCTGCCATTTTCTGTACCAACACCATCCAATTTTTATCACTATTGCTCTGTAGTACAGCTTGAGGTCAGGGATGGTGATTCCACCAGAAGTTCTTTTATTGGTGAGAATAGTTTTTGCTATCCTGGGTTTTTTGTTATTCCAAATGAATTTGCAAATTGTTCTTTCTAACTCTATGAAGAATTGAATTGGAATTTTGATGGGGATTTCATTGAATCTGTAGATTGCTTTCCATAAGATGGTCATTTTTACTGTATTAATCCTGCCAATCCATGAGCATGGGAGATCTTTCCATCTTCTGAGATCTTCTTCAATTTCTTTCTTCAAAGACTTGAAGTTCTTGTCATACAGATCTTTTATTTGCTTAGTTAGAGTCACACCAAGGTATTTTATATTATTTGTGACTATTGTGAAGGGTGTCATTTCCCTAATTTCTTTCTTGGCCTGTTTATCCTTTGTGTAGAGGAAGGCTACTGATTAGTTTGAGTGAATTTTATATCCAGCCACTTTGCTGAAGTTGTTTATCAGCTTTATGAGTTCTCTTGTGGAATTTTTGGGGTCACTTAAGTATACTATCATATCATCTGAAAATAGTGATATTTTGACTTCTTCCTTTGCAATTCATATTCCTTTGACCTCCTCTTGTTGGTAAATTTTCTTGAATGATTATTTCACTACAGACATTAAAACATCATGTTGCATATCTCAAATATATACAATCAAAAGAGGAATTAAGTTAGTAGCATCAACCTACATTTATATTTATATACTTTTCTTTTATAGCTATGGTTGGACTAGAACTTTCTATATAGCCCTGATCTTATGTTTTCATCAGTCTTCCTGCTTCTTCCTCCCCAAGTACTGAAATTATTGTTATGTACTATACCTAGCCAAAATATAATGTATCTTTATGCATGCTTCAAGAAATGTGAATACATTGGTGTGGAGACCCTTTGATTGTCACAGGGACCAATCTATAGGAAAACTGTACGTGGGGGAGAAATGGGAGAGGTTTTATATTTGAGTTTACAGGTTCTATGCCATTTGAATTATTTAGTGATGAAAGTGCTGCTGCATATTTTGCTTATAACAAAAATAAATTCACTTTAAAGTCCATGGGAAATAGAAAATTACAGGTAACTCTGTGGAAGGAAAAAGGCCATGACATTAAAAGATAAAACACTTCTAAACTAAGGCAGGAAAGTTGCACTGGATTTATTTCATCTCAGTAATAAAAGCAAAATAAAACTGCTAGGATGGGGACAGAATACACAGAGTTACTACTGAGCTCTGATTTACAGGTATTGTTTATGCATCAACTAAAGATTTATTCCTAACGTCTAGAATAATGAGCAAACAGGGACATGGTTCTTAAGTGCCAGAGTCCTGAGAATACCAAAGGGTTTGCGGATAATGTCCAGGAGCCTTCCAGTTCATGAAGCAGTATATGCTCTAACTACACATCAGCCTCCTTGATTCATCTTACTCCATCAAAATGATCAAAACAAACAAACAAGCAAACAAAGATCCATTTGACCCTTACCACCTGTGGAGGGTAAAAACTCCTTACAGGTATACATTAGCGTTGCTGGGCTTACTTTTCAACCTCTCTTGTCTTACCAGCATCAGACCCACCAACTTCTATATCTACAGATCACTCACACTGAGCCCCTCATGCTTCCATATTTTTGCAAATGTTTTTCCTAAGTGGGATATCTCTTCCCACCACTGATTCTGTCCTAATAATATTTGCAATTTTAATTTAATTTCTTTTCTGTTTCCTACCTGGTCAGGCAGTTAGGAAACTAGAGGTCAGGCTCTGCCCTCTTCTGAACTCATCAAGTCATTGAGAAGGGATTGTTTCTGTTGTGTATTATACATGCATAGCTTATAAACCATAACATGATAGAAAGCTAAGGGCACATGAAAGCCCAGTGTATACTGACGGTGGCCCCCCAGAAGCCACCACATGCACTTTCCTTCACTGTCAGTCCCTCAGTTGTCTTATCAACAAAGAGTATGTTCATGCATCTATTTTTTCTTTTCAAACATTAAGTGACTTTGAGCATAGAATATTATTATTTAACTTTAATGATCTCCTTCTCTGAATGATTATATAAAATTTCTGGTTAACATTTTGTGTACATAATTATTACCATTGCTTTGGATTATAGGTTTTCATGTATACCTTAATCTTCTGATATTGATATTTTTATTTGTTAATGTAATTTGAGAAAATACCTGACAGAAGAGCAGAAGAGTAGGGAATGAACATTCTGCACGTGTTCATTCAGAGTTCTTGGCTGTGGCTGGATTTATGGGGCTACAGAGAGAGTTTGGCATGGGCAGAGGAGAGTGGTAATGAAGACATAACAGTTGGGGTGGTAGAAGAGGCTTCATAGGGGAAATTTTATGGTGTCTTGTAGTCATGATGACCATTTTGGACTGTATTCTAGATATAAGGAAAATCAATGGAGGATCAAACTTCTGGTTTAAAAAGACTACTTATATAAAAGATTATAGGAGACTTCCCTGAACAGTCATACCCCTATGTTGGAAAAGCTAGGAGAAATTGACCAGCTTGCATATAAAAGAATGGGCCATGAAGAAATAGAGGTTCTAAATAGATTGATAATGAGTGAGGAGATGGAATTGGGTATGAAAATCCTCTATTAAATAGATACCCAAGCCCAAGGTCTGGTGGGTTCATTGAAGAATTTCATTAAACCTTTAAAGATGACTTAACAAGAATGCACTGTAAATTCTTATAACAATAACAACATCAAACTCAAAAACACAGAGGAAGAAATACTTTCAAATTCTGTTATGAAGCCAGCATTTCTCTGACACCAAAGACGCAAAAGACCTCACAGGAAAACCATAGCCCAACAGCCCAATAAAAATCATCAATAAGATGGTAGCAAGTTTCATTTCACAATACTTTTGAAAGGATCATTCACCAATATCAATGGGATTTATCCATGGGATGCAAAGTTAGTTCAATAATTAAAGGATTAAATAATTAAGATTAAAAGACAAAAGTCATTTTCTTAGACATAGAAAAGTGATAACAATATTTTAACAATATTCAAGTTTTTTTTTTATGACAGAAACACTTGATGAATTAGGTATAGAATGGATGCACTTCAGTACAACTTAATAAGAAGAAAGGATACACTTCACATAAGGCAAATACACAGCTAACATTATGTACAATGATGGGAGACTGAAATTATTTCCTCTAAGGTCTGGAAGATGAACATTATGCCCAACCTTTCCACTTTATTCAACATTGGAGTTCAAGTCTTTGTAGTAGAAGTAAAGTAATACATGCACACACACACACACACACACACACACACAAATAAGAGGCATGTAAGTAGGAAAAGGATAGAGCAAACTGTTGCTATATATAGAACTTAAACTCCACAAACCAACTGTTGAGACTAACACATTGATCTAGTTAAGTTGTAGGAGACAAAAAAATAATCATGCACAAAAGGCAGCAGCATTTCTCCACATTGACAATGCTGGTTCTAAAAAGGAAGCAAAGAGAATCATCCTGTTTTAGTTACTACTCTATTGTTGTGAAGAGACACTATAACCAAGGCAAGTTATAGAAGAAAGCATTTGATTGAGACGTGCTTAAAGTTTCAGAGGGTTAGTCCATTATCAACATGGTAGGGAGAGTGGCAACATGCAGGCACGATGCTGGAGAATTAGCTGAGAGGTACATCCTGATCTACAGGAAGCAGGTGCAGATGTGCACACATGTGTACACACATGAACACATTCATGCATGCAGTCATGCACAGGTATACATGCATACTCACAGGCCTGGTATGAGCTTTGGAAACCTCAAAGCCCATCTCCTGTGACATACATCTTCCAACAAGGCCATACAGTCTCATCTTTCCCAAACAGTTCTACTAACTGGGGACCAAACATTCAAGCATACGAGCCTATAAGAGCCATTCTCAGTCAAACCACCACAAATCCCATTTATACTAAGCTCACAAAACACTTAGGAATAAATTTAACCAAGAGGATGAGAGAACAGAACACTGCAAACTATATAACAATCATAAGATAAAGGAAAAGATTTTATGTGACCATGGATTAGAAAAGCTTACTATTGTTAAAATGTCCGTAAGACTCAAAGTGATCTACAGATTTAGTGTAATTCACTTCAAAATTCAAAAGCCATTTTTATAGAGAAAATCTGAACCTAAAGTACATATGCATTCACAAATAAGACAATATACCCAAATCCCAAAGAATAAAACTGAAGCATCATATTGCCTGAGTTTAGAGTCTACTACAAAGTGATCCTGGCTTAAGCAATAGACAAAGTGATCAATAAAACTAAACACCTGGAATTGAGCATATTAGTCTATGGTTAGTTGATTCTTGATTAAAAATGCTAATATAGATCTCATTCAATAAACAGTGTGAGAAAACTGGGCCTTCAAATGCAAAGGATTGAAAAAAAATACTCATAACACATATAAAAAACAGTTAATAATGCATCACAGATTCAAGTCTAAGACCTGAAATTGTAAGATAACTAGAGATTAAACTAGGGAAAACCTATACAACATTGTTTTGGACAATGATCTTTAGCTCTGATCCCTAAAACACAGGAAAAAAACCCCAAATGGATATTGATTATATAAAAATAAAAAATAATTCTTCATGAAAAAGGAGAGCATGTAGAAAAATGCAAATCGATCCATTCCTTTCTCCTTGTACAAAGCTCAAGTCCAAATGGATCA